>NC_057800.1:31195721-31534517 GCF_018294505.1 Triticum aestivum | reverse complement strand
GGAGCCGCTGCTGCCGCCCAACGCCGCACCCCGCCGCAGACGCTGGAGCTCGCCGGACTCGCCGGATGCACGCCGCTGCCGCTGATCTGCCAACCGCCGCCATCGCCGTTTTTTTTTGTAAAACTGACGAGCCGCCCGACCGGTAAAACCCCAAAAGCGCGAACCAGTTTTTTTCTTTTAGATCGGTTTTCTTTTTTAGGCCTATTCGGTGAACGTTCGCTGTTTATCCCTTTGCAGCGACAAATTCGTTCATTAGCGTACTGTAACGAACATTCGCTATTTAGATTTTTCTTTTTCTTTTTTTTTAGTTTTCGGCCAGGGACATATTCGTGATAATTTTCTTCACAGATTAGTCCCTGTATTTCAAACGACCACATCTTTTTACTCGTTAGTCCAAATTCAACGAAACCAACACCCACTTCTTCGTTATGATTCCCTCTATCCAGTAAAACAACTTAAACATGTTTTTGAAAAGTTTAAAATTTGAATTAGAGAATATTTGAATTCAAACTTCGTTTGATCATAACTTGAGTTTCGTAGCTCCGTTTGAGTTGATTCTTTTTGCAAATCGAAGCTCTTGACCTAAACTTTCTGATCAGGCCAAATTCACATAATTTTGGTACTGTTAGAAATTGTTTTATGTCGCAAGAGTTATTTTGCTCGGTTTTGATTGAATCGTCTTCTTCGATCTTTCTGATCTTTTGAGTGAGTGCTTATGTGTGGTTACTATTGCTTGCTCACGATAGATTGACCGGAGTGTGACGAGTAGAGCTATCAAGAGTTTTGAGTGCAAATCATCTTCATCAACAGTGCAGGCAAGTTCACACTTTGAGCATATCACCTTTCATACCCAGTTTTATTGCATTCGATCAATCCTCAAACATTGCATGATTAGGATCTAAGTAAATTGTGGGATGGGAAGTAGTTGAGGTAGTACCTATTACCTGCTTATTATCAAACCCTGGGGAGTTACTTTTACGTTATGCTTACATTGCCATGCTATGCTCGTAGACGTGGATTGGTTTTTTTTAGAGTATTCATGACAGATGTGAGATTGTTAATTAATGGTTTACTTAAGGTGGCAACTTAAACACACATCTGGGTGGATTGAGGCACCTGGGTATTCCAGGATTGCCTGTTTTTTATGGACCGCCACCCAGGCTCAAAGGGATCATAAGATTATTCATACTAGAAACTTCCGTGTGCAGCCACAAGCTATTATGGGCTCTAGCATAGTTGATTAAGTCGTGCGAACTCTTACAGTGGTAGACTAGCAGATGCAGGGGAAAGTAGGTGTAACGGTCTACCCATCGTAAGGTGCTAGCGCTTCTGAAAGACTATGTCTCGGTCATCCGTTTCTCAAACACCATGTAGTGCGAGAAATCCAACGGAGGAGATCGAGTCTTGTGGGGAAAAGTGCACAAACCACTGCAGAGTGTACAAACTAATCATGGTTAGCCGTGTCCCGGTTATGGACGTTTTGAGTATCTAGTACTTGGATTATCATGTGAATCTCATCATGTTACTTTAATTAATTTTGTTGGGTTGTTAATTATTACTTTTAATTGGGATTGAGAATGCTATCAACCATTCTCAATGTTTAACAACCACCATGATAGTTAAATAAAAATTATTCCTTTACAGTAGGGAAAAATTGGCTTTTCGCAAAACTAAACCATAGAGCCTTTCCACCAGCCAAATATGCATGTAGTGATAGCCTTTATTCATCATTCTCTATGGTGTGAATTTGCCAGTACATTCAATGTACTAACCCTTTGTGGCTGCAACGTCTCATGTTGCAGGATTATCTTACGACGAGTAAGTGATATGTTAGGGTTACAATTTCTACACTCAACTTTGCCGTTGGTGTTGATGGGAATCCACAACCTTGATACTTCCGCTATTTTGGATTGAGGTAATAGTATTTACGTTACTTTTACATGTGATTTACCTCTGTTATAAATCCTCGAGTACTGTGTATGTCAGCATACCGATCCAGGGATGACACTTAGGCACAGAGACTTGATCCATTTGGGTCGGGTCGCTACATATCAATGTGAGTGAGTAGGGATTGCCATGCAACTGATGCACTGGAGCTATAAGTGTATGAACGCTCAACAAAATTAACTAAGTGGGTGTGCATCCAACTTGCTTGCTCACGAAGACCTAGGGCAATTTGAGGAAGCCCATCATTGGAATATACAAGCCAAGTTCTATAATGATAAATTCCCACTAGTGTATGAAAGTGACAACATAAGAGACTCTCTATCATGAAGATCATTGTGCTACTTTGAAGCACAAGTGTGGAAAAAGGATAGTAACATTGCCCCTTCTCTCTTTTTCTCTCATTTTTTTGTTTGGGCCTTCTTTTTTCATGGCCTCCTTTTTTATTTTTTGTTCGGAATCTCATCCTGACTTGTGGGGGAATCATAGTCTCGATCATCCTTTCCTCACATGGGACAATGCTCTAATAATGAAGATCATCACACTTCTATTTACTTACAACTCAAGAATTACAACTCGATACTTAGAACAAAATATGACTCTATGTGAATGCCTCCAGCGGTGTATCGGGATATGCAATGAATCAAGAGTGACATGTATAAAAAATTATGAAAGGTGGCCACACCACAAATACGATGTCAACTACATGATCATGCAAATCAATATGACAATGATGAAGCATGTCATAATAAACGGAACGGTGGAAAGTTGCATGGTAATATATCTTGGAATGGCTATGGAGATGCCGTAATAGGTAGGTATGGTGGCTGTTTTGAGGAAGGTAAATGATGGGTTTATGGTACCGGCGAAAGTTGTGCGGCACAAGAGAGGCTAGCAATGGTGCAGGTGAGAGTGCGTATAATCCATGGACTCAACATTAGTCATAAAGAACTCACATACTTATTGAAAAAATCTACAAGTCATCAAAACCAAGCACTACACGCATGCTCCTAGGGGGATAGATTGGTAGGAAAAGACCATCACTCGTCCCCGATCGCCACTCATAAGGAAGGCAATCAAAGAACACCTCATGCTTCAAATTTGTCACACAACGGTTACCATACATGCATGCTACGAGACTTGCAAACCTCAACACAAGTATTTCTCAATTTCATAGTTACTCAACTAGCACGACTCTAATATCACCATCTTTATATCTCAAAACTATTATCAAGTATCAAACTTCTCATAGTATTTAATGCACTCTATATGAAAGTTTTTATTATACCCATCTTGGATGCCCATCATATTAGGACTAATTTCATAACCAAAGCAAATTACCATGTTGTTCTAAAGACTCTCAAAATAATATAAGTGAAGCATGAGAGTTCATTAATTTCTTCAAAATAAAACCACCGTCATTCTCTAAAAGATATAAGTGAAGCACCATAGCAAACGACAAACTACTCTGAAAGATATAAGTGAAGATCAATGAGTAGTTCAATAATTATGCAACTATGTGAAGACTCTCTAACATTTAAGAATTACAGATCTTGGGATATTATTCAAACAAGAATCAAAACAAAATAAAATAAAATGACGCTCCAAGAAAAACACATATCATGTGGTGAATAAAAAAATAGCCCCAAGTAAAGTTACCGATGAACAAAGACGAAAGAGGGGATGCCATCCGGGGCATCCCCAAGCTTAGGCTCTTGGTTGTCCTTGAATATTACCTTGGGGTTCCTTGGGCATCCCCAAGATTAGGATCTTTCCACTCCTTATTCCATAGTCCATCAAATCTTTATCCAAGACTTAACAAAAAACTTAACAGAAAACTCGTAAGCTCCGTTAGTATAAGAAAATAAATCACCACTTAGATACTATTGTGAACTTATTCTAAATTCATATTGGTATAATATCTATTGTATTACAACTTATCTATGGTTCATACCCTCCAATACTACTCATAGATTCATCAAAATAAGCAAACAACACAATGAAAACAGAATCTGTCAAAAACAGAACAGTCTGTAGTAATCTGGAGATTTTGAATACTTCTGTAACTCCAAAAATTCTGAAAAATTAGGAAGACCGGGATACAAAGTATATTGACATACTTCAGTTGGAATTGGTATTTTATCGCTCTCTGGTAAAAAAACAATAATTATTTTCGTTAGCGCATACTTTCTGTTTTTTTCAGCAAGATCAAACAACAATCACCCAAGAAGATCCTAAAGGCTTTACTTGGCACAAACACTAATTAAAACATAAAAACACATCTGACCAGAGGCTAGATATATTTTTTATCAATAAACAGGAGCAAAAGGCAAATTACAAAAATAAAATTGGGTTGCCTCCCAACAAGCGCTATCGTTTAACGCCCCTAGCTAGGCATTATGATTACAATGATGCTCACATAAAAGATAAGAATTGAAACATAACGGGAGCATCATGAAGCATATGACAAGCACATTTAAGTCTAACCTACTTCCTATGCATAGGGATTTGGTGAGCAAACAACTTATGGGAACAAGAATCAATTAGCATAGGAAAGCAAAACAAGCATAGCTTCAAGATTTTAAGCACATAGAGAGGAAACTTGATATTATTGCAATTCCTACAAGCATATATTCCTCCCTCATAATAATTTTCAGTAGCATCATGAATGAATTCAACAATATAAATATCACATAAGGCATTCTTTTCATGAGCCACAAGCATATAATTTTTATTATTCTCCACATAAGCAAAAAATTCTCATCCGGAATAGTGGGAGTATCATAAGAAACTCGAATACTATAAATTGTTTCCACATTAAAAGAGTAACGTTCAGGGAAAGCGTAATCATAATCATGGAAATTTTTGTAAATATAATCATCACTACTTTTTGTAACATAAGTATCATCACAATAATCATCATAAGTAGCAACTTTGTTCTCATCATAATCAATTGAAACCTCTTCCAAGATAGTGGAGTCATTACTAAATAAAGTCATGACCTCTCCAAATCCACTTTTATAATTATCATAATAAGATTCAACATCCTCCAAAATAGTGGGATCATTACTTCCTAAAGTTGACACTCTTCCAAACCCACTTTCATCAATATAATCATCATAAATAGGAGGCATGCTATCATCATAATAAATTTGCTCTTCAAAACTTGGGAGACTAAAAATATCATTTTCATTAGATATAACACCCCCAAGCTTGGGACAAACATTAATTGCAGCAAATAAATTCTCAAGCATGTCATTCTAATCAAACATAGCATCACCAAGCTTGGGCCTTTGCATATCATAAGCATAATCACTCTCATCATTAATAGTATGGATAGCACCAATAGTATAGCAATTATCATCATCACAATGAGTAATAGGAGCAACATCATTTGGGAGGGATACCTTTTTACCTTTTCTTCTTTGTCTTTTCTTTTTCTTCTTCACATTATGTGTGGGTTTAATCCTCTTTTTTGAGCTCCTTATTAATGTGATTGGTTAAATAGAAGGCTCCTCCTCGTTACATGATTCATCATAAGAAAGAATAGGAGGATATTGGGAAGTATTTTCCCTTTCATTAGTATTCTCTTCATCTTCTATTGTTTTCTTATCTTTATGTAATTGGCAATATAAGGATTTTCAATGCAATTTGCCTCACAATACATATAAATTTCCTCTAGATCAAAATCAAGAACTTTATCAGGGACAAATTCTGAAAGATCCTTAGTTATAAGTTTCATTTATTCATAACCCACAAGCAAACTAAGTTCATTATGATGTGGAACGGAAATCAAGTCATCACAATTTTTGGACATGATTCGATCATGAAAAAATTTGCATTGGAGATTTAAATGATCACGTTCATTGCAAAGTTCACAAGGATGGCTGAGAAATTTTAAATTTTTAGCACAAGCATTTAGCCTCTCTTGCAACCATTTAGTTTCTAAATACTTATGCCTCTTGCAAAATCTATCTTCCCTATTTGGTGTGTGCTTGCAAGCTCTATGCACTCCACAAAAATTGACATGCTTATAAGAGACATTTTCATCATAACTAGTGCAATCATCATAAGTACTATGGATATTCAAAGAGTTCGTACTAACAACATTGCAATCATACTCATCATTCAAAGATTTAGTGCCAAACATTTTAATGCATTCTTCTTCTAGCACTTGGGCACAATTTTCCTTTCCATCATACTCATGAAAGATATTAAAAAGATGAAGCGTATGAGGCAAACTCAATTCCATATTTTTTTGTAGTTTTCTTTTATAAACTAAACTAGTGATAAAACAAGAAACTAAAAGACTCGATTGCAAGATCTAAAGATATACCTTCAAGCGCTAACCTCCCCGGCAACAGTGCCAGAAAAGAGCTTGATGTCTACTACACAACCTTCTTCTTGGAGACGTTGTTGGGCCTCCAAGTGGAGAGGTTTGTAGGACAGTAGCAAATTTCCCTCAAGTGGATGACCTAAGGTTTATCAATCCGTAGGAAGCGTAGGATGAAGATGGTCTCTCTCAAGCAACCCTACAACCAAATAACAAAAAGTCTCTTGTGTCCCCAACACACCCAATACAACGGTAAATTGTATAGGTGCACTAGTTCGGCGAAGAGATGGTGATACAAGTGGTATATGGATGGTAGATAAAGGTTTTTGTAATATGAAATTATAAAAACAGCAAGGTAACTAATGATAAAAGTGAGCGTAAACGGTATTGCAATGCTAGGAAACAAGGCATGGGGTTCATACTTTCACTAGTGCAAGTTCTCTCAACAGTAATAACATAATTGGATCATATTACTATCCCTCAACATGCAACAAAGAGTTACTCCAAAGTCACTAATAGCAGAGAACAAATGAAGATATTATTGTAGGGTACGAAACCACCTCAAAGTTATCCTTTCTAATCAATCTATTGAAGAGTCCGTAGTAAAATAACACGAAGCTATTCTTTCCGCTCGATCTATCCTAGAGTTCGTACTAGAATAGCACCTTAAGACACAAATCAACCAAAACCCTAATGTCACCTAGATACTCCAATGTCACCTCAAGTATTCGTGGGTATGATTATACGATATGCATCACACAATCTCAGATTCATCTATTCAACCAACACAAAGAACTTCAAAGAGTGCCCCAAAGTTTCTACCGGAGAGTCAAGACGAAAACGTGTGCCAACCCCTATGCATAAGTTCACGAGGTCACGGAACTCGCAAGTTGATCACCAAGAAATACATCAAGTGGATCACGTGAACACCCCATTGTCACCACAGATAAGCACATGCAAGACATACATCAAGTGTTCTCAAATCCTTAAAGACTCAATCTGATAAGATAACTTCAAAGGGAAAACTCAATCCATTACAATAGAGTAGAGGGGGGGAAACATCATAAGATCCAACTATAATAGAAATGCTCGCGATACATCAAGATCATGCCAAATCAAGAACAAGAGAGAGAGAGAGAGAGAGAGAGAGAGAGAGAGAGATCAAACACATAGCTACTGGTACATACCCTCAGGCCCGAGGGTGAACTACTCCCTCCTCGTCATGGAGAGCGCCAGGATGATGAAGATGGCCACTTATGATGGATTCCCCCTCCGGCAGGGTTCTGGAAAGTGTCTAGATTGGTTTTCGATGGCTACGGAGGCTTGCAGCGGTGGAACTCCCGATCTAGGTTATTTTCTAGAATTTTGGGGATATATAAGAGACATTGGCATCGGGAACAAGTCAGGAGGGTCCACGAGGCGGTCACGAGGCAGGGGGCGCGCCCAGGGGGTAAGGCACGACCCGCACCCTCGTGGTGGCCTCGGGACTCTTCTGGTCCATCTTCGATGCTCCATGGGCTTCTTATGGTCCAGAAATGGTCTCCGTAAATTTCCAGGTCTATCGGTGTCAAAACCGATGGATCTCAGGTAGGGGTCCCGAACTGTGCGTCTAAGGCGGATGGTAACAGGAGGCAGGGGACATGATGTTTTACACAGATTCGGGCCCTCTTGACGGAGGTAAAACCCTACGTCCTGCTTGATTATTCTTGATAATATGAGTAGTACAAGAGTTGATCTACCACGAGATCAGAGAGGCTAAACCCTAGAAGCTAGCCTATGGTATGATTGTCTGTTGTCCTACGGACTAAAACCCTCCGGTTTATATAGACACCGGAGGAGGCTAGGGTTACACAAGGTCGGTTACAAAGGAGGAGATATAAATATCCGTATTGCTTAGCTTGCCTTCCACGCCAAGTAGAGTCCCATCCGGACACGGGACGAAGTCTTCAATCTCGTATCTTCATAGTCCAACAGTCTGGCCAAAGGATATAGTCCGGCTGTCTGGAGACCCCCTAATCCAGGACACCCTCAGTAGCCCCTGAACCAGGCTTCAATGACGATGAGTCCGGCGCGCAGTGTTGTCTTCTGCATTGCAAGGCGGGTTCCTCCTCCGAATACACCACAGAAGAGTTTGAATACAAGGATATTGTCCGACCCTGCAAAATAAGTTCCACATACCACCGTAGAGAGAATAATATTTCCACAAATCTAATATGCTGACACATTTTGGTATCATGACATCACGCCACGGCCCGGTAATTATTTGAACCGTTTTTCTTTAACCAGCCCCGCACATAACGCGAGGCGGTTTCTTTAAATGTCTTGTCAAAGCAGAGATCGTGTTCCCTTTATTGCGGGATTCTCATTAATACGGACGTGGGTAACCCAACCGTGCCTAGGACTCCTATATCTTAGGCAAGCCCCAAACGGCCACGAGGAGGATGCTTGATATTCACCCTCTTTATAAAGGGACAAGGCTTTTACTTTTTTCCCTCCCGTGCTCAATTGAATCCTTCCCCCGCCTCGAGTTCTAACACCCAAAGCCCAGGTCAGGCGCTTCAGACCTTCAATCATGTACGGATCCAGCCTTCAAGGCCAGTGGATGCCTTCCTCCACCACGGAGGAGGACATCAAGAAGTTGAGGGAAGCCAGATACCTGACCGCCGAAATTTCGCATAGGCTGCCAGCCCGAGGGCAGGTCGTCCCTACTCCCGAACCCAACGAGAGCGTTGTGTTCGCCTCCCACTTCCTCTGAGGACTAGGCCTCGCTCTGGATCCCTTTGTTAGGGGTCTTATGTTTTATTACGGGCTGGATTTTCACGATCTGGCCCCGGATTCCCTTCTTCACATCTCGTCATTTATTGTCGTTTGTGAGGCCTTCCTCCGCATTACCCCTCACTTCGGCTTGTGGCTTAAGACTTTCGATGTGAAGCCGAAGATGGTCGAGGGGCAGTATGCAGTGTGCGGAGGTGCTCTAATAAGCAAAATCGTTGACGCTCCATGGCCAAAGGGTTCCTTTCCAGAGGTGTCCGGATTGTGGCAACAGGAGTGGTTTTACGTCACAGCTCCTCGAAGTGCCAAGTGGGTAGCTGCCCCCACCTTTCGCCCGGGCCCTCCACCACAACTGATGCCATGGATCAGTAGGGGGCTGAGCTGGGGTCTAGCCAAGGACGTGCCAATACTGCAGAGCCGTATCCGAGATCTCTTCGATGGAGATTTCAGTCTGGTTATGATAATGCAAGTTATGTTGGTTCGTCGGGTCCAGCCTTGCAAACGCAGGCCCCTCCGCATGTGGGAATTCAACCCGGAAGGACCGCACACTGTTCAGAATTTCCTCGGCATGACGCACAAGGAGATGTACAAATCATTCTTCGGACCCCAAATAGAGTGTCCGGACACTACCGAGGACGTGGGCCTGAGCAGCAACCGCACCACTGCCCAAGTAAGTAATCCCGGGGCCGAACACATTGTCCTTCTTTTTATCATGACATCATTCTGAAGAATCACTCTTTAACCAGGACTGAATAACAAAGGTGAAGATGATCCGGTGTTCGGCCCCCATTCCCGAAGGCTTGGACAATCCGGTGCTGGAAAAGATGCTCGAGCCAGCACCTTGCCTGGTGCCCTCAAAGGAAGATGAAGGGGGGAATAAAGAGGGCAAAAGCGGTCCTCCCTCTCTACCTATTCCAACTGAGGGAATGAGCGCCTCCACGAGGGAGGATAACCAAGGGGAAGAATCTGATATTCTCTCTCCCAAGGGAAGGAAGAGGACTACCTCTGAAGATCCGGAAACCAAGGTTTCCAAACGGGAGAAGAAATCTCCGCCAGAGGGTCCTGCCTCGGAGGGTGTTCTTGCTGCACAATGTCCGCGCGGGGATCAGCCCTCTAACGAGCTGTAAGTAATCAAAAAGTACTTAATAGTGAAGATATCCTTCCTTACTTCTGAGGAAAATAACTGAAGCATTTATCTTGTAGTTCGGAGCTTAGCCCTTCTCAGCAGAGCTCGTCTTCGGGGGATCTTCTTCCAAAGATGATGGAGAGCGAAATGCCTCCCCCTGCCACACCGCCTCACGAGGCGGGCGACCCCGAGGTGTCATCGCGGAGGGTTTCTCCTAATCCGGCGAGGCCAGAAGGTAATCCTATGGCCACCCGAAGTCCCCAGTATCCGGCTCTTGAAGAGAGCAATCAAAAGAGTCCAGCACCATCTGGTATGCGGTCGGACGTACTGAGGGATCTGCTAGGGCGAGCGACTATCTCAGAAGAGCATCGTACGTTGATGAGTATGGTGATTGAAAGGATTTCGTCCGCCGAAAGTGGGTTGCACGAAGCCTTTATGAGTCTACTAGCGGGTTTTGAGTACGTGAAATGATGTACATTTTTGACAGTACCGCACATTTTTAGGTGTGCCCTTTGTAGATAGTAGCCCCTGAGACTCTGGTTGTCGTCGAGAACAGCGGCAAACAGAGGATCGTAGTCCCAGGTAATAACCAGACCGCCTTTATGTGCAGGTGGTTGAAGCTCCGGTGGCTAGCCGGACTGATGGGGTTGCCAAACTAAAGAGACAACTGGATGCGGCAGATGCCGACATCGTGCTTGTTAACAAGTGGCTTGACGAGGCACAGGGTAGGTGATTTTTCTGGTGAATGTCACAAAGTAAGAGCAGCATGATGCCAATATCTTTAATATGTTCTGACTGCAGATGGAGCTGCCACCATGGAGACCCTTCGGGCGGAGCTTGCCCGAGCCAAGGAGCAAGCAAGGAGTAGTAATGCGGCCGCTTTAAAGGCGGCCGAAGAGTTAAGGGCCGAATAGGCCGCACATTGCGGGAGCAAAGAAAAAATTGCCAAGATGGCCGTGGAGTTAAAAGATGATGCTAACCATTACCGGCTTCTTGAAGAAGAAAACCGGGTGAAGGCGACGGACCTGGAGAAGGCCCAGGTGTCTGCCAAGGAGGCCCGCTCCAAAATTAGAGCGACGAAGGAGGAGCTGAATCAAGCTGCGGATATCGTTTCTGGGAAGCCCTTCTTGTTGCGGACTAAGTTCGGAGATCCGAAATATGCTCCTCTAGACTGGCTATGGATCTGTGGATGAGCACATGGATTTGGCTGCGAGTGCTGCGGATGCGACCGAGTACTTCAAGGATCAGAAGGTCCTGAAGTGGAGAAGCTGTTCTAGTCACAGTTTCACGCTCCAGTCCGTCCGCTATTGCTGAATGAGCGATTGACCGGTTGGGCCGAGCTCCATAGATTATCCGGACTGGCCATGAGGTCCATTGTGGATCATTTGTGGCCAGGAGGGCCAAGGCCGAATAGCTACTTTAGCTTGTGCAACAATTCCTTGGCGCTGTGCCACACATCGATGCTGTAAAGAGGTCAGCATGCATAGAAGGCTCGCGGATGGCCCTTGCCCGTGTCAAAACATACTGGGCGGAGATGGATGCCACCACTGTTGTGGCACAGGGTTCGGCCATAGGCCGAGTGGCTGCCGAGCACTACTTTGAAGAAGTTCTTGAAGGCGCTCGTTCGATAGAGGCTCAGTGCTCGAAGAATATTATGTTTGAGTGACATGTATTCCCATTGTAAAAACAATGTTTTATTGAATTTATCAAGGCTGCATTTATACTTTTGCCCAAAAGTGCTATGATGCCTCCTGTGCGGCCGTTTATGTATATATGTATATAACCTGAAAGATTGCAGTCGTCGGCTTCAGCCCCCACGCATATAATGCGGGGGTGTTCGCAGAAGACGCATGTTCACACTTGATCCAACGTCTTGGTCCATTAAGGAGGTGATAGCGCAGCGAACTAGGCAACCGGACTATAATGCTTTAACACTTTCACTTAGCCAGAGGAGTTTGACAGTGGGGCTACTATATAGCCCCTGGTGGCTCCGCACTCATCCGAATTCGGGGTGCGTACATGCCTGGCCGGGAAACGGCCCTTCGTTAAAGCGGAGGAATCCCTAAGATTCCGCTAGGTCATCGAGTGGTTGACCAGTCTCACGCTATATCATGACAGTCAGTTTTCGGCTTTCTCTACTGAGGTGCTCGTCCGGATGAACCAGGGCACTGTCGCAGTAGTTCTCCTGGTGCCGCCTTAGCCGATAGACCAGAACGTAAGGCAGCAAAACACAGGAGCCGGGCAAACCTAACATTTGACCAAAGACATGATTCGGAGCTGATGCATATAAGGCCAAACTCGCGACGCCGAACACTCCCTAAGGTATTCGGTCTTTATGGTGGAAACCGAGCTTAAGCAGTGCCCTTTGTAATTAGCCCCTGGTGTCCAGGTACGTGCAATATTCTGACGTGGCCACATGCCAATACGTCAGCATCCTTCTCAATTGTACTGAGAGTTCGGGGGATGTGTATCAACAAGAGACAGTAAAAAAGGTTTACGCAGGGTCTTAATCTAAAAAGAATCATTGGAACGGGTCCCTGCTGCACGTCTGCGCCTGTGTCTCCATTGTGCCGTATCCTGGACGGGTGTAGCATGATGGTCATCTGTAAAAGAGAGGAACTTAGTTGAAAAGTTGTCGTGCAAAAAGGTAGGTTAAATAAACTATGTACAGTTCAAGATGAGTAAAGTTGAGCCTAACTGCCACTTGTTTACGCGTGTTGAGCCCCTTGTATTGTAATAGGGGTATAGCCATCAAACATGTATCAATTACATATAGTTGCACTGGACTCGTCTAACCGCGTCCGTGGTCTTAACAACATGTCAGATGCTTTAGTTGGTGAGGCCGTTTAGTGTGCGGCTGCCAAGGCAGCCGCACGGTCTTCCGCGCGCAAGGAGCACTCAATATTTCCATTTACCGTAATGATGCCGCATGGACCGGGCATCTTAGGCATGAGAGAAGCGTAATGCGGTATTGCGTTAAAGCAAGCGAAAGCTTCACGTCCGAGTAGTGCTTGATAGCCACTTTGGAATGGAGCGATGTGGAAGGTTAACTTTTCGCTGCGGAAGTTATCGGGGAAGCCGAATATAACCTTAGTAGCAGGGAGCCCGTGCAATGGGCCTCTGGGCCTGGCGTTACTCCTTTAAAGGTAGTATTGCTATGGCTAATTTTTGCTGGGTCTATCCCCATGTTGCAGACTGTGTCCTGATATATCAGGTTTAAACTGCTATCACCGTCCATCAGGACTCGTGTGAAGTGGTATCCGTCAATTATTGGGTCTAATACCAAGGCAGCCCATCCTGCGCGGTGGATACTTGCCGAGTAATCCCGATGGTCAAAGGTGATCGGTTGGGACGACCAGTGGCAGAACTCCGCGGTGATAGGCGCTGGGGCATGTGTCTCTGGGAGTGCCACTTTGTTTCTCCCCTTTATCACGTGTAACATGTTGACTATTTTGACTTCTTGTGGGAATTTCATCTGTTCCCCAGTGCTTTGCTTGCGAGGCTCGTCCTCGTCTTCGCTTGGTGTATCCTGCCCCTTATGTTTGGCGTTGAGCTTGCCGGATTGCTTGAAGACCCAACATTCTCTATGGGTATGATTTGCAGGTTTATCGGGGGTGCTATGGATCTAACATATTTGGTCCAGAATTTTGTTTAGGCTGGACAGTTCGTCTCTGTTGCCTTTGCAGGGCGGCTTTTGCTGACCTGGCCGAGAGCTTCTGAATCCGGCGTTTACCGCCGTGCTCTTCGGGTTGTCTTTTTTATTCCCGCGTTTGTTTTTGTTGCGTGGTGATTTCCCGTTTCCATCCCTGACTTCGGATGTACTTGGGTTGCTGGTGCTGCATCGGGATAACCAGCTGTCCTCGCCCGCGCAAAAGCGGTCATGAGGCTTGTTAATGCTGCCTTGTTCTCGGCTTTTCTTGGCCGGGGTGTCTGGCAAGCCATTCGCCTCGAACGTTGTGCTTAAAAGCTGCTAAGGCTTCGGCATCCGGAAAGTCGACTATTTGGTTCTTTTTAGTGAGGAACCTGTTCCAAAGCTTTTGGGCTAACTCTCCGGGCTGTTGAGTTATATGACTTAAATCGTCTGCATCCGGTGGTCAGACATAGGTCCCTTGAAAATTTGCTCGAAAGGCGTCTTCAAGCTCTTCCCAGCTTCCAATGGAGTTTTTGGGGAGGCTTTTAAGCCAGTGCCGAGCTGGCCCTTTGAGCTTGAGGGGTAAGTACTTGATGGCGTGGAGATCGTCTCCTTGAGCCATGTGGATATGGAGGATGTAGTCCTCAATCCAGACCCCAGGGTCTGTCGTTCCGTCATACGCCTCTATGTTTATGGGTTTGAATCCCTCTGGAAATTCATGGTCCAGCACCTCATCGGTGAAACATAGGGGGTGTGCGGCACCCCTGTATTTTGCTGTACCGTGGTGTTCGGATGTTTGTTGTGTTTCATTGCATGCTGGAGCGCGCTTGCGTGGTCCGTATATGGATCTGGTTGCGCCGTCCTTTTGATGCGAGCCCTCGCGTGGATCGCGTACTGGCTTATGTGCGGCGTCGTTTGCCGCTCTATGTTGTCCACGAGGTCGTCTATCCGACCGGATGGCCGTTTTGTTTTTTAATTGCGGGGGATCTAAGGCCTCCTCATCGAATTCAGGTAGCAACTTTCGCTTCGGGTAGCTCTTGGTGTGGCGATTACCGCCGTACTTCGCTGCAGTGTTGAGTACTTCACTCCATCTGATTCTGAGTGTGTCTTGTGCAGCCCTGAGCCTTTGCTTCTGCCTTTTCAGACTCCTGCAGTGGCAACAAGCCTTTGATGGGCATTCTGTTGCTCCGGGTGCCTGTCCGGTGTGATGTCGTCCGGACTGTTATCTTCGATGGAGTCAGGTTGTTCGGTTTGATTCTCCGTGTTGCCGTGGTCCGGCGATGGTTCTCCCTGCTCTAACGCTGGGTCTATATGATCGTTGTTTTTGCCGAGGCGGGATTTGGAGCGGCGCTTACGCCGCCGCTTTGACTGCTTCTCGAGGGAACAACCCTTCGCTGCATCCTTCTGTTCCTCGTCGTCGTTTTCTTTGGGTGTGTCCACCATGTATATGTCATATGATGACGTGGGCGTCTAGTGCCCTGTGGGCAGTGGTTCCTGTTCGTCTCCTGCATCGTCGTCCATACCGTCGATGTCTTCAGAGTCGAAGTCGAGCATGTCGGTCAAATCGTCGACAGTGGCTACTAAGTGGGTGGTGGGTGGGCGGCGAATTTCTTCGTCATCCGCATCCCAATCCTACCGAACATAGTTCGGCCAGGACTCTCCTGACAGGGAGAGAGACCTTAATGAGCTCAGTATGTCGCCGAAGGGCGAGTGCTGGAAGATATCCGCGGAGGTAAACTCCATGATTGGCGCCCAGTTGGATTCCGTGGCAAGGGCGCAGGTGGTTTGGAGTCCGTGGCCGGGGAAGGATTCGGCAATTTGGCATCACGGCTCTCGTGAAGGGTAAGGTCGATACTCGGCTCGGTCGCCGCTGAGGATACGACCTCCGTGGAGGGGTCTATCCACCCATCCATGGATGGCGCAACTGGTTCCGAATTGAGGGTCGGAGCGGTTGCCGGTGCGATCTCCTGATCACTGTCCGATGGTAGAGCTAAATCACGCTCATCGTGACGGTGTGGCGCACTAGGCAGGGGCTCGAATCCGTCGAAGATCAAGTCTCCGCGGATATCGGCCGTGTAGTTTAAGCTTCCAAACCTGACCTGGTGGCCAGGGGCGTAACTCTGATCTGCTCCAGATGGCCAAGCGAGTTGGCCCGCAGTGCGAAGCCGCCGAATACAAAGATCTGTCTGGGGAGAAAAGTCTCACCCTGGACTGCATCGTTATCAATGATAGAAGGATCCATCAAGCCTAATGATGACGATACATAGGAACTCTCAATGAAAGCACCAATGTCGGTGTCAAAACCGGCGGATCTCGGGTAGGGGGTCCCGAACTGTGCGTCTAAGGAGGATTGTAACAGGAGGCAGGGGACACGATGTTTTACCCAGGTTTGGACCCTCTTGATGGAGGTAAAACCCTACGTCCTGCTTGATTATTCTTGATAATATGAGTAGTACAAGAGTTGATCTACCACGAGATCGGAGAGGCTAAACCCTAGAAGCTAGCCTATGGTATGATTGTCTGTTGTCCTACGGACTAAAACCCTCCGGTTTTATATAGACACCGGAGGAGGCTAGGGTTACACAAGCTCGGTTATAAATGAGGAGATATACATATCCGTATTGCTTAGCTTGCCTTCCACGCCAAGTAGAGTCCCATCCGGACACGGGACGAAGTCTTCAATATCGTATCTTCATAGTCCAACAGTCCGGCCAAAGGATATAGTCCGGCTGTCCGGAGACCCCCTAATCCAGGACTCCCTCAAGGTCAATTGGACTCCGTTTGATATTTCTTTTCTGTGATACTCAAAAACAAAGAAAAAACAGAAACTGGCACTGGGCTCTAGGTTAATAGGTTAGTCCCAAAAATCATAGAAAATAGCATATAAATGCATATAAAACATCCTAGATGGATAATATAATAGCATGGAACAATAAAAAATTATAGATACGTTGGAGACATATCACACATCATTATGAGCCTTGCAAGCAATGGGTCTAATGAGTTAGCCACGGGATGATGTATTAGGGAACAAGTAAAGAGACTTGCCGGTAACGAGATTGAACTAGGTATGATGATACCGACAATCGAATCTCGGGCAAGTAACATACCGGTGACAAAGGGAACAACGTATGTTGTTATGCGGTTTGACCGATAATGATCTTCTTAGAATATGTAGGAGCCAATATGAGCATCCATGTTCCGCTGTTGGTTATTGATACGTCTCCAACGTATCTATAATTTTTGATTGCTCCATGTTATATTATCTACTGTTTTGGGCAATATTGGGCTTTATTATCCACTTTTATATTATTTTTGGGACTAACCTATTAACCGGAGGCCCAGCCCAGATTTGTTATTTTATGCCTATTTCAGTGTTTTGAAGAAAAGGAATATCAGACGGAGTCGAAACGGAACGAAATCAACTGGAGAAGTTATTTTTGAAGGAAACACACCTGATGGACTTGGACCCCACGTCAGAAGATACGGGAGCTGCCCACGAAGGTGGGGGGCGCGCCCACCCGCCTATGGCGCGCCCCTGTCTCGTGGGGCCCCCGTGGCTCCCCTGACGTGCTTCTTCTGCCTATATAACTCCATATACCCTAAAACTTCCAGAACACACAATAGATCGGGAGTTCCGCCGCCAGAAGCCTCCGTAGCCACCGAAAACCAATCTAGACCCGTTCCGGCACCCTGCCAGAGGGGGCAATCCCTCTCCGGTGGCCATCTTCATCATCCCGGTGCTCTCCATGACGAGGAGGGAGTAGTTCTCCTTCAAGGCTGAGGGTATGTACCAGTAGCTATGTGTTTGATCTCTCTCTCTCTCGTGTTCTTGATTTGGCACGTTCTTGATGTATCGTGAGCTTTGATATTATAGTTGGATCTTATGTTTCTCCTCCCCCTCTTCTCTCTTGTAATGAATTGAGTTTTCCCCTTGAAGTAATCTTATCGGATTGAGTCTTTAAATACTTGAGAACACTTCATGTATGTATTGCCGTGGACATCTGTGGTGACAATGGGATACCGCGTGCCACTTGATGTATGTTTTGGTGACCAACTTGCGGGTTCATGAACCTATGCATAGGGGTTGGCACACGTTTTCGTCGTGATTCTCCGGTAGAACTTTGGGGCACTCTTTGAGGTTCTATGTGTTGGTTGAATAGATGAATTGAGATTGTGTGATGCATATTGTATAATTAGGCCCACGGATACTTGAGGTGACATTGGAGTATCTAGGTGACATTAGGGTTTTGATTGATTTGTGTCTTAAGGTGTTATTCTAGTATGAACTCTAGGGCTGTTTGTGACAATTATAGGAATAGCCCAACGGATTGATTGGAAAGAATAACTTTGAGGTGGTTTCGTACCCTACCATAATCTCTTCGTTCGTTCTCCGCTATTAGTGACTTTGGAGTGACTCTTTGTTGCATGTTGAGGGATAGTTATGTGATCCAATTATGTTAGTATTGTTGAGGGAACTTACACTAGCGAAAGTATGAACCCTAGGCCTTATTTCAATGCATTGCAATACCGTTTACGCTCACTTTTATCACTTGCTACCTTGCTGTTTTTATTATTTCAGATTACAAAAACTATTATCTACTATCCATATTGCACTTGTATAACCATCTCTTCGCCGAACTAGTGCACCTATACAATTTACCATTGTATTGGGTGTGTTGGGGACACAAGAGACTCTTTGTTATTTGGTTGCAGGGTTGCTTGAGAGAGACCATCTTCATCCTACGCCTCCTATGGATTGATAAACCTTAGGTCATCCACTTGAGGGAAATTTGCTACTGTCCTACAAACCTCTGCACTTGGAGGCCCAACAACGTCTACAAGAAGAAGGTTGTGTAGTAGACATCAAGCTCTTTTCTGGCGTCGTTGCCTGGGAGGTGAGTGCTTGAAGGTATATCTTTAGATCTTGCAATCGAGTCTTTTAGTTTTTTGTTTTATCACTAGTTTAGTTTATAAAAGAAAACTATAAAAAATGGAATTGAGTTTGTCTCATACGCTTCACCTTTTTAATATCTTTCGTGAGTATGATGGAAAGGATAATTGTGCTCAAGTGCTAGAAGAAGAAATCTATAAAATGTTTGGCACTAAATATTTGAATGATGAGCATGATTGCAATGTTGTTAGTATGAATTCCTTGAATATCCATGATGCTAATGATATGCAAAGCCACAAGCTTGGGGAAGCTATGTTTGATGAAAATGATATTTTTTTGTCCCCCAAGTTTTGATGAGCAAATTTATAATGATAATAACATGCCTCCTACTTATGATAATTATTGTGATGATACATATGCTATAAAAAGTAGTGAGGATTATATTTATAAAATTGTCATGATTATGGTTACCCCTTTTCTGAAAATTACTCTTTTAATGTGGAAACAATTTATAATATTCAAGTCTCTTATGATACTCCCACTATCCCGAATGAGAAGAATTTTGCTTATGTGGAGAGTAGTAAATTTTCTATGCTTGTAGATCATGAAAGGAATGCTTTGGGTGATGGTTATATTGTTGAATTCATTCATTATGCTACTGAAAATTATTATGAGGGAGGAATATATGCTTGTAGGAATTGCAATAATATCAAGTTTCCTCTCTATGTGCTTAAAGTTTTGAAGTTATGCTTGTTTTGCCCTCCTATGCTAGTTGATTATTGTTCCCACAAGTTGTTTGCTCACAAAATCCCTATGCATAGGAAGTATGTTAGACTTAAATGTGTTAGTCATATTCTTCATGATGCTCTCTTTATGTTTAAATTCTTATCTTTTACGTGAGCATCGTTGAAATCATCATGCCTAGCTAGGGGCATTAAACGATAGCGCTTGTTGGGAGGCAACCCAATATTATTTTTGTTCCTTGCTTTTTTCTCCTGTTTAGTAATAAATAATTCATCTAGCCTCTGTTTATATGTGGTTTTATTCTTTTAATTAGTGTTTGTGCCAAGTAGAACCTTTGGGAAGACTTGGGGAAAGTCTTGTTGATCATGCTGTAAAAAACAGAAATTTAGCGCTCACGAGAATTGCTGCCATTTTTATTTGGAGAGTGATATTTAGTTAATTATTTTTGCATATGATTAATAGATAAATTACTCAGGTCCAGAAACTTATTTCAGAATTTTATGAGTTACATAAGTATACGTTTGATCCAGATTACTACAGACTGTTCTGTTTTTGACAGATTCTGTTTTTCATGTGTTGTTTACTTATTTTGATGAATCTATGGCTAGTAAAATAGTTTATAAACCATAGAGAAGTTGGAATACAGTAGTTTTAGCACCAATATAAATAAAGAATGAGTTCATTACAGTAACTTGAAGTGGTGATTTATTTTCTTATACTAACGGAGCTTACGAGTTTTCTGTTAAGTTTTGTGTTGTGAAGTTTTCAAGTTTTGGGTAAGGATTCGATGGACTGTGGAATAAGGAGTGGCAAGAGCCTAAGCTTGGGGATTCCCAGGGCACACCAAGGTAATATTCAAGGACAACCAAGAGCCTAAGCTTGGGGATGCCCTGGAAGGCATCCCCTCCTTCGTCTTCGTTCATCGGTAACTTTACTTGGAGCTATATTTTTATTCACCACATGATATGTGTTTTGCTTGGAGCGTCAATTTATTTTGTTAGGATTTGCATGATGTTATTTATAATAATGTTTTGCATATTTTATTTCAATAAAAGTGGCATTGATAGCCTTTACTATGCCTATGTTACAAGTATACATGTTGCTGTTTGAAAACATAAAGTTTACCGTTGTTGCAATAATTCCCTAGAAAATTCAGAATGTGATAAAATGTTGAAACCTTTTGCATATTAAGATCTGATAAATTTACTAAAGTGGGAATTTTCTTTCATAATTTTTGGATCTAGGGAAGTATGGATGTTTCAGCATTCTTTACAGACTATCCTGTTTAGGAAGATTGCTGTTATGTTTGCATATGTTTGCTTCTTTAATGATTCTATTCGATGATAGGACTATTAAATATGCAGAGGCATTTAGTATGCAATGTTGAATAATAGTTTTAGTGATTTTCTACAATAGAGTATGATAAGGTTTTGGCAATGGTTTATACTAACTTATCTCATGAGTCCTTGTTGAGCTTTGTGTGGATGAAGCTTTTGCGATTTAGGGAGACCGTGATATGAGAGGAATTAAGGAGACACAAAATCTCAAGCTTGGGGATGCCCAAGGCATCCCAAGATAATATTTCAAGAAGTCTCAAGCATCTAAGCTTGGGGATGCCCCGGTTGGCATCCCACCTTTCTTCTTCAACAACTATCGGTTAGTATCGGTTGATCCTAAGTTTTTGCTTCTTCACATGATGTTTTCTATTCTTAGAATGTCATTTTATTTTGCTTTGCTTGCTGTTTGAATAGAATACCAAGATCTGAAATTCTTAAATGTTAGAGAGTCTTCACATAGTTGCATAATTATTCGACTACTCATTGATCTTCACTTATATCTTTCGGAGTAGTTTGTCATTTGCTCTAGTGCTTCACTTATATCTTTTAGAGCATGGTGGTGGTTTTATTTTTGAAGAAATAGATGAACTCTCATGCTTCACTTATATTATTTTGAGAGTCTTTAGAATAGCATGGTAATTGTTTGGTTATGAAATAGTCCTAATATGATGGGCATCCAAGAGGATATAATAAAACTTTCATATAAAGTGCATTGAATACTATGAGAAGTTTGATACTTGATGATTGTTTTGAGATATGGAGATGGTGATATTAGAGTCATGCTAGTTGAGTAGTTGTGAATTTGAGAAATACTTGTGTTGAAGTTTGTGATTCCCGTAGCATGCACGTATGGTGAACCGTTATGTGATGAAGTCGGAGCATGATTTATTTATTGATTGTCTTCCTTATGAGTGGCGGTCGGGGACAAGCGATGGTCTTTTCCTACCAATCTATCCCCCTAGGAGCATCTGCGCAGTACTTTGTTTCGATAACTAATAGATTTTTGCAATAAGTATGTGAGTTCTTAATGACTAATGTTGAGTCCATGGATTATACGCACTCTCACCCTTCCACCATTGCTAGCCTCTCTAGTACCGCGCAACTTTCGCCGGTACCATAAACCCACCATATACCTTCCTCAAAACAGCCACCATACCTACCTATTATGGCATTTCCATAGCCATTCCGATTTATATTGCCATGCAACTTTCCACCGTTCTGTTTATTATGACACACTCCATCATTGTCATATTGCTTAGCATGATCATGTAGTTGACATTGTATTTGTGGCAAAGCCACCGTTCATAATTCTTTCATACTTGTCACTCTTGATTCATTGCATATCCTGGTACACCGCCGGAGGCATTCATATAGAGTCATCTTTGTTCTAGCATCGAGTTGTAAATAAATAGAAGTGTGATGATCATCATTCAATAGAGCATTGTCCCCCCCCCCCAAAAAAAAGAAAGGCCAAAGAAGGCCAAATAATAAAAAAAGGCCAAAAAAAAGAAGAAAGGCCAAATAAAAAATAAATAAATAAATAAAAGGGACAATGCTACTATCCTTTTACCACACTTGTGCTTCAAAGTACCACCATGATCTTCATGATAGAGAGTCTCCTATGTTGTCACTTTCATATACTAGTGGGAATCTTTCATTATAGAACTTGGCCTGTATATTCCAATGATGGGCTTCCTCAAAATGCCCTAGGTCTTTGTGAGCAAGCAAGTTGGATGCACACCCACTAGTTTCTTTTGTTGAACTTTCATATACTTATAGCTCTAGTGCATCCGTTGCATGGCAATCCCTACTCACTCACATTGATATCTGTTGATGGGCATCTCCATAGCCCGTTGATACGCCTAGTTGATGTGAGCCTATCTTCCCCCTTTTCGTCTTCTCCACAACCACCACTCTATTCCACCTATAGTGCTATATCCATGGCTCACGCTCATGTATTGCGTGAAGATTGAAAAAGTTTGAGAACATCAAAAGTATGAAACAATTGCTTGGCTTGTCATCGAGGTTGTGCATGATTTAAATACTTTGTGTGGTGAAGATGGAGCATAGCCAAACTATATGATTTTGTAGGGATAGCATTCTTTAGCCATGTTATTTTGAGAAGACATAATTGCTTTGTTAATATGCTTGAAGTATTATTATTTCTATGTCAATATAAACTTTTGTCTTGAATCTTATGGATCTGAATATTCTTGCCACAATTAAGAAGAATTACATTAAAATTATGCCAACTAGCATTCCACATCGAAAATTATCCTTTTTATCATTTACCTACTCGAGGACGAGCAGGAATTGAGCTTGGGGATGCTTGATACATCTCCAACGTATCTATAATTTTTGATTGCTCCATGCTATATTATCTACTGTTTTGGGCAATATAGGGCTTTATTATCCACTTTTATATTATTTTTGGGACTAACCTATTAACCGGAGGCCCAGCCCGTATTTGTTGTTTTATGCCTATTTCAGTGTTTTGAAGAAAAGGAATATCAGACGGAGTCGAAACGGAACGAAATCAACTGGAGAAGTTATTTTTGGAAGGAAACACACCTGATGGACTTGGACCCCATGTCACAAGATACGAGAGCTGCCCACGAGGGTGGAGGGCGCGCCCACCCCCCTATGGCGCGCCCCCCTGTCTCGTGGGGCCCCCGTGGCTCCCCTGATGTGCTTCTTCTGCCTATATAACTCCATATACCCTAAAACTTCCAGAACGCACAATAGATCGGGAGTTCCACCGCCAGAAGCCTCTGTAGCCACCAAAAACTAATCTAGACCCGTTCCGCACCCTGCCGGAGGGGGCAATCCCTCTCCGGTGGCCATCTTCATCATCCCGGTGCTCTCCATGACGAGGAGGGAGTAGTTCTCCTTCAGGGCTGAGGGTATGTACCAGTTGCTATGTGTTTGATCTCTCTCTCTCTCTCGTGTTCTTGATATGGCACGATCTTGATGTATCGTGAGCTTTGATATTATAGTTGGATCTTATGTTTCTCCTCCCCCTCTTCTCTCTTGTAATGAATTGAGTTTTCCCCTTGAAGTAATCTTATTGGATTGAGTCTTTAAATACTTGAGAACACTTGATGTATGTCTTGCCGTGGATATCTGTGGTGAGAATGGGATACCGCGTGCCACTTGATGTATGTTTTGGTGACCAACTTGCGGGTTCATGAACCTATGCATAGGGGTTGGCACACATTTTCATCGTGATTCTCCGGTAGAACTTTGGGGCACTCTTTGAGGTTCTATGTGTTGGTTGAATAGATGAATTGAGATTGTGTGATGCATATTGTATAATCATGCCCACGGATACTTGAGGTGACATTGGAGTATCTAGGTGACATTAGGGTTTTGATTGATTTGTGTCTTAAGGTGTTATTCTAGTATGAACTCTAGGGTTGTTTGTGACAATTATAGGAATAGCCCAACGGATTGATTGGAAAGAATAACTTTGAGGTGGTTTCATACCCTACCATAATCTCTTCGTTCGTTCTCCGCTATTAGTGACTTTGGAGTGACTCTTTGTTGCATGTTGAGGGATAGTTATGTGATCCAATTATGTTAGTATTGTTGAGGGAACTTACACTAGCGAAAGTATGAACCCTAGGCCTTATTTCAATGCATTGCAATACCGTTTACGCTCACTTTTATCACTTGCTACCTTGCTGTTTTTATTATTTCAGATTACAAAAACTATTATCTACTATCCATATTGCACTTGTATCACCATCTCTTCGCCGAACTAGTGCACCTATACAATTTACCATTGTATTGGGTGTGTTGGGGACACAAGAGACTCTTTATTATTTGGTTGCAGGGTTGCTTGAGAGAGACCATCTTCATCCTACGCCTCCTACGGATTGATAAACCTTAGGTCATCGACTTGAGGGAAATTTGCTACTGTCCTACAAACCTCTGCACTTGGAGGCCCAACAACGTCTACAAGAAGAAGGTTGTGTAGTAGACATCAGTTATTGACCGGAGATGTGTCTCGGTCGTGTCTACATAGTTCTCGAACCCATAGGGTCCACATGCTTAACGCGATGATGACTTGTATTATGAGTTATGTGATTTGATGAACCGAAGTTTGTTCGGAGTCCCGGATGAGATCACAGACATGACGAGGAGTCTCAAAATTGTCGAGACATAAAGATTGATATATTGGAAGGTTATTGAGGGAGTCTTGGATTAGGGGGTCTCCGGACAGCCGGACTATATCCTTCGGCCGGACTGTTAGACTATGAAGATACAAGATTGAAGACTTCGTCTCGTGTCCGGATGGGTCTCTACTTGGTGTGGAAGGCAAGCTAGGCAATACGGATATGTATATCTCCTTTGTAACCAACCTTGTGTAACCCTAGCCCTTTCCGGTGTCTATATAAACCGGAGGGTTTTAGTCAGTAGGACAACATACAATCACACCATAGGCTAGCTTCTAGGGTTTAGCCTCTCCGATCTCGTGGTAGATCAACTCTTGTAATACTCATATCATCAAGAATAAATCAAGCAGGACGTAGGGTTTTACCTCCATCAAGAGGGCCCGAACCTGGGTAAAACATCATGTCCCCTGCCTCCTGTTACCATCCGCCTTAGACGCGCAGTTCGGGACCCCCTACCCGAGATCCGCCGGTTTTGACACTGACAATTATGTTTGGACATCGGAATGGTTTCGGAAAGGTTCGGGCATTTTCTGAAGTACCGGGGGTTAGCGGACCCCCCCGGGGGAGTTAATGGGCCTTCATGGGCCCTAGTGGAGAGAGGAGGCGGCGGCCAGGTAGTGGCGCCCCCCAGCCCAAACCAAATTGTACTAGGGTTGGGGGGCAGCCCCCCTTTCCTTCTCTCCTCCTCCTTCCCTCCTTCTCCTAGTGGGAATAGGAAAGGGGGGGGCGAATCCTACTTGGACCGGGAGTCCAAGTAGGACTCCCCCCATGGCGCCCCCTCCCCTTGGGTCGGCCACCTCTCCTCCCCCCTTTATATACATGGGAGGGGGCACACTGAATTAACTAAGGTCTCTCTCTTTGTTAGGAGAGTCCTGGCCGGATTATGACCGACAGGATTGGGATGTGGACGAAGAAGAAATTTGATGCCCACCCACCACCCACTTCATAGCCACTGTCGATAACTTGACTGACATGCTCGACTTCGACTCCGAAGACATCGACGGTACGGACGACGATGCAGGAGACAAACAAGAACCAACCCATATAGGGCACTGGAAAGCCACCTCGTCGTATGACATATATATGGTGGACACACCCAAAGAAGGCAATGGTGATGGAACAGCAGAGGATGACCCCTCCAAGAAGCAACCTAAGCATCGGTGTCGGCTGCGCCGCTCTAAGTCCCGCCAAAGCAAAAACGGTGATTCCGGTACAAGAGATAATAACACCCCGGACAGTGCCAAAGACAACCCCCTCCAGCAAGATTCAGCACAGGAGGATGGAGAAGCCAACCCTCATGAGAGAGCGGCAGATAGAGAGGAAGAGGATGATAATTATATACCTCCCTCCGAAGACGTGGCAAGCCTCGGCGACGACGAATTCGTCGTGCCAGAGGATCCCGTCGAACAAGAGCGCTTCAAGCGCCATCTTATAGCCACAACAAATAGCCTTAAGAAAAAACAGCAACAACTTCAAGCTGATCAAGATCTGCTAGCCGACAGATGGACTGAAGTCCTCGCGGCCGAGGAATATAAACTCGAACGCCCCTCCAAGAGTTATCCAAAATGCAGGTTGCTACCCCGACTGGAGGAAGAAGCGTATGACGCAGCTGATCGGCCACCTCGTGGCCGCGATAGAGAGGCATTCCAGCCAAAAGCTCAGCCTGCACCCCGACGCCATTCAAATAAAAAGGCATGGAGAAATACGCTAGACCTGTGAGACGTATTGGAGGACAAAGCAAAACATGCAAGATTGATATATGGATCATGAGGGCGTGCCACTATGCGAGACGGTAAACGTCACGCTGGATACAGTAAAAGTAAATCCGGCCGGGCCGAACACAGCTGGCAAGACTCATTGGAGCCGCATCGCGATATAGCCCAGTACAGAGGTGCCGCACACCCCTTATGCTTCACAGATGAAATAATGGATCATCAAATCCCGGAGGGTTTCAAACCCGTAAATATAGAATCATACGAAGGCACAACAGATCCTGCGGTATGGATCGAGGATTTCCTCCTGCATATCCACATGGCACACGGTGATGATCTACACGCCATTAAATACCTCCCACTCAAACTCAAAGGACCAGCTCGGCATTGGCTCAATAGCTTGCCAGCAGAGTCCATTGGCTGTTGGGAGGATCTGGAAGCCACATTCCTCGACGACTTTCAGGGCACTTATGTGCGACCACCAGATGCCAATGACTTGAGCCACATAATTCAGCAGCCAGAGGAATCGGTCAGGCAATTCTGGACACGGTTCCTAACAAAGAAAAATCAAATCATCGACTGTCCGGATGCAGAGGCTCTAGCAGCTTTCAAGCACAACATCCGCGACGAGTGGCTAGCCCGGCACCTTGGTCAGGAAAAGCCGAAAGCTACGGCAGCCCTCACGACACTCATGACCCGCTTTTGTGCGGGAGAAGACAGCTGGCTGGCTCACAGTAAAAACATATCAAAGAACCATGGTACTTCAGATACCAAGGACGGCAGTAGCAGGTCACGTCGCAACAAACATAAGCACCACATTAACAGCGACAATAACGAGGACACGACAGTCAATGCCAGATTCAAAGGCTCTAAACCCGGTCAGCGGAAAAAGCCATTCAAAAGAAGCACTCCGGGCCCGTCCAGTTTGGACCGTATACTCGATCGCTCGTGTCAACTACACGGCACCCCCGACAAGCCAGCCAACCACACCAATAGGGACTGATGGGTGTTCAAGCAGGCCGGCAAGTTAATTGCGAAAACAAAGATAAGGGGCCACATAGCAATGACGAGGAGGAGCCCCGGCAGCCGAACACCAGAGGACAGAAGAGGTTCCCCCCACAAGTGCAGACGGTGAACATGATATACGCAACCCACATCCCCAAGCGGGAGCGGAAGCGTGCGCTCAGGGACGTATATGCGTTGGAGCCAGTCGCCCCAAAGTTCAACCCATGGTCCTCCTGTCCGATCACCTTCGATCGCAGGGACCACCCCACTAGTATCCGTCATGGCGGATTCGCCGCACTGGTCCTAGACCCAATCATTGACGGATTTCACCTCACTCGAGTCCTTATGGATGGCAGCAGCAGCCTGAACCTGTTTACCAGGACACAGTGCACAAAATGGGTATAGACCCCTCAAGGATCAAACCCAAAAAAACGACCTTTAAAGGCGTCATACTAGGTGTAGAGGCCCATTGCACAGGCTCAATCACACTGGAAGTGGTCTTCGGATCCCCGGATAACTTCCGAAGCAAAGAGTTAATCTTGGATATAGTCCCGTTTCCGCAGTGGTTATCATGCACTGCTCGGGCGAACCGCATTTGCGAGATTCAATGCGGTACCGCATTATGCATACCTCAAGCTCAAGATGTTAAGACCTCAGGGGGGTCATTACAGTTAATGGAAACATAGAGCGCTCTCTCCGAACGGAGGAGCACACTGCGGCCCTCGCAGCGGAAGTGCAAAGAAGCCTCTTAAGGCAATCCACTAGTTCGGCATTTAAGGACCCGAACACCTGCAAGCGCGCCCAGAGTAATCGGCAACTAGACCGCCTGGCACGTTCCGAGCTCGCATAGCAATGCAGCCCCCACCCTGGCCGAAGCCAAACGGCGAAACTCGTGCCACGCGTACATAATTACGCATTAAAAATACCATGGGCACGGGTAGGGAGAGGGACGACTACGGCACGCCCCAAGACGCGGCTTAAACCGCACTAGGGGCTTCCCGCATTGTTATTTTTCTCTCTTTCAGGACATTAATCTCTGGAAACCCCGTCCGGCAGCATGATTGCCGAACATATGATGCAGCAACCAAGAAGGCAGAAAGCTACGTCACACCATGGAACTCCCAGGTGGATTAAAATAACGAGTGTAATACTTGCCTTAATACTATTCTTTAGCTCGCCCTTGGAGGGGACATAGTCCTACTTTTTGCTTATTGCACTACATGTACCATTCTACTTTAACGCACCTTTTTGAATAAACAATGCATAGCATTAAGACTATTATTGCATTCTTCTTTTATATATATATGTGTTCATTAATGACACCTTGCAACCGTACACTTTGGTACGGTCAATACACCAGGGGCTTAAGTACCCCAAAATATGGTGTGAGAAGTCCGAACACTTTCGCAAGTGCAGCACCCCGAACTTATAGCATTATATGCATCAGCTCCAAATCATGTCTTTGGTCAATAGTTGGGTTTGCCTGGCTCCCATGTTTTGGTACCTTACGTTCCGCTATATCGGCTAAGGTAGCACTGGGAGAACTACTGCGATTGTGCCCCGGTTCTGCTGGGCTAAGCACCTCAGTAGAGAAAGCTAAAACTGACTGTCATGATAAGGTGAGAGACTGGTCGCTGTTCGAGAGATTTTTAAGTCCTTAAAGACTTATGTCGCTTAGAGCGAGGAGTCGGACCTGTCCGGCTTAAGGCGTGTATCGCGCCCCAGATTCGGCCTTCAGAATACTAGGGGCTTCACCGAAATTTAAAATTATAGAATTCTACGGCTAAGTGAGAGTGATAACGCATTATAGTCCGATTGCCTTGTTCATTGTGCTGAGCACCTCCCTCGAAGGACCCAAAAATGGGAACAAGAGTGCTCAGGTTTATCCCGAACACCCCAGCACTCATGGCATGGGGGCAGAAGCCGACGACTAGCCATCTCTCAGATTTGATAAACAGCCGAACAGAAGGTAATATTTTAAATTCAAACAAGTGTTGCATAGCGCATATGAACAAGGTGTCATAGATACAGGATTACACGAGCGAGTTTACTCAAATATTACATCTTTCATACACTCGTCCGCTATGAGACGGGCACCCTTCAGGACACCCTCATAGTACATCTCGGGGTGGCGATGCTCCTTGCCCGCCGGTGGCCCTTCCTTAATCTGCTTCACGGCATCCAGCTTGTCCCATTGCACCTTCACATAGGCGAAAGCCCGTCGTGCACCTTCGATGCCGACGGACCGCCTGATGACTTCCAGCCGTGGGCAGGCATCCACAAGAGCATCACCAGGCCGAAGTAGCTGTTGGGAAGGGCGTCACCAGGCCACATCCGGACTATAAAGCCCTTCATGGCCTGTTCGGCCGCCTTGTGTAGCTCGACCAGCTGCTTTAGCTTGTCGCTCATGGGCACCGAGCGTTCGGCCCCAGTTAACTGAGACCAGAACAACTTCTCCGTTGAGCTTCCCTCCTCCGCCTGGTAAAACTATGCGGCATCCGACACGCTGCGGGGAAAATCTGCGAACGCTTATGGAGAGCTTCGGATTCGGGTAAGTAACAAGTAATTTACTTTCACATTCTTGCTCTGCATAAGGAATGCCTTACCCGCCTCTATTTTCTTCATCGCCTCAATCTCCTGGAGGGCTCTTTGGGCTTCAGCCTTGGCATTTTTCATGCTTTCGAGGGCTGCGGCAAGCTCGGACTCTCGCGTCTTCGAGTCACGCTCCAACGCCTCATGTTTCGACACGAGAGCTTGGAGCTCTTGCTGCACCTTGCCCACCCGTGCCTCATGTCTTTCCCGCTCGGTGCGCTCCTTGGCCGGTCTGTCTTCGGCCTCAGATAGCGCTTGCTTCAGGGTCGCCACCTCGGTCGTGGCCCCTAGCAAATTTACGATGATCCTGTCATTTTGCAATCGCATCTTCTTTTATATATACATATCTATAGACAGGGTATTACTTACCCTTGTTCTCCCCGAGCTGCCTCTTGGCATGGCCGAGCTCTTTCTTGGACCCCTCGAGGTCCTGCTTCAGTGCGGCAGATACCAGCAGCGAAGCCTCCATATGCATATTGACATACTTATATTAGACTCCTGCGATATTGTTTGATCCTCTGTTCGGCTTTTCTTTGTGAACACCGAACAGAGCATCAGGGGCTACTGTCTATGTGGTAATATTTTTCCCCATATTTCAAAAACCTACCTCAAAGCCTGTTAGAAGGCTGGCACAGGCTTCAGTCAGTCCGCTCTTGGCGGACTAAACCTTCTGGACCACCGCACTCATAATAGTGCGGTGCTCTTCGTCGATGGAAGCACTGCGAAGCGCTCCCAACAGATTGTCCGGTGCCTCTGGATGGATAGAGGTCACCGGCACAGGCGTCTTGCCCCTCCTGGAAGGAGGCTGTCTGCCCGAGTCCGGAACCACTGGACGTTCCGGCGCGGTGTTCGGCTGAGGGCCGAACTCGGAGCCCTCGGGGGCCTTGTTCCCTCTGCTCCCAGAGTCCGGAAGGTCGCCTTGAGGCGCCTCCGGGATTGTCTCCCCTCGACCCGGTGCCTCGTGAGACAACACCTCGGCGTTGTCCGGAGGGCAAGGGGAGGTGGCAGTCAGAAGTGGATCACTATCCATATCTGACGAGTCCAGGGAGCCGTCCGACGAGGATACGTCGATACGGTCTCGGGACAGTCTGCATAATCACGATTCGGCATTAGGAGAAGCAGTGCGACAAAGGAATGCTATGAGTTACTCTGGTATCCGAATACTTACGACTTCGCTAGGGGCTTGGCCCTGGGCAGCTACTCGTCTTCTCCTTCGGCTGCGGTGGTGGAACTGTCCGGAAGGAGAGTCCTTCCCTTCTTGGACCCTTCGCCCCCTTCCCCCCAGTTGGGGCGGCCTTCCTTTTCTTGTCTCCCCCGACTGGAGGGGGAGCATCTTCATCTTCCTCCTCATCTTTGTGGGAGGAGTGCGCCGAGGAGTCCTCGGACGATGAGTCCGATATCACCTGGCGCCGGCAACTCTTTTGGGTTCCCTTGGCCTTCTTGGTCTTCTCCGGCACCTTGTAAGGAGCCGGAGTCAACATCTCCGTCAGGAGAGCGTCTGCTGGGCCTTCGGGCAAAGGAGCCGGACAGTCGATCTATCTGGCCATCTCCTGCCAGTCCTATCAAAGGTACGGGAGCTTAGATCCCGCATAGAGTCAAACTATGGAAAACAAGTATCCTGTAAGAGGCGAAATAGCTTACCGCGTTGGCTTGGCGCTTCACGCAGAATCCGCGATCCTCGGTAGTAGGAGGGGGAACCTCGGCGCCCTTGAATAGCACCTTCCAGGCATCCTCGTATGTTGTGTCAAAGAGCTTGTTCAGAGTTTGGTGCTGGGCCGGGTCGAACTCCCACAAGTTGAAAGCCCGTTGTTGACATGGGAGGATCTGGCGGATGAGCATGACATGGACTATGTTGACGAGCTTGAGCTTCTTGCTCACCATGTTTGGAGTCCGGTCAGCTCTCCCGAACTACCCTAGGATAGGCCCTTCTCTTGCCAGGAGGTGAGCAGCGTGGGGATGCCAGATCGGAACTCGGGGGTCGCTGCCCATGCAGGGTCACGCGGCTCGCTGATATAGAACCACCTTGATTGCCACCCCTTTATGGTCTCCACGAAGGAGCCCTCGAGCCATGTGACGTTGGGCATCTTGCCCACCATGGTGCCTCCGCACTCCGCCTGGCGGCCGCTCACTACCTTCGGCTTGACATTGAAGGTCTTCAGCCATACGCCAATGTGGGGCTTGATGCGGAGGAAGGCCTCGCACACGATGATAAACACCGAGATGTTGAGGATGAAGTTCGGGGCCAGATCGTGGAAATCCAGGCCGTAGTAGAACATGATCCCCCGGACGAATGGGTGGAGAGGGAATCCCAGTCCACAGAGGAAATGGGTAAGGAACACTACCCTCTCGTGGGGCCTGGGGGTGGGGATGAGTTACCCCTCATCTGGGAGCCGGTGCGCGATGTTGTCCGGCAGGTATCCGGCTCTCCTCAGCTTCTTGATGTGTCCCTCCGTGACGGAGGAGACCATCCACCTGCCTCCCGCTCCGGACATGGTTGGAGAAGGTTGAGGTGGGAAATGCGGACTTGGGCGCTGGAGCTCGAGTGTGCGAAAATGGATGAGCAAAGGAGGAAGAAGGCGTGGATGAAAAGGTGAATCCTTATCCCTTTATAAGGGCGGCCCAAAACTATGCGCCCCACTAGCCTGGTAAAACTCGCTTATCCCCCAAGCGCCGTAATCGATGGCGGGGTTGGGTTACCCACGCCCGTATTGATGAGAATCCCGTAATAAGGGGGACACGATCTCTGCTTTGACAAGACGTGTCAAAAAACTGCCTCGCGTTATGTGCGGGGCTAGTTAAAGGAAACGGTTCGAATAATCACCGGGCCATGGCTTAATGTCATGTTGCCAAAACAAGTCAGCAGATTAGATTTGTGGAAATATTATTCTCTCTACGGTGGTATGTGGAACTTATTTTGCAGGGTCGGACACTATCCTTGTATTCAAATTCTTCCGTGGTGTATTCGGAGGAGGAACCCGCCTTGCAATGCCGAAGACAATACTACGCGCCGGACTCATCGTCATTCAAGCCTGGTTCAGGGGCTACTGAGGGAGTCCTGGATTAGGGGGTCTCCGGACAGCCGGACTATATCCTTTGGCCGGACTGTTAGACTATGAAGATACAAGATTGAAGACTTCGTCTCGTGTCCGGATGGGACTCTACTTGGCGTGGAAGGAAAGCTAGGCAATACGGATATGTATATCTCCTCCTTTGTAACCGACCTTGTGTAACCCTATCCCTTTCCAGTTTCTATATAAACCGGAGGGTTTTAGCACGTAAGACAACATACAATCACACCATAGGCTAGCTTCTAGGGTTTAGCCTCTCCGATCTCGTGGTAGATCAACTCTTGTAATACTCATATCATCAAGAATAAATCAAGCAGGACGTAGGGTTTTACCTCCATCAAGAGGGCCCGAACCTGGGTAAAACATCGTGTCCCCTGCCTCCTGTTACCATCCGCCTTAGACGCGCAGTTTGGGACCCCCTACCCGAGATCCGCCGGTTTTGACACCGACAGTTATGTTTGGACATCGGAATGGTTTCGGAAAGGTTCGGGCATTTTCTGAAGTACCGGGGGTTAGCGGACTCTCCCGAGGAGTTAATGGGCCTTCATGGGCCCTAGTGGAGAGAGGAGGAGGTGGCCAGGTAGTGGCGCCCCCCCCACAGCCCAAACCAAATTGTACTAGGGTTGGGGGGGCCGACCCCCCTTTCCCTCTCTCCTCCTCCTTCCCTCCTTTTCCTAGTGGGAATAGGAAAGGGGGGGCGAATCCTACTTGGACTGGGAGTCCAAGTAGGACTCCCCCCATGGCGCCCTCCCCCCTTTATATACGTGGGAGGGGGCACCCCAAAGACACACCAAGTCTTCTCTTAGCCGTGTGCGGTGCCCCCCTCCATAGTTACACACCTCGGTCATATCGTCATAGTGCTTAGGCGAAGCCCTGCGCCGGTAACTTCATCATCACCGTCACCACGCCGTCGTGCTGACGGAACTCTCCCTCGTCCTCAATGGGATCAAGAGATCGAGGGACATCATCGAGCTGAACGTGTGTTGAACGCGGAGGTGCCGTACGTTCGGTGCTTGGATTGGTTGGATCATGAAGACGTTCGACTACATCAACCACGTTACTAAACGCTTCCGCTTTCGGTGTACGAGGGTACGTGGACACACTCTCCCCGCTCGTTGCTATGCTTATCCTAGATAGATCTTGCGTGATCGTAGGAGCTTTTTTGAAATACTGTGTTCTCCAACATTAACATGATACGGTATCTACCTATGTTATTCTAACCTCCTTTCTCTTCGTTCATTCTTTGCCACATCAACATGTTTGTTATTCCTGAGTGCATGATACCGGCTAAGGTACCCACTGAGGGAGTCCTGGACTAAGGGGTCCTCGGCGTCCGGCCTGTTGGACATGGGCTGGACTGATGGGCTATGAAGATACAAGACCGAAGACCCTCACCCGTGTTCGGATGGGACTCTCCTTGGCATGGATGGCAAGCTTAGCGTTCGGATATGAAGATTCCTTTCTATGTAACCGACTTTGTACAACCCTAGTCCCCTCCGGTGTCTATATAAACCAGAGGGTTTAGTCCATAGGGACAATCATAATCACATACGCTAGACATCTAGGGTTTTGGCCATTATGATCTGTGGTAGATCAACTCTTGCAATACTCATATTCATCAAGATCAATCAAGCAGGAAAAAGGGTATTACCTCCATAGAGAGGGCCCGAACCTGGGTAAACATTGGGTCCCTTGTCTCCTATTACCATCAACCTTAGACACACAGTTCGGGACCCTCTACCCGAGATCCGCCGGTTTTGACACCGACATTGGTGCTTTCATTGAGAGTTCCACTGTGTCATCATCAGAAGGTTCGATGGCTCCATCCATCACCTACCACAACGCTGCCCGGGGGGATGTCTTTTTCCCTGGCAAGATCTTCATAGTCGGTGGCTTTGCACTGCGAGCCAACTCGCTTGGCCATCTAGAGCAGATCGACAGCTACGCCCTGGCCGTCAGGTCAAGTCTGGAAGCTTGAACTATGTCGCTGATATCCGCGCAGACTTGATCTTCGATGGATTCGAGCCCATGGCAGCCTCTCCCTGGCATCGCGATGAACATGACCTAGATCTGTCATTGGACTATACCCAGGAGATTGCGCCTATAAGCGCTCTGGCCCTAGATCCAGAGCAGATTGTGCCATCCGAAGACGGGAGGCTTAACCCCCCGGAAGCCGCAGACTCAGCGCCGTTGGAGCCGCACGTAGACCCAACCTCGAGCGGGATCTGCGTCATCGGACCCCCGGATTCATCTCCGGTCACTGGCTCCGAACTGCGTGCATCTGCGTCTACCAAGCCTTACCCAACGCCGATCGTCGAATTCAGTTCTGCGGACATCTTCCGGCACTCACCTCTAGGCGATGTGCTAAACTCACTAAAAACCCTCTCTTTAGCAGGGGATTCACAGCCGAACTGTATCCGGTTTGAACTGTGGGCTGATGATGGGGAATTTCGCTTCCCACCCGCCTCCCACTTAATAGCCACTATCGAAGATCTAACCGACATGCTCGACTACGACTCCGGAGACATCCACGGTATGGACGATGACGCCGAAGTGGAGCAGGCCCAAAACCCGCCATTTACCGGACGCTGGACGGCCACTTCCTCCTACTGCGTATACATGATGGATACACCCGAGGAAGTTAACGATGACAAAGAAGACCCAGGGGAAGATAAAACCCCTGCGATATAGGAAAAGCGCCGACGGCAGCGGCGCCGCTCTAAGTCACGCCGTGATAAAGATAGCCATACTGGCACAGGAGAAAACAATACTCTAGACGATGCCGGAGACAATGAAGACCCCGCTGAGCTAGCTTCCGAACAGGCCGAACGGGAAGATGGGCGAGTTAGCCCTGACGAACAGGTTGCAAACGAAGACTCGGAGGACAGTACTTATCTCCCACCCTTTGAGGACGAGGTGAGCCTTGGCGGCGAAGATTTTATCGTGTCTGAGGAACCTCTCGAGCAGGAGCGCTTTAAGCAACAGCTAATAGCCACTGAAAGGAGCCTGAAAAAGAAGCAGCAACAGCTTCAAGCTGATCGACATCTGCTCAACGATAGATGGACTGGTGTCCTGGCAGTAGAAGAATACGACCTCAAGTGCCCAACCAAAAGTTACCCGAAGCGTAAACTGCTACCCCAATTTGATTACGAGGCACTTGAGCCCGTACCATCAGCGCATAATGCGACTGATCGACCACCACGCGGCCGGGACAAAACGGCAACTCACGCCGAACACCGGCCCGTCCTACATCGCCTTAAGGGCAGAGACATAACTGCTCAGGAATACATGTATGATCTCCGGCAGGGCCTGAAGAATAAAGGAGGCTAGGCCAGATCGATCTACAGATCACGGAGGCGTGCCATGACGCGCGACGACGGCCATCAAGCCGAACATGGCAAGCACAATTACGCCTGAGGCGAAAAACGCAGACGGAGTCCATCCGAATTACGTCACGACCTGGCCCGATATAGAGGCGGTGCACACCCTCTTTGCTTCACTAATGAAGTGATGGAGCATGAATTCCCAGAAGGGTTTAAACCCATGAACATCGAATCATACGACGGAACAACAGATCATGTGGTATGGATCGAAGATTTTCTTCTCCATATCCACATGGCCCGCGGTGATGACCTCCACGCCATCAAATACCTCCCACTAAAACTAAAGGGATCAACGCGGCACTGGCTAAACAGCTTTCCAGAGAACTCCGTCGGTAGCTGGGAAGACCTGGAAGACGCCTTTCGCGATAACTTCCAAGGTACATATGTCCGGCCACCAGATGCCGATGACTTAAGTCACATCATCCAGCAGCCCGGAGAGTCAGCCAGGAAGCTCTGGACTAGGTTCCTAATTAAAAAGAACCAAATTGTCGAGTTTCCGAATGCAGAAGCCCTCGCGGCCTTGAAACACAGCGTCCGGGATGAGTGGCTCGCTCGCCACTTCGGTCAAGAAAAACCAAAATTCATGGTAGCGCTTACCACTCTAATGACCCGCTTTTGCGCGGGAGAAGACAGCTGGCTGGCTCATAGAAGCAACAGCGCCAGCGATCTGGGCACTTCCAAAGTCTGAGACGGCAACGACAACCCACGACGCAATAAACATAAACATCGTAATGACAATGAATGAGCGCAAGACACGGCGGTCAACGCCAGATTCAGAGGCTCTAGACCCGGTCAATGGAAAAAGCCATTCAAGGCAAATAGAGATGGACCATCAAATCTAGACAAAATATTGGATCGACCCTGCCAGATTCACGGCACCCCCGATAAACCAGCTACTCACACCAACAGAAGCTGTTGGGTCTTCAAACAAGACGGCAAGATTAATTCCGAACACAAAGGGAAGGGGCCGCCCAGCGACAGCGATGACGAAGAGACTCGTCAGCCGAATACCGGGGGTCAGAAGCAATTTCCCCCCAAAGTAAAAACCGTAAACATGGTATACGTGATGCACACCCCCGCAGGGGAACGCAGGTGTGCACTATGGGACGCATACGCCATATGGTCGTCCCCCCCCCCCCCAAATTTCGCCATATCCATCCCGAAGGTTCGACGGCCACAGTCGAAGTACCAAGCAGACTCATTAAGCCGCATTACTGAGCGGCCATTTCAACCGCCGTCCTCTATTAACGGGGACCGATCAATCTCAAAGCTGGATTAGTAGTTTGGCCCCCGTCGTTCGCCTCATGTACCCGTGAAGTTTGTACCGCGCGTACATAACTGGATACATAGAACACCCTGGTCATCGGCAAAGGTACACTACGGACAGGCCTACAAGCTCTCTCATAGCCTTCTCTTCTTTTCTTTTCTAACTTTTTTTATTATTATCTTTCATCACAGGTGGTTCAAAGACCGGTCATCTCACGGACTCTATCGGAGTTCGGCTTCGTTCACCTACCCAAAGGCTATTCCTATTGAGGATTCCTTTCACCGAGGCAAGGTGGCGCAGACGTGCGATAGGAGGTCTGAGTAACTGTCAGTAGACCGCACTCTCTATTTAGAGCCTGTAAAGTGCCTTATCCCTCAACCATCGATCACTGACATGTCAAATAGCCTGGGTCATGGCATTATTATCTGTAAAATGGCAATTGACGCATCAATTAGGTTCTAGTGAACATAATCCGCATTCAGTATTCACTTTTTTCTAAAAGAACTGAATTTTGCTTCTTCGGTTGTTTCACACATGCACCTCGGCGCAAATCGCCAGGGGCTCAATATGGGAACAAATAAATTGCCGGCAAGTCCGAATAGCTTTATAGCACACTTTGCCATCACGAGTTCGGCCTTATATGCATCAGCTCTGAATCATGTCTTTGGTCAATAGTTGGGTTGCCCGGCTCCTGTGCTTATTACCTTACATTCCGCTCTATCGGCTAGGGCAGTAAAGGGAGAACTACTGTGATTGTGTCCTGGTTTACCCAGATGAGCACCTCAGTAGAGAAAGCCGAAAACTGACTGTCATGATGCGGCGAGAGCTGGTCAACCACTCGATGACCTATCAAAATCTTTCGCAATTCCTTCCGTATTACACGAAGGACCGTTCTTCGGGTCACCTATGTAACGCACCGTATTCAGATAGTCGTGTATATACCTGGGGCTATATCATAGACCCATCGTCAAACTCCTATGGCTAGGTGAAAGTGTTAAGGCCCTATAGTCCGATTGCCTAGTTCACCCCATTGACACCTCCTTCACGGACCAAGACGTTGGGTCAAGAGTGATCAAGTACTTTTTCGAACACCCCCGTATTTTATGCGAGGGGCTGAAGCCAACGACTGGAAAACTTTCAGATTATACAAAAGTGGCCGCACAGGAGGAGCCAAAACATTTAAGCATAGCCTTAAAATATCATAATATTGTTTTTACAAATTTGGTACATTCACTTGAGGACCATATCCTTTGAGCACTGAACCTCTATCAAGCGGGCACCCTCTAGGACGTCCTCAAAATAATGCTCCGGCGGGTGTTTGTCCTTGCCCGGGCAGACTCTTTGCTACAACATCAACGGCATTCATCTTCGCCCAATACGTTTTTACATGGGCAAAGGCCATCCATGCACCTTGAATGCACGCTGATCGCTTCACGGCGTCGACCCGCGGCACCACATCCATAAGATGCTACACCAAACCGAAATAACTATTCGGAATTGGCTCAGTCGGCCACAGCTGGACCACGACGTCCTTCATGGCAGAACCGGATATCTTGTGAAGTTCGACCCACTGGACATCTATTCGTTTAGTAACAGTGGGGGCTTTGGCGTGCCGAATTGCGCCCAAAAAAGCCTCTCCGTTGCATACCCTTCTTGCGCTTAGTAAATTGCGCTGCAACGGAGGCGCTCTTCGGCAAGTCCGAGAATGCGTCTGTAGAACTCCACATTCAATTAAACGAGGCATACTTCGGATCACCAAATTTAGTCTGTAATAAGAAAGGCTTACCAGTCACTATCTCCCCAGCTTGCCGGATCTCCTCCCGAGCCGCCCTAGACTCGGATCGTGCTTCCCTCGCCTCTTGTACGACATTATCAAGATCGGACATTTTGGCTTTGTTATCCCTCTCAAGGAATTCACATCAGACATTGGATTCTTTAGCTCGTGCACCATGATAGAATTTCTCTCCTTGCACTAGCGCCGAGTAGCCTGTTCGTCCTTTAACTCATCAGCTGCCTTTTCGGCAGCCACATTACTCATCCGGGCTTGCTCCTTGGCTCGGACAAGTTCAGCCCGAAGGGCCTCCACCGCGGCAACACTATCTGTAGTTATACACTTCTCAGTATATATTGTGCTCATATTATTATACACACGTACTCTGAATGCCTCAAAACATACCTTGCGCCTCGTCGAGCCGCCTGTTAATAAGCACGATGTCGTCATCCACCACATTAATCTTATGCTCCAGATCTGCAACCTCTGCAGTACGGGCAGTCGCCGCGGATGTAACAACCTATGTGCCAATTAATTCGATTATTTCCTGAGAATATCTTTTTCGATCCTCTGATTGCCTTCCTTCGATCAACAACTAGAGTCTCAGGGGCTACTATCCATACACAGGTGCATTTTGCGTATAGAGCACAATCAAAAACATTACATTACGTACCTCGAAGCCTCTTAGGAGGCCCACGAAAGATTCATTCAATCCGCTTTTCACGGACACAATCCTCTCAACCACCGTACCCACTAAGGTACTATGTTCCTCTGAGATGGACGAATATCACAACATGTCCATCAAAGTATCCGGCGCCTCCGGATCCCGAGAAGCAGTGGTGGGAGTACGGACTCGTTGAAGGGATATGTTTGTCCGATCCTAGAGTCGTCTCCAGCTGTAAACCGGATAGTCCGGGGCCTTTATTGTTGGTCCCCGAAGGGGCCGTGCACTCCGGACCCTGGACTACCGAAGTATTACCTTCAGTTGTGGTCTTCATTTTCCCTTGCACCCCTTGTTGATCAGGAGAGATCCTCCGGGACGACACTCGAAGTCATCCGCCCTATTGGGTGAGAAGGTCTGTGGAGGCGTCTCGCTTTCCATCATCTCCGGAAGAAGATCCCCCGAGGATGAGGACTGTTGAGGAAGACAACGTGCCAGACTGTAAACAAAAATGTTATCCTTGTAAGAGGAAAGGAACGGGATATGTTCAGGACACCCTTGTTCACTTAAAATTAGGCTAAGGATTTGTCCTTATGGAGGAACTGCGCGACGACGTCGTCTTCTGAACCCGAACCGCCTGACAGGGACACCTTCCCTCGCTTGGAAGCCTTTACCTCCAAATCTTCGGAGGCGGTTGATACGTCTCCGTCGTATCTACTTTTCCAAACACTTTTGCCCTTGTTTTGGACTCTAACTTGTATGATTTGAATGGAACTAACCCGGACTGACGTTGTTTTCAGCAGAATTGCCATGATGTTGTTTTATGTGCAGAAAACAAAAGGTCTCGGAATGACCTGAAACTCCAGGGAATATCTTACAATAAATAATAAAAAATCCTCGCCAAAGATGAAGACCAGGGGGCCCACACCCTTGCCATGAGGGTGGGGGGCGCCCCCCCCTAGGGCGCGCCCCCTACCTCTTGGGCCCCCTGGAGACCTCTCGACTCCAACTCCAACTCTATATAACTGCTTTCGGGGAGAAAAAAATAGGATAGAAGAAATCATCATGTTTTACGATATGGAGCCGCCGCCATGCCCTAAAACCTCTCAGGAGGGCTGATCTGGAGTCCGTTCGGGGCTCCAGAGAGAGGGATTCGTCGCCATCGTCATCATCAACCATCCTCCATCACCAATTTCATGATGCTCACCGCCGTGCGTGTGTAATTCCATCGTAGGCTTGCTGGACGGTGATGGGTTGGATGAGATTTATCATGTAATCAAGTTAGTTTTGTTAGGGTTTGATCCCTAGTATCCACTATGTTCTAAGATTGATGTTGATATGACTTTGCTATGCTTAATGCTTGTCACTAGGGCCCGAGTGCCATGATTTCAGATCTGAACCTATTATGTTTTCATCAATATATGAGAGTTCTTGATCCCATCTTGCAAGTCTATAGTCACCTATTATGTGTTATGATCCGTTAACCCTGAAGTGAGAATAATCGGGATACTTACCGGTGATGACCGTACTTTGAGGAGTTCATGTATTCACTATGTGCTAATGCTTTGTTCCGGTTCTCTATTAAAAGGAGGCCTTAATATCCCTTAGTTTCCATTAGGACCCCGCTGCCACGGGATGGTAGGACAAAAGATGTCATGCAAGTTCTTTTCCATAAGCACGTATGACCATATTCGGAATACATGCCTACATTACATTGACGAAATGGAACTAGTTTGGTGTCACCCTATGTTATGACTGTTACATGATGAACCACATTCAGCATAATTATCCATCACTAATCTGATGCCTACGAGCTTTCCATATCCTGGTTTACGCTTATTTACTTTCCCGTTGCTATTGTGACAATCACTACATAATACCAAAAATATTACTTTGCTTTCATTACTCTTTTGTTACCGTTACCATCACTATCATATTACTTTGCTTCTAAACACTTTGCTGCAGATACTAAGTTTTCAGGCGTGGTTGAATTGACAACTCAGCTGCTAATACTTGAGAATATTCTTTGGCTCCCCTTGTGCCGAATCAATAAATTTGGGTTGAATACTCTACCCTCGAAAGCTATTGCGATCCCCTATACTTGTGGGTTATCAAGACTAATTTCTGGCACCGTTGTCGGGGAGCATAGCTCTATTCTTTGAGTCACTTGGGATTTATATCTGCTGGACACTATGAAGAATTTGAAAGACGCTAAGACAACAATTTATCCCTCAACTATGAGGGGAGGTAAGGAACTGCCATCTAGCTCTGCACTTGATTCACCTTCTATTATGAGTAAGCTTGCGACACCTAAACCTGCTTCTGCTATTCATTCTGATATGTCGCATGTTATTAATGATGCTACTTCTGCTATACATGATACTTATGATGAAACTACTTCTATGCTTGATACTACTGTGCCACTTGGTGATTTTCTCGAGGAATGACTTGCTAGGGCTAGAGAGATTGAAAATATTGAATCTGATTATGATGATGAAAGTGATGATGAAGAATCACTTGTTATTCCTGAGGGTTATTTATTTGATCAAGAAGCTTCTTTAGCTATTTTAGCTTGCAAAGATAGATATGAACTCAAAAGGTTATTAGCTAAATGGAATAAGCAATCTCTAAATGCTAGGATGAGACCTGACCCTGCTTTTGCTACTTCACCTATCTGTGTTACTGATAAGGATTATGAATTCTCTATTGATCCTGATATAATTACTTTGTTTGAATCTGATCCTTTTCATGGCTATGAATCTAAAACTGTTGTGGCACATCTTACTAAATTAAATGATATAGCCACCATGTTCACTAATGATGAGAGATCTCGCTACTTTTATATATCCTTAAAATATTTCCGTTCTCATTAAAGGGTGATGCTAATATATGGTTTAATTCTCTTGATCCTGGTTGTGTGCGTAGTCCCCAGGATATGATTTACTACTTCTCTGCTAAATATTTCCCTGCTCATAAGAAACAAGCTGCTTTAAAGGAAATATACAACTTTGTGCAAATTAAAGAAGAGAGTCTCCCACAAGCTTGGGGGAGGCTTCTCAAGTTACTTAATGCTTTGCCTGATCATCCTCTTAAGAAAAATGAAATACTTGATATCTTTTACAATGGACTAACCGATGCTTCCAGAGATTACCTGGATAGTTGTGTTGGTTCTCTTTTCAGGGAAAGAACACCAGATGAAGCTGAAATCTTATTGAATAATATATTGACAAATGAAAATAATTGGGCACCTCCTGAGCCAGCTCCTGCTCCAATTAATGATCCTATTCCTAAACCAACTCCGAACAAGAGAGGTGTTCTATTTCTCAGTCCCGAAGATATGCAAGAGGCAAAGAAATCTATGAAAGAAAAAGGTATTAAAGCTGAAGATGTTAAGAATTTACCTCCTATTGAAGAAATACATGGTCTTAATTTACCGCCTATTGACCCCGATAACCCGACACCGGTAGTAAAGGTAAATTCTCTCTATAGATATGATAAAGCTGAAATCCCTCCTACTAAAATTGCTAGTCAATGCTTGGATGAGTTTGGTAATTTTATGTTTAAGCAAGAAGACTTCAATGCTTATTTTGGTAGACAATTAAAATAAGATGCTGATATGATTAAATATTTGGGTGATTATATGGCTAATATTAGAGGTGAACTTAAACTTGTTAGCAAACATGCTTCTATGGTTACCACTCAAGTAGAATAATTACTTAAAGCTCAAAAGGAATTGCTCAATGAGATGAATAGTAAGAAAAATGATTATGCTGTTAAAGTGGCTACTAGAACTGGTAGAATGACTCAGGAACCTTTGTATCCTGAAGGCCACCCTAAGAGAATCGAGCAAGATTCTCAAAGAAATAATATTGATGTTCCTAGTTTTTCTAAAAAGAAGAAAAAGAAAAATGATAGAACTATGCTAACTTCTAGTGAACCTATTGCTGAACCACCTGATAATCCAAATGATATCTCTATGTCTGATGCTGAAACACAATCTGGCAATGAACATGAACCTAATGAAAATGTTAACGATGATGTTCATAATGATGCTCAACCTAGTAATGATATTGATGTAGAAATTGAACCTGCTGTTGATCTTGATAACCCACAATCAAAGAATCAACGTTATGATAAGAAAGAATTTGTTGCTAGGAAACATGGTAAAGAAAGAGAACCTTGGGTTCAGAAACCCATGCCTTTTCCTCCCAAACCATCCAAGAAAAAGGATGATGAGGATTTTGAGCGCTTTGCTGAAATGATTAGACCTATCTTTTTGCGTATGCGATTGACTTATATGCTCAAAATGAATCCTTATGCTAAGTACATGAAAGATATTGTTATAAATAAAATAAAGATACCGAAAGCTGAAATTTCCACCATGCTTGCTAATTATACTTTTAATGGTGGAATACCAAAGAAACTTGGAGATCCAGGAGTACCTACTATACCAAGCTCCATTAAAAGAAACTATGTTAAAACTGCTTTATGTGATCTTGGAGCCGGCGTTAGTGTTATGCCTCTCTCTTTATATCGTAGACTTGACTTGAATAAGTTGACACCTACTGAAATATCTTTGCAAATGGCTGATAAATCAACTGCTATACCTGTTGGTATTTGTGAGGACGTGCCTGTTGTGTTTGCAAACGTTACTATTTTAATGGACTTTGTTATTCTTGATATTCCCGAGGACGATAGTATGTCTATTATTCTTGGAAGACCTTTTCTTAATACTGCAAGGGCTGTTATTGATTTCAACAAAGGCAATGTCAGTTTTTCATGTTAATGGTAATGAGCATACGGTACATTTTCTGAGGAAGCAACCTCAAGTTCATAGTATCAATTCTATCGGAAAAATTCCATCGATTATATTTGGAGGTTTTGAATTTCTCTTCCTACTGTCAAGAAGAAATACGATATACATATTATTGGGGATGTGCATATCCCCGTTGAGGTAACCTAGTGTTATTCGAAATTTCTCCGGTTTCATGTTAATCGGAATGAGTTTGTTAACAAGACTTGATCAACGTTGTTAGTGGATTCCTTTTGATGAGCATGAGATGGATGAAACTAGAAGCACAACCTTCTGTACCCTCTCTATACTTTCTGTTATTTAGTTGAAATAAAGTAAAAATAAATAATTTTCTGTCTGTTATCTGATTATCCGTGCAATATAAAAATACCTCGAAAATAAAAGTTCTCCAAATGCCCTGAAAATCAAATATGATTTTTTCTAGAATATTTGAGGATTTATGGAACAAAGAACACACCAGGGGGGCCAACCACCTTGCCACGAGGGTGGAGGGCGCGCCCACCCCCCTAGGGCACGCCCCACTACCTCGTGGGCCCACGGTGGCCCTCCTCCAATTATTCCTGCACCCATCCTCTTCTTCTTCCTCCCACAAACACGAAAATCCAACTCAAGCACGAGTTCCAGCCCTCTTTGCTGCCATTTTCGATCTCCTTGCTCAAAGCACCTCTCACAAAACTGCTTGGGGAGATTGTTCCTTGGTATGTGACTCCTCCATTGGTCCAATTAGTTTTTGTTCTAGTGCTTTATTCATTGCAAATTTTTGCTGCTTAGGTGACCCTGTTCTTGAGCTTCCATGTCAAATTTATATGGTCAAAAGTAGTTTTGATGCATGATATAGGCCCTAGGTACTTGTAGGAGTGGTTGCTATCAATATTATTGAGTTTGGTTTACTTTTATTTTGAAGTTACTAAAAAATTCAGAATTTTTCAGAAAATGATGAGGAGATTATTGAGGGGCTCATCGAGCCAAAGCTCGGAGGAAAAGGCACCGAAGCCTAAGTATAATTTGCCGCGCACTGCGGAGGTTCGGGCGTGTGAATGGCCTTCCGAGGATTTCTTGAGAGCAGCCGGGATTTATGAAGATTTTCATGAATTGGCTCATAATACAGGCCTCACCGCTTTCCTCCACGACCAATGCGATCAGTATCGCTTACTCACAAATACCTTTGTGCAAAACTTTCATTTTCATTCTAGGAACTCACCACCTACGGTGGAGTTCCATTTATATGATCAGCATAAGGAGATGTCACTTTATGATTTCTGTCGGATTTGTTTAGTCCCTTTTGGGGGCAAGATAGAAGAACCACATCATGATGATGTGGAGGGGTTTATTGATACTATCACTGTAGGAGAAACTAGGAAGGTTTCCGATGCACGAATCACTAGCATAGATTTTCTTGTTTTACGTTACTTTGCATTATTTGCTAGTCGTTGCTTAATTGGATGCGGAAACTGTGGAAACCTTAGTATCCCTGATATAATTATTTTGCTCCATGGTTTATATAGTGATAACACTTTTAGTATGGGCGGTATTATTGCTAAACGGTTAAGTCTGAACCGTACAAAGGGCCCCATCTTTGGAGGCATCTATGCTACACGCCTAGCTGCACATTTTAACATACCTATTAGGCATGCTGAGAAGGAAGAAAAAGTGATGCCTCGTGTTTATCTAGATTATAAAAGTATGGTGGCACATGATTTTATTATTAAGAATAGGACAGGAGAGCTTAAATATCAATTGTTCTTTAATAAACATCATCTTGAGACTATTACCTTGCATGCTCCTTCTTTGTTTGATTTGATGTAGGCACGTACCTTGTTCTGTTGACGGCTATCCACGCCTACCGGAACCCTGCACCAGCCGAGGAGCCAGAACCGGAACCACAATTTGATCCTTCACGACAGTCTAACTATCAGTGGGACCCGGAGATGATTGCCAGCCAGTGGCAATCGGAGCCTTCTTCTTCCTCATCGCGGTACAACCCCAACTATTATTATGGAAATCCGCCAGGCCAGCCGTGGCCATAGACCAACTTAGGCCAAAAGCCTAAGCTTGGGGGAGTACGTATTTCTCACCAACATTACATTTATGTTCGCACACACTCATTACTAAATGTCAGTGCTCATACTTTTTCATTGTATCATCCATGCTAGTTTATTTCCTTTTATGCTTTCTTCTTGTGTGTTTGATAAAACTTAAGAAAAAACCAAAAAAATTAGTTGTAGCTTTTAATTAATTTACTTTCCATGCTTGTAGTAGTAATTAAAAAGAAAACCCCAAAAAAATATTTCATGTTCTTCTTTTGCTTGTTGGGAGCTTTCCCGTGTAAATAGTTTTACTTCTTTTCTTTTCTTTGGGGGTCAGTAGGAGAAGACCATGATTAAATTGTTGAAGTGGCTCTTATATGCTTTATTGTTGATTTAACCAAGAGTCCATATTGCTTTGTCTTCTCCTGTTTATTGAATGGTCGCAGATTCTAGCTTAGTCCAATGCATGCGCACTCTTATTATTATTCACATCGTTCGGTCGTGCAAGTGAAAGGCAATTATGATGATATATGATGGAGTGACTGAGATGAGAAAAGCTGGTATGAACTCGACCTCTTTTGTTTTTGTAAATATGATGAGTTCATCGTTCTTGATTCAGCTTGTTATGAATAAACATGTTTGCAATGACAATTAGAGATCATAGTTGCTTGTGCCATGCTTGATTAGCTATGAGTTATAATGGTTTACCTTGCGTGCCAACATGCTATTAAAATGGTTATGATGTGGTATGATAGGGTGGTATCCTCCTCTGAATGATTTAAGTGACTTGACTTGGCACATGTTCATGCATGTAGTTGAAACAAATCAACATAGCCTTCACGATATTTATGTTCATGGTGGATTATATCCTACTCATGCTTGCATCCAATGTTTATTAATTTTAATGCATGTACATGGTTGTTGTCACTCTCTAGTTGGTCGCTTCCCAGTCTTTTGCTAGCCTTCACCTGTACTAAGCGGGAATACTGCTTGTGCATCCAATCCCTTAAACCCCAAAGTTATTCCAAATGAGTCCACTATACCTTCCTATATGCGGTATCTACCTGCCGTTCCAAGTAAATTTGTATGTGCCAAACTCTAAACCTTCAAATAGTCATCCTGTTTTGTATGCTCAAATAGCTCATGTATCAACTAGGGTTGTTTGTATCTTCCATGCTAGGCGGGTTATTCTCAAGAGGAGTGGACTCCGCTCCTCACTCACGAGAAAATGGCTGGTCACCGGGATGCCCAGTCCCATGCTTGATGCAAACTAAATAAAAAATAATTGCAAACCAAAACTCCCCCTGGGACCTGATGTATGTTGGAGGCACTCATTGTTTTGAGCAAGCCATGGATTGATATTTGTTGGTGGAGGGGGAGTATGAACTTTACCATTCTATTTGGGAACCGCGTATAATGTGTGTAGCATGGAAGATATCACCATCTCTTGGTTGTTATGTTGACAATGTAAGTATACCGCTCAAAATATTATTCACCTCTATTTCAAAACCAATCGCTGGCACCTCTACAAATCCCTGCTTCCCTCTACGAAGGGCCTATCTATTTACTTGTATGATGAGTCATCATCCTCTTATTAAAATCACTAGTTGGAGAGCACCGCTATCATTTGCATTCATTATTTTTAGTTTACATTGGGTGTGATTATGATTGGATCTCTTTTACCATGAATTACAATGTCTAGTCAGTCCTTGGTCTTTAAAGGTGCTCTGCATTTATGTTTTGCGGTCTCAGAAAGGGCTTGCGAGATACCATCTTGTTATATCATATTATGATTGTTTTAAAGTGTTGTCATCCGAGATTTATTATTATGGCTTGCTAGTTGATTATGCTATTGATATGGGTAATCATGAGACCTGAGAATTATTGCAAATATGGTTAGTTATAATCTTTGCTGAAAACTTGAATGCTAGCTTGACATATTTACAACAACAAGAGCAAACAGAGTTTGTAAAAGTTTTTCTTTATTTCTTTCAGTTTGTCAACTGAATTGCTTGAGGACTAGCAAGGGTTTAAGCTTGGGGGAGTTGATACGTCTCCGTCGTATCTACTTTTCCAAACACTTTTGCCCTTGTTTTGGACTCTAACTTGTATGATTTGAATGGAACTAACCCGGACTGACGCTGTTTTCAGCAGAATTGCCATGATGTTGTTTTATGTGCAAAAAACAAAAGTTCTCGGAATGACTTGAAACTCCACGGAATATCTTACAATAAATAATAAAAAATCCTCGCCAAAGATGAAGACCAGGGGGCCCACACCCTGGCCACGAGGGTGGGGGTCGCCCCCCCCCTAGGGCGCGCCCCCTACCTCGTGGGCCCCCTGGAGACCTCCCGAATCCAACTCCAACTCTATATAACTGCTTTCGGGGAGAAAAAATAGGATAGAAGAAATCATCGCGTTTTATGATACGGAGCCGCCGCCATGCCCTAAAACCTCTCGGGAGGGCTGATCTGGAGTCTGTTCGAGGCTCCAGAGAGGGGGATTCGTCGCCATCGTCATCATTAACCATCCTCCATCACCAATTTCATGATGCTCACCGCCGTGCGTGAGTAATTCCATCGTAGGCTTGCTGGACGGTGATGGGTTGGATGAGATTTATCATGTAATCGAGTTAGTTTTGTTAGGGTTTGATCCCTAGTATCCACTATGTTCTAAGATTGATGTTGCTATGACTTTGCTATGCTTAATGCTTGTCACTAGGGCCCGAGTGCCATGATTTCAGATCTGAACCTATTATGTTTTCATCAATATATGAGAGTTTTTGATCCTATCTTGCAAGTCTATAGTCACCTATTATGTGTTATGATCCGTTAACCCTGAAGTGAGAATAATCGGGATACTTACCGGTGATGACCGTACTTTGAGGAGTTCATGTATTCACTATGTGCTAATGCTTTGTTCCGGTTCTCTATTAAAAGGAGGCCTTAATATCCCTTAGTTTCCATTAGGACCCCGCTGCCACGGGAGGGTAGGACAAAAGATGTCATGCAAGTTCTTTTCCATGAGCACGTATGACTATATTCGGAATACATGCCTACATTACGTTGACAAATTGGAGCTAGTTCTGTGTCACCCTATGTTATTACTGTTACATGATGAACCACATCCGGCATAATTATCCATCACTGATCCGATGCCTATGAGCTTTCCATATACTGGTTTACGCTTATTAACTTTCTCGTTGCTATTGTTACAATCACTACATAATACCAAAAATATTACTTTGCTTTCATTAATCTTTTCTTACCGTTACCATCACTATCATATTACTTTGCTTCTAAACAATTTGCTGCAGATACTAAGTTTTCAGGTGTGATTGAATTGACAACTCAGCTGCTAATACTTGAGAATATTCTTGGGCTCCCCTTGTGTCGAATCAATAAATTTGGGTTGAATACTCTACCCTCGAAAGCTGTTGCAATCCCCTATACTTGTGGGTTATCAGCGGTCCTTTTCCTCCCATCAGGGGAAGGGTTGTCAGCCTCTCCCTCCCTTTTGTCTTCGGAAGAGGGAGTTCCAATCTCCTCGGACATGGTGTCTGGTGTACCTTTGGAATGGAGGCCACCTTTGGCCTTCTTGCTCTCCTCCTTGTCCTCCTTCGCCGGCACTTGATATGGCACCGGGACCAGCATCCTTGTCAGTACAGGTAGCCAAGTCTTCGGGAAGGGGGCCTGAACACCTAATTTGCTCTGCCTTCTTCGTCTAGCCCTGGAAAAAGATGGTTTTCTCAGTGCCTTATCACTGGATATTTAATTAAGCTTTGTTCAGAAGTTTAGTGCTTACCGAGGTATCCGGATGGTTGCAGTCAAGGCATATGTCCTCGGTGGTGTCTGGCCACTGTTTTTGTGTCCCGAAGAATAACTTCCACATTCCTTTATACGTCGTGCTGAAGAAGTGTTGAAGGGTTCGTGGTCCTTCCGGATTGAACTCCCACATGCGGAGGGGCCGTCGCTAGCATGGGAGGACCCGGCGGACTAACATTACTTGAAGCACGTTGATGAGATCTGTGTCCTTCTCAAGGAGGCTCCGGATGCGGCTCTGTAGAGTCTGCACTTTGTCAATTGATCCCCAGTCCGGCCCCTTGTTGATCCATGATGCGAGCTGAATTGGAGGGCCGGATCGGAACGCAGGTATAGCCACCCACTTGGTACCGCGGGGTTCAGTGATGTAAAACCACTCTCGTCGCCATAAGTTGGCAGATTCTGTGAAGGATCCTTTTAACCAAAGAGCATTGGTGAGCTTGCTCACCATGGCGCCACCACACTCCGCTTGTTTCCCTTCAATCACCTTCGGCTTCACATTAAAGGTCTTAAGCCATAAGCCGAAGTGTGGGGGAATACGGAGAAAAGCCTCGCACATGACGATGACCGCCGAGATGATAAGAAAAGAGTCTGGGGCTAGGTCGTGAAAATCTAGCCCGTAATAGAACATGAGCCCTAGAACAAAGGGCTGAAGAGCGAACCCTCGCCCTCGGAGGAAGTGGGAGATGAATACGACCCTCCACCGGATCTGGGAGTAGGAATAATCTGCCCTTGAGCAGGAAGCCCGTGGGCGATTTCCGCGGTCAGGTACCGTGTCGCCCGGAGCTTCACAATGTCCTCCTCTGTGATAGAGGAAGCCACCCACCGGCCTTGAGAACTAGGCCCGGACATGGCTGGGTAGCTCGAAGCAACTAAGTTGAACCTTGGGTACTGGAACTCGAGGTCGAAGAGGTTGAGGAAAGGGTCAGCGTAAATAGAAAGTCGGGTCGTAACCCCTTTATAAAGATGATGAATATCTAATGTCTCCTCCTAGGCCTTAAAACCTGCCTAATCCTAAGGAATCATACCAATAGAATGGTTGGGATACTGCTACGTCATGAGCTTGTGTTGGTTTTCCCCGAAGAGGAAGGGATGATGCAGTAGAGTAGCGTAAGTATTTCCCTCAGTTTTTGAGAACCAAGGTATCAATCCAGTAGGAGCCCACGCTCAAGTCCCTCGTACCTGCACAAAGCGATAGCTACTTGCAACCAACGCGATTAGGGGTTGTCAAGCCCTTCACGGTCACTTACGAGAGTGAGATCTGATAGATATAATAATTTTGGTATTTTTGGTATAAAGATGCAAAGTAAAAAAGTAAAGGCAAATTAAAAAGCAAAGAAAGATTAAAGTAATGGAGATTGATATGATGAGAATAGACCCGGGGGCCATAGCTTTCACTAGTGGCTTCTCTCAAGAGCATAAGTATTCTAAGGTGGGTGAACAAATTACTATTGAGCAATTGATAGAATTGAGCATAGTTATGAGAATATCTAGGCATGATCATGTATATAGGCATCACGTCCGTGATAAGTAGATCGAAACGATTCTGCATCTACTACTATTACTCCACTCATCGACCGCTATCCAGCATGCATCTAGAGTATTAAGTTAAAAATAGAGTAACGCCTTAAGCAAGATGACATGATGTAGAGGGATAAATTCATGCAATATGAAATAAACCCCATCTTATTATCCTCAATGGCAACGATACAATACGTGCCTTGCTGCCCCTTCTGTCACTGGGTAAGGACACCGCAAGATTGAACCCAAAGCTAACACTTCTCCCATGGCAAGAACTACCAATCTAGTTGGCCAAACCAAACGGATAATTCGAAGAGACTTGCAAAGATAACCAATCGTACATAAAAGAATTCAGAGAAGATTCAAGTATTATTCATAGATAGACTTGATCATAACCCCACAATTCATCAGTCTTAACAAACACACCGCAAAAAGAAGATTACATCGAATAGATCTCCACAAGAGAGGGGGAGAACTTTGTATTGAGATTCAAAGAGAGAGAAGAAGCCATCTAGCTACTAACTATGGACCCGAAGGACTGAGGTAAACTACTCACACTTCATCAGAGAGGCTATGATGATGTAGAAGCCCTCCGTGATGACGACCCTCTTCCGGTGGAGCTCCGGAACAGGCCCCAAGATGGGATCTCGTGGATACAGAAAGTTGCGGCGGTGAAATTAGGTTTTTGGCTCCTGTTCTGATCGTTTGGGGGTACGTGTGTATATATAGTAGGAAGAAGTATGCCGGAGGAGCAACAAGGGGCCCACAAGGCAGGGGGCGCGCCCTGGGGGGGGCCACCCTCATGACCACCTATTTTGTTCCTTGGAGCAGGGTCCAAGTCTCCTGGATCACGTTCGGTGAGAAAATCACGTTCCCGAAGATTTTATTCCGTTTGGACTCCGTTTGATATTCCGTTTATCCGAAACACTGAAATAGGCAAAAAAAACAGCAATTCTGGGTTGGGCCTCCAGTTAATAGGTTAGTCCCAAAAATAATATAAAAGTGGAAAATAAAGCCCAATATAGTCTAAAACAGTAGATAATATAGCATGGAGCAATCAAAAATTATAGATACGTTGGAGACGTATCAGGCATCGCCAAGCTTAATTCCTGCTCGTCCTCGAGTAGGTAAATGGTAAAAAGAGAATTTTTGATGCGGAGTGCTACTTGGCATAATTTCAATGCAAATCTTCTTAATTGTGGTATGAATATTCAGATTAGAAAGATTCAAGACAAAAGTTTATATTGACATAAAAATAATAATACTTCAAGCATACTAATAAAGCAATTATGTCTTCTCAAAATAACATGGCCAAAGAAAGTTATCCCTACAAAATCATATAGTCTGGCTATGCTCCATCTTCACCACACAAAGTATTTAAATCATGCACAACCCCGATGACAAGCCAAGCAATTGTTTCATACTCTAACTTTTTCAAAACTTTTTCAATCTTCACGCAATACATGAGCGTGAGCCATGGATATAGCACTATAGGTGGAATAGAATGGTGGTTGTGGGGAAGACAAAAAGGAGAAGATGGTCTCACATCAACTAGGCGTATCAACGGGCTATGGAGATGCCCATCAATATATATCAATGTGAGTGAGTAGGGATTTCCATGCAACGGATGCACTAGAGCTATAAGTATATGAAAGCTCAAAAAGAAACTAAGTGGGTGGTGCATCCAACTTGCTTGCTCATGAAGACCTAAGGCAATTTTTTGAGGAAGCCCATCATTGGAATATACAAGCCAAGTTCTATAATGAAAAATTCCCACTAGTATATGAAAGTGATAACATGAGAGACTCTCTACTATGAAGATCATGGTGCTACTTTGAAGCACAAGTGGGGTAAAAGGATAGTAACATTGTCCCTTCTCTCTTTTTCTCTCATCATCACTTTTTTATTATTATTTGGGCCTTTTCTCGTTTTTTTATGGCCTCTTTTTTTTATTTGGGCTTCTTTGGCCTCTCTTTTTTTATTTTATTTTTCGTCCGGAGTCTCATCCCGACTTATGGGGGAATCATAGTCTCCATCATTCTTTCCTCACTAGGACAATGCTCTAATAATGATGATCATCACACTTTTATTTTTCTTATAACTGAACAATTACAACTTGATACTTAGAACAAAATATGACTCTATGTGAATGCATCCGGTGGTGTACTGGGATATGCAATATGACAATGATAAATGTGTCATGAACGGAACGTGGAAAGTTGTATGGCAATATATCTCAGAATGGCTATGGAAATGCCATAATAGGTAGGTATGGTGGCTGTTTTGAGGAAGGTATATGGTCGGTGTATGATACCGACGAAAGGTGCGCGGTATTAGAGAGGCTAGCAAAGGTGGAAGGGTGAGAGTGCGTATAATCCATGGACTCAACATTAGTCATAAAGAACTCATTTACTTATTGCAAAAATCTAGAAGTTATCAAAGCAAAGTATTAAGCGCATGCTCCTAGGGGGATAGATTGGTAGGAAAAGACCATCGCTCGTCCCCGACCGCCACTCATAAGGAAGACAATCAATAAATAAATCATGCTCCGACTTCATCACATAACGGTTCACCATACGTGCATGCTACGGGAATCACAAACCTTAACACAAGTATTCTTTAAATTAACAACTACTCAACTAGCATGACTTTAATATAATCACCTCCATATCTCAAAACAATTATCATGCTTCAATATTTTCTTAGTATTCAACACACTCAAAAGAAAGTTTCACAAATCTTGAATACCAAGCATATTATTATTAAGCAAATTATCATGCTATTAAGAGACTCTCAAAATAATTTAAGTGAAGCATGAGAGATCAATAGTTTCTTTAAAACGAATCCACCACCGTGCTCTAAAAGATCTAAGTGAAGCACATAGAGCAAAATTATAACGCTCAAAAGATATAAGTGAAGCACATAGAGCAAAACTACTACGCTCAAAAGATATAAGTGAAGCACATAGAGTATTCTATCAAATTTTACTTCATGTATGGCTCTCTCAAAAGGTGTGTACAGAAAGGATGATTGTGGCATACTAAGTCACAAAGACACAAATAATACAAGACGCTCCAAGCAAAACAGATATCATGTTGGTCAATAAAAATATAGTTCCAAGTAAATTACCGATGGAAGTGGACGAAAGAGGGGATGCCTTCCGGGGCATACCCAAGCTTTGACTTCTTGGTGTCCTTGGATTATCTTGGGGGTTCCATGGGCATCCCCAAGCTTAGGCTCTTGCCACTCCTTGTTCCATGATCCATCAAAACAATTCATCCAAAACTTGAAAACTTCACAACACAAAACTCAAAATAGAAAACTCATGAGCTCCGTTAGCGAAAGAAAACAAAAGGCCACTTCAAGGTACTGTAATGAACTCATTATTTATTTATATTGGTGTTAAACCTACTGTATTACAACTTCTCTATGGATTATAAACTATTTTACTAGCCATAGATTCATCAAAATAAGCAAACAACACACGAAAAACAGAATCTGTCAAAAACTGAACAGTCTGTAGTAATCTGTAGCTAGCGCAAGATATGGAACCCCAAAAATTCTAAAATAAATTCCTGGACGTGTAGCATTTATCTATTAATCATCTTCAAAAAGAATTAACTAAATATCACTCTTCAAATAAAAATGACAGCAGTTCTTGTGAGCGGTAAAGTTTCTGTTTTTTACAGCAAGTTCAACAAGACTTTCCCCAAGTCTTCCCAATAGTTCTACTTGGCACAAACACTAATTAAACACAAAAAAACACAACCAAAACAGAGGCTAAATAATTTATTTGTTACTAAACTGGAGCAAAAAGCAAGGAATAAAAGTAAAATTGGGTTGCCTCCCAACAAGTGCTATCGTTTAACGCCCCTAGCTAGGCATAAAAGCGAGGATAGATCTAGGTATTGCCATCTTTGGTTTTGGGGAAAAAGAGAGAAAACTTGTTATCTATGGAATTAATCTTACTTTTTTGACAGAGCACATGTCCATTAATGGTAGAAGAAATATTAAGAATGTTGCGGAAATTGGCATCTAGGCTAGCTTTTATCTCTTTAATAGATTCGTTTTGGTAAGAAAGCAAGAGAGATGTAATTTCAGTTTTCTCATTAATGGGATGCCCAAATATAGTTTTCATCCTCTCATAGGTATCTATGGGGTCCCCTTCAAGGAAACCCCCTCGAAAATAGAATCTAAGACTTGTTTGAACAAAGCGGGTAGCCCAACATAAAAAGCTTTTCAAGTAAACCTCAATTTGATATTGGGGTACATAGCTAGCCCGGATCTTTAACAGCCTATCCCAAGCATCTTTCAAAGATTCATCAAGTAAATAACGAAAAATTCCAGAATCATCTTCATAAAAATTACTAAGGTTCTCATTGACAACTCCGGCAAGTTGTTCTATAGCATTCCGATTTATGAGTTTAGATAAGATAGCAGGATTATCTAAAGCACTAGAACTTGGGAGAGAACCCCCAACTCTTTTTGGTTCTGACATGGCGAGGGAAAAGAGGCAAACAGAGAGGTAGGATAGGGAGAGAGAGGGCAAATAAAACGGCAAGGGTGAATTGGGGGGAGAGGAAAACAAGAGGCAAATGGCAAATAATGTAATGCGAGAGATAGGGATTGTGATGGGTACTTGGTATGTTGACTTTTTGCGTAGACTCCCCGGCAACAGCGCCAGAAATCCTTCTTGCTACATCATGAGCTTGCGTTGGTTTTCCCCGAAGAGGAAGGGATGATGCAGCAGAGTAGCGTAAGTATTTCCCTCAGTTTTTGAGAACCAAGGTATCAATCCAGTAGGAGCCCACGCTCAAGTCCCTCGTACCTGCACAAAGCGATAGCTACTCGCAACCAATGCGATTAGGGGTTGTCAAGACCTTCACGGTCACTTACGAGAGTGAGATCTGATAGATATAATATTTTTGGTATTTTTGGTATAAAGATGCAAAGTAAAAAGTAAAGGCAAAGTAAAAAGCAAACATAGATTAAAGTAATGGAGATTGATATGATGAGAATAGACCCGGGGGCCATAGGTTTCACTAGTGCCTTCTCTCAAGAGCATAAGTATTCTACGGTGGGTGAACAAATTACTATTGAGCAATTGATAGAATTGAGCATAGTTATGAGAATATCTAGGCATGATCATGTATATAGGCATCACGTCCGTGATAAGTATATCGAAACGATTCCGCATCTACTACTATTACTCCACTCATCGATCGCTATCCAGCATGCATCTAGAGTATTAAGTTAAAAACAGAGTAACGCCTTAAGCAAGATGACATGATCTAGAGAGATAAATTCATGCAATATGAAATAAACCCCATCTTGTTATCCTCGATGGCAACGATACAATACGTGCCTTGCTGCCCCTTCTGTCACTGGGTAAGGACACCGCAAGATCGAACCCAAAGCTAAGCACTTCTCCCATGGCAAGAACTACCAATCTAGTTGGCCAAACCAAACGGATAATTCGAAGAGACTTGCAAAGATAACCAATCATACATAAAAGAATTCAGAGAAGATTCAAATATTATTCATAGATAGACTTGATCATAAATCCACAATTCATCGGTCTCAACAAACACACCACAAAAAGAAGATTACATCGAATAGATCTCCACAAGAGAGGGGGAGAACTTTGTATTGAGATTCAAAGAGAGAGAAGAAGCCATCTAGCTACTAACTATGGACCCGAAGGTCTGAGGTAAACTACTCACACTTCATCGGAGAGGCTATGATGATGTAGAAGCCCTCCGTGATGACGACCCTCTTCCGGTGGAGCTTCGAAACAGGCCCCAAGATGGGATCTCGTGGATACAGAAAGTTGCGGTGGTGGAATTAGGTTTTTGGCTCCTGTTCTGATCGTTTGGGGGTACGTGTGTATATATAGGAGGAAGAAGTACGCCGGAGGAGCAACGAGGGGCCCACGAGGCAGGGGCGCGCCCTAGGGGGGGCGCCCCCCACCCTCGTGACCGCCTCTTTTGTTCCTTGGAGCAGGGTCCAGGTCTCCTGGATCACGTTCGGTGAGAAAATCACGTTCCCGAAGATTTTATTCCGTTTGGACTCCGTTTGATATTCCGTTTATACGAAACACTGAAATAGGCAAAAAAACAGCAATTCTGGGCTGGGCCTCCGGTTAATAGGTTAGTCCCAAAAATAATATAAAAGTGGAAAACAAAGCGCAGTATAGTCCAAAACAGTAGATAATATAGCATGGAGCAATCAAAAATTATAGATACGTTGGAGACGTATCAGATACCCACGCGTGTATTGATGAGAATCCCGTAATAAGGGGACACGATCTCTGCTTCGACAAAACGTGTCAATAAAACCACGTCTCGAAACATGAAGTGACAGGTTAAAAGAAAAAACGGTTCAAAATAATGACCGGGCAGGGACATGATGTCACATTACAAAAAGTTGTCAGCAGATTGGACTCATGGAATATTATAATCTCTGCGGCGGTGTGTGGTACTTGTTTTGCAGATCCGGACACGTTCTTTGTGTTTGAAGACTATTTTGGAGTATTCGGAGGAGGAACCTACCTTACGATGCCGAAGACAATCTGCGCGCCGAACACCTCGTCATTGAAGCCTGGTTCAGGGGCTACTGAGGGAGTCCTGGACTAAGGGGTCCTCTGGCGTCCGACCTATTGGACATGGGCCAGACTGATGGGCTATGAAGATACAAGACTGAAGACCCTCACCCGTGTCCGGATGGGACTCTCCTTGGCGTGGATGGCAAGCTTGACGTTCGGATATGAAGATTCCTTACTATGTAACCTACTTTGTACAACCCTAGTCCACTCCGGTGTCTATATAAACCAGAGGGTTTAGTCCGTAGGGACAGTCATAATCACATAGTCTAGACTTCTAGGGTTTTGGCCATTATGATCTCGTGGTAGATCAACTCTTGTAATACTCATATTCATAAATATCAATCAAGCAGGAAGTAGGGTATTACATCCATAGAGAGGGCCCGAACCTGGGTAAACATTGTGTCCCCTGTCTCCTGTTACCATCAACCTCAGACACACAGTTCAGGACCCCCTACCTGAGGTCCGCCGGTTTTGACACTGACACCCACCACTATGGCCAGCCTCAGGTAGCAAACTTATTAGACTATCCACAATGGGAGTAACATAGATGGTAATATCTAGACAAAATAGATGACATGGCAAGTAATTAACGATGAGGCATGTAGTAACATCACATATATGAAGACAAAATGCGTGTACTACCTAATAAATGAATAGTTACATGACTTCACATATATATTATTAGTCTAAATTACACCCCGTTGTGGATAGTCTTAGCTATGGATTGGTGCGCACGCGTGCGTTGCACTGCCAAAACGGATCCAAAAGCATTTGTCACTTCATACTACATGATCCAATGTTTCACAGCACTAGATTACCAGAATGGTACGGGCCTCGCTTGGCCTAGGTACAAAAAAAATGCCCCGTCAATGTGCATGTACGTAGATGTAGAGAATGATTTGGTGCATCGATAATTGATTGATCGTGCACTAGGCACATATATATAGGTACAAGGAGTGCGACTGGCGTCTTGTCTCCCAAGATACAAGTACATACAGGGGAAGAGACACACTACAGGTGCGGCATACAAAACCCAGGCCTACGTACACATACACATGTTCAATCCCCCGCCCCCTGTCGGTGTCAAAACCGACGGATCTCGGGTAGGGGGTCCCGAACTGTGCGTCTAGGGTCGATGGTAATAGGAGACAGGAAACATGATGTTTGCCCAGGTTTGGGCCCTCTTGATGGAGGTACTACCCTACTTCCTTCTTGATTGATCTTGATGAATACGAGGATTACAAGAGTTGATCTACGATGAGATCGTAGTGGCTAAACCCTAGAAGTCTAGTCAGTATGGTTGTGATTGCCTCTACAGACTAAACCCTCGTTTATATAGACACCGGAGGGGCCTAGGGTCGTACCAAGTTGGTTTACAAAGGAAGGAATCTACATATCCGAATGCCAAGCTTGCCATCCACGCAAAGGAGAGTCCCATCCGGACACGGGAAGAAGTCTTCTGCCTTGTATCTTCATAGCCCATTAGTCCGGCCTATGTTACATAGTACGGACGCCCGAGGACCCCTTAATCCAGGACTCTCTTAGTAGCCCCCGAACCAGGCTTCAATGACGATGTATCTCGTGCGCTGATTGTCTTCGGCATTGCAAGGCGGGTTCCTTCTCCGATTACTTGAAAGTACCTTACCCGAAAAGCTGTACTCGGTTTGTGCTTTAATGTCACACCCTTTGGCTTCTGTGCCTCCATTGCTCCTGTTTACACGTGTCGAGCGAATACGAGAGGTCAGGGTATTTTTTGCACATAACACCCCGGCCATGTAAGAAAGGCATCTCTTTAAAGAGATTGGATCTCAGATCCCATTCCACACCAAGCGGAAAATCCTTAGAGCTCGCTAGGAGAAACCATTCCAACATGGCTAGAGTTCCTAGTTATTCCTCCTGTCCCCACGGCTCTAAAAAAGGCGATTGGGAGAGATGTTCTGTATCCCACGATCAGCTGGCTAAGCTTCAAACGCAGGGATTTCTTCCCCCCGTGGATCTAGTACATGTTCGAGCAGGATTAACCTCCTTTGATGGCGAAGCCCAGGCGCAAAATTTCCCCAATCCAACCAGGGGGGACGAGTGTGCTTCGTTTCCTACTTGTTAAGAGGCGTCGGGTTTCCAATCCACCCTTTCCTTTGAGGACTCTTGGAGTATTATGGCCTCCAACTGCACAACCTCATGCCGGCCTCAATTCTACACATCACGGGTTTTATTAATCTCTGTGAGCTATTCTTGGGTTGTGAGACCCATTTTGAGTTATGGAGGAAGCTATTCTGCCTCGTCCCTCGTACCCAAAAGGGTCCGGTATGCCGAAGAAGGCGTCCAAAGAGTGGCCTTCAGGATGGTTCTATATCGAAGATGTCGCTCTCCCCGACCCAGTTCGAATGGGTCTTCCCAAATTTTCAAGTGCTCTGTTGAAGAAACGCCACGACTGGCATCCTCGGAGCCTCGAGGAGGAGGATAGCGCAGAAGTTCATTAGTTAGTGGGAAAGATAAGGGCACTCGCTCAGTCCGGATTATCAATAATTGAGGTAATGGCAACTTCCATAGTGCGGGGTGTTCAGCCACTCCAATTCAGAGGACTCCCTATGTGGCACTACAATGGGGAAGACGACGCGTCACGCTACGGACGAAAAGGTCCAGACACCCCTGCCGCCCTGACCACAATATTGGCCGATCTGTATAAAGGGGAGAAAGAGGAATTCAGTCTCCTTAAGCGCCAAGAGGGATTCTCTATGTACAATTCCCCTGGCTGGGTGAGTCCTAATCCTACATCATTACTCAATCCCTTCCCCGAGTCAAGTTTAATTGACATTTACTTGTTCATTTCTAACATGAATGGAGGAAGGCGATCGCGGGGATCTATAGCCCCGCTCCACAACCGAAGGACCATAATCGAGACCTCGATCCCGGATTTGAAGAGGATCTGGACATATTTGTAGAACTCTAAGAGGGAGTCTTCTACCAGGCGAGCTATGATGGCACAGAAGTAGCCATCGTGGCCGATTATCCTGGCCTCCTCCCTACCTCGCATGTAAGTAATCAGGAGACATCTCCTCCAAAAGAGCTTCCTTGTTATGCCTCACCCACCGCACTGTCTCGTGATCCAAAGGGGAGGCGCTCGGCGCGCCATGCTGCACCTGAGGCGACTCACAAGAGAGCGGCGCCTGCGCCGGGCAGGCCTTCGAAGAGGAAGGCAAATGAAAACACGGACGGTCATTCATCAAAGAGGTATGGTTTTTTAAATATGCCCCTTGGCAGTCGCATCGAATTGTGACATTGTCCGTTGTGCCTTATTAGGAAGAGCGTTCGCCGGACTATGTCTGGGGATCCTGCCAGTCATGCCTCCGCCAGCCAGGTTCCAGACCCTGCTTAAGGACAGAGGTTGACGCGGGAGTGACACCGGATTGTCCTTCTGTAGAGGATTCATATGATGTGTCTATAACGAACTTTGAAGTGGAGAGCGCCATGAATCACCGATGCCGAAGGGCCGCTCTTCGCGACCCTGGATTTACAAAAGAGGCATTCAATGCCTTCAGCTCGGCTGATGCATACATCCGAGCTACTCAGGATGGGCTTACTAGAGCCACAGACCAGCATTTGAAAGATATGCGGGTAAGTGTGCATTGTATAGATCTGGTGATCATATACCAGTAGTCCCCGAGACTTGAAGCAGTTGCTACAACTGATTTAAGGATCATTGCATAACCAGGTACTCACAGAGAAAAACAACCTGCTGTCTCAAGAGCTGGAAAAGTGTCGGGCCCAGCTAGCTGCGGCAACTACCAAACTGAAGCAATCCAAGGAGGCACCGCCTGGTAATGTTCCCCTCCATCAAGAAAAATATGATCATATACCAGCAATATTAATACTGTTGTATCTCTCATGGCAGGATCAGCAGATCAACTGAAAGAGGAACTGAAAGTCGTGCAAGCGGGTGAACAAGAGGCCAAAAGGCAACTGGCCGCAGGCGAACGTGTGCTAACATGGGTCAGAGATGAAAAAGAACAAGCTACAGGATTCCAACACCCTGCTGGGTGAACTAAAATATGTGCACGCCTGGCTAGCTAACGCCGTCAAGGAAAATAAGAGGCTACGAGGCAGCATATTCAGTATGCTTTTAAACTTACCTTCATGTAATTCGGCGAAGAAATGATCTAACAGATTTATGTCTGCAGGTATGCAGACTGGCCGTCCCGAAGAGGAAATGTCCGACTCTCAAGGCGACCTGCTGCAAGAGCTGACCCAACTGCATGAGCGAGCTCAGCAAGCAATGCGGAGCATTGCCAAAGCTTTGTGGGCATCCGCCTCTCCAGGAAATACGGAGGAGCTTGTGAAGCTATTCCAAGGAGCTCGGCGGCGCTTCCGATTATGGAAGATATCGACCTACCGAGAAGGTGCACGAGAGGCCTAGCCCATGGTAAAAACACGGTACACCAAGCTTGATACGAATCATATGGCCCGGGTCGGACTGTTGGGGTCGGATGGAAACGAAATTCAAGTTAGTCTGGTATGTGACCAAGTACAGATAGCCGCCAAGTATTCCCAACAGGATTGTAAGCTAGATAGCCTGTTAGATGGCATAGAGGAAGAAGTTTTTGAGTCCAAGTGACTATGTACCTCAATTGACAAATTTGTCCCTAGCCGGATTGTAAAACGATTGTCATGGCCGACCTTTTCGCTTCAACCTCAGGACCCAAAGGCACGGAGTGCTTCCGAATACCGTAACGGTAATATAGACCGGGGTATGCGTGGAAACCAGGGTCTTAGTTGCTTGAACAGACAAGTTGTATCCAATTAGCTATGTTATATTACATGTTGAATGTAAGAAACATCTTCCAGGGAGAATAGTTTCGTTAATGGTTCCTTTCCCTAGGTGAACATGCGTTGGTATGCATGTCCGAACTGTGATCGAAAAGTCGTAGTATACGTAACATCCGGGGGTTCATAGTGTAATGAATGTAAAACATCTTTAGTCTGTCGATCGAATATTCCCTTAAGAACGCTAGCTTTCGGCTTCACCATGTCTGAGGTACACATCTGGATGACCCGTCTGTAACAATCGTAGAGTGCTCCCTTTATTGCCTAGCCGAACAAACGGGAACATACGGCATAAGCACAGGAGCCAGGCAACCTAGCTTGGCCAAAACTTAAGTCATAACGGTGCATATAATGGCGAAGAAAAGGTACATATGAGGAAAGGACATATATGTGTGGAGCTTGATGCTCGGCAGATAATAATAAGTTTCTGTAAAAGAAGCCCCCGGGCATTATGGGCGTGGACATTTAGGGATGTGTACGTCATGGGTGCGCGGTTTAGCTGCACAAGAGCTTAAAGCTAAAAAATGTTAAAGAGAGGGAAAAATGGAGACAAAGGGAGAATAAAACGAATAAAGACTCCGGCTCTAGGCACAGAATCTTCGGAGTCTGGCGGCGTTCCACGGGTTCGGCTCTAAGCGATTGTCCGATGCATCATGCAGGCGGTACGCTCCTCCAGTGAGAACTTAATCTATGATGAAGGGACCCTCCCACTTGGGATTGAGTTTGTCCTTTTTCTTTTCTAGTAAGCATAGAACGAGTTCACCACCATTATACGTCTTGGCCCGCACATCTCTGCTTTGATATCTGTGAGCCTGTTGTTGATAGAATGCAGAACAGGCTTTTGCAATGTCGCGCTCCTCCTCCAAGGCATCTAGACTGTCCTGCCGATCCAATTCGGCTTCTCTCGATTCATACATGCGCACTTGACGTGAGTCATGAATGATGTCGCAGGGAAAAATGGCCTCTGCGCCGTACACCATGAAGAATGGTGTGTATCCGGTAGTGCGATTGGGCGTGGTCCGCAGCCCCCAGAGTATGGAGTCAAGCTCCTCAACCCAGTGCTTGTCTGATTCTTTCAATGACCGCACTAGTCTAGGCTTAATGCCGCTCATAATAAGACTGTTAGCTCGTTCGACTTTATCGTTTATTTGTGGATGATAGACCGAGGCGTAATCGAGCTTAATGCCCAATTTAGCACACCAGGATTTCACTTCATCGGCTGTGAAATTGGAGACATTATCACTGATGATGTTGTGTGGGACACTGTAATGGTGCACGACACTGGATATAAAGTCTATCACAGGTCCAGCTTTGGTCGTTTTCACTAGTTTTGCCTCTATCCATTTGGTGATTTTATCTACCATGACTAGCAGGTATTTTTTCTTATGGCTTCCTCCTTTAAGGGGTCCGACCATATCAAGCCCCCAGACCACAAAAGGCCAAGTAATGGGGATTGTTTGTGGAGCAGTAGGCGGCATATGGCTTTGATTGGCGAAGAGCTGGCATCCGACACAATATTGGACCAGGTCATGTGCATCTGCTCGGGCCGTCAGCCAAAAGAAACCTGTACGGAAAGCCTTACTTACAAGGGCCCGAGCTACGGCATGGTGACTGCCGAGGCCAGAATGGATCTCGGCCAGGAGCTGTCGTCCCTCTTCTTCGGAGATACACCTTTGAAGGACTCCGGTAGCACTTTTCTTGTAGAGCTCTCCGTCATGGACCTTGTAGGCTTTTGAGCGCCGAACAATGCAACGAGCCTCATTCTGGTCCTCGGGGAGCTCTTGCCTATTAAGGTAGTAGGCCAAGAAGGGCTCGGTCCATGGGGCAATTACTACCATTATTAGATGGGCCGATGGTGTTATCTCGGTGGCTGAGCCCCCGATGATATCAGTATTGTGTTCGGAATCTGGGGGTGTCATCGGATCCGGACTAGTGTTGCCGCTCTCATCCTGCACACCACGGATGGCTTGAAGAGCCTTTCCAAAAAGATGTTAGGTGGGATGTGGTCACGCTTGGTGCCCATGCGAGCAAGGACGTCCGCCTCTTGATTGCTTTCTCGAGCCACATGATGAAACACGAGTCCCTCGAACCGAGCTGATAGTTTGAGTACGGCATTACGATAGTCCACCATCTTCGGATCCTTGGCATCGAAGTCTCCATTTATTTGGGATATTTTGAGATTTGAATCCCCGCGCACCTCCAGGCGTTGTATGCCCATGGAGGTAGCCATCCAAAGACCGTGCAATAAGGCCTCGTATTCGACTATGTTGTTGGAGTCTGTGTATAATATTTGGAGTACGTATTGGACTGTGTCTCCAGTGGGGGACGTTAAAACGATGTCTGCTCCTAAACGGCCAGCATTTTAGAGCCATTGAAGTACATGACCCAGTTGGAATATGTGCCGTACTCTTTAGGGAGTTCGGCCCCTGTCCATTCGGCGACGAAGTCGGCCAATACTTGGGATTTAATGGTCCGGCATGCTTTGTATGTTATATCGAATGGCAGGAGCTCAATGGCCCACTTGGCAATCCGGCCCGTAGCATCGCGGCTGTTTATTATGTCATTGAGTGGTACTTCGAAAGCCACAGTGATCGAGCACTCCTGGAAGTAGTGGCGTATCTTCCGGGATGCCATGAAGACCGCATATGCTATCTTTTGGTAATGAGGGTACCAGGATTTGCATGGTGTGACGACGGTGGATACGTAGTATACCAGTTTCTAAAGTGGGAATTTGTGTCCATCCTCCTCTCGCTCAACGATGAGCACCGCGCTCACCACCTGGTGTCTTGCAGATATGTATAATAACATTGGTTCACCGACGTTTGGTGCGGCCAGGATTGGGTTGCTTGCTAAAAGAACCTTTATTTCTTCTAGTCCGTCTGTTGCTGCATCCGTCCACTCGAAGTGGTCGGTGCGTAGGAGATGGTGATAAAGTGGCAATGCCTTTTCTCCTAGTCTGGAGATAAAGTGGCTTAAAGCTGCTATGCATTCGGATAGCTTTTGGACCTGTTTAAGGTCTGCTGGTGTAGCCAATTGTGACAAAGCTCAGATTTTGGCTGGAATTGCCTCAATTCCTCTATTAGAAATGATGAAGCCCAGCAGTTTTCCAGCGGGAACGCCGAAAACACACTTTTCCGGATTGAGCTTGATGTCATATGTACGGAGGCTGTCGAATGTGAGACACGGATTGTCTATTAGTGACTCGACGTGCCTAGTCTTGATGACGACGTCATCTACATATGCTTCAACTGTCTTGCCGATTTGCTTCTCCAAGCATGTTTGGAACATGCGTTGGTAGGTGGCGTCGGTGTTTTTAAGCCCAAAGGGCATAGTGTTGAAGCAGGAAGGCCCGTATGAGGTAATGAATGCCGTTGCGGCTTGATCAGATTCCTTCATTTTGATTTGATGGTATCCGGAGTATGCATTGAGGAAACACAGCGAGTCGTGTCCTGCAGTAGCATCAATAATCTGATCAGTGCGGGGGAGGGGGAAGGGATCCTTAGGGCAGGCCTTGTTGAGGTCTTTGAAATCAACGCACATGCGCCAGGATTTATCCTTCTTCGGTACCATCACCAGGTTTGCTAGCCAGTCCGGGTGTTTTAGTTCTCTGATGAATCCGGCCTCGATTAACTTGGCTAGCTCCTCCCCCATAGCTTGTCGTTTAGGTTCGGAAAAGCGTCGTAGTGTTTGCTTCACCCGGCTTACAACCCTTCAATATATTGAGGCTGTGTTCGGCCAACCTGCGTGGGATTCCTGGCATATCAGAAGGGTGCCAGGCAAATATGTCCCAGTTCTCGCGCAGGAATGTTGGAAATATGCCCTAGAGGCAATAATACAATGGTTATTATTATATTTCCTTGTTCATGATAATTGTCTATTGTTCATGCTATAATTGTGTTATCCGGAAATTGTAATACATGTGTGAATACATAGACCACAACATGTCACTAGTGAACCTCTAGTTGACTAGCTCGTTGATCAATAGATGGTTATGGTTTCCTGACCATGGACATTGGATGTCATTGATAACGGGATCATATTATTGGGAGAATGATGTGATGGACAAGACCCAATCCTAAGCGTAGCACAAGATCGTGTAGTTCGTCTGCTAAAGCTTTTCTAATGTCAAGTATCATTTCCTTAGACCATGAGATTGTGCAACTCCCGGATACCATAGGAATGCTTTGGGTGTGCCAAACGTCACAACGTAAATGGGTGGCTATAAAGGCACACTACGGGTATCTCCAAAAGTGTCTGTTGAGTTGGCACGAATCGAGACTGGGATTTGTCACTCCGCGTGACGGAGAGGTATCTCTGGGCCCACTTGGTAAGACATCATCATAATGAGCTCAATGTGACCAAGGAGTTGATCACGGGATGATGTGTTACGAAACGAGTAAAGAGACTTGCCCGTAACGAGATTGAACAAGGTATAGGGATACCGATGATCGAATCTCGGGAAAGTATCATACCGGTAGACAAAGGGAATTGTATACGGGATTGATTAAATCCCCGGCATCATGGTTCATCCGATGAGATCATCGTGGAACATGTGGGAACCAACTTGGGTATCCAGATCCCGCTGTTGGTTATTGGCCGGAGAGATGTCTCGGTCATGTCTGCATGATTCCTGAACCCGCAGGGTCTACACACTTAAGGTTCGGTGACGCTAGAGTTGTTATGGGAAATAGTATGCAGTTAACGAATGTTGTTCAGAGTCCCGGATGAGATCCCGAACGTCACGAGGAGTTCCAAGATGGACCAGAGGTGAAGATTTATATATAGGAAGTCATCGTACGGTCACCGGAAGTGTTCGGGGGTTTATCGGTATTGTACGGAGACCACCGAAGGGGTTCCGGGGGTCCACCGGGAGGGTCCACCTACCCCGGAGGGCCCTATGGGCTGTATGTGGAAGGAAACCAGCCCCTAAGTGGGTTGGGCGCCATCCCCCCTAGGGCCCATTGATGACCCACAAGTATAGGGGATCTATCATAGTCCTTTCGATAAGTAAGAGTGTCGAACCCAACGAGGAGCAGAAGGAAATGATAAGCAGTTTCCAACAAGGTATTCTCTGCAAGTACTGAAATAAATGGTAACAGATAGTTTTGTGATAGCCTAATTTGTGACGAGCAAGAAAGAACAAAAGTAAATAAAGTGCAGCAAAGTGTCCCAATCCTTTTTGTAGCAAAGGACAAGCCTGGACAAACTCTTATATAGAGAAAAGCGCTCCCGAGGACACATGGGAATATCGTCAAGCTAGTTTTCATCACGTTCATATGATTCACGTTCGGTACTTTGATAATTTGGTATGTGGGTGGACCGGTGCTTGGGTACTGTCCGTACTTGGACAAGCATCCCACTTATGATTAACCTCTATTGCAAGCATCCACAACTACAACAAAAGTGTTAAGGTAAACCTAACCATAGCATGAAACATATGGATCCAAATCAGCCCCTTACGAAGCAACGCATAAACTAGGGTTTAAGCTTCTGTCACTCTAGCAACCCATCATCTACTTATTACTTCCCAATGCCTTCCTCTAGGCCCAAACAATGGTGAAGTGTTATGTAGTCGACGTTCACATAACACCACTAGAGGAGAGACAACATACATCTCATCAAAATATCGAACGAATACCAAATTCACATGACTACTAATAGCAAGACTTCTCCCATGTCCTCAGGAACAAACGTAACTACTCACAAAGCATATTCATGTTCATAATCAGAGGGGTATTAATATGCATATAGGATCTGAACATATGATCTTCCACCAAATAAACCAACTATCATCAACTACAAGGAGTAATTAACACTACTAGCAACCTACTAGTACCAATCCTGGACTTGGAGACAAGAATTGGATACAAGAGATGAACTAGGGTTTTGAGAGGAGATGGTGCTGATGAAGATGTTGATGGAGATTGCCCTCTCCCGATGAGAGGAGCGTTGGTGATGATGATGGCGATGATTTCTCCCTCCCGGAGGGAAGTTTCCCCCGCAGAACAGCTCCGCCAGAGCCCTAGATTGGTTCCGCCAAGGTTCCGCCTCGTGGCGGCGGAGTTTCGTCCGAGAAGATGGCTTATGATTTATTTTCCCATCGAAAGACTTCATATAGCAGAAGATGGCCACCGGAGGGCCACCAGGGGGCCGACGAGGTAGGGGGGCGCCCAGGGGGTAGGGCGCGCCCCCCACCCTCATGGGCAGGGTGTGGCCCCCCTGGTGAACTTCTTCCGCTGAGTATTTTTATATATTCTGAAAACGTCTCCGTGAAATTTCAGGACTTTTGGAGCTGTGCAGAATAGGTCTCTAATATTTGCTCCTTTTCCAGCCCAGAATCCCAGCTGCCGGCATTCTCCCTCTTTATGTAAACCTTGTAAAATAAGAGAGAATAGGCATAAGTATTGTGATATAATGTGTAATAACAGCCCGTAATGCAATAAATATCGATATAAAAGCATGATGCAAAATGGACGTATCAGCTCCCCCAAGCTTAGACCTCGCTTGTCCTCAAGCGAAAGCCGAAATCAAAAAATATGTCCACATGTTTAGAGATAGAGGTGTCGATAAAAATAAAATACGAACATGAGGGCATCATGATCATTCTTAGAACAGCAACATATATAATTCTTGTCATATAATCTCTTATGGTAGAGTAATAATTCAATCACAACTTCAAGTATGAATCATAAGCTTCATAGAAAACTAACAAACTATAATCTCAGTCATTGGAGCAATTGCAATTTATCATAACATAGGAAAGAGTCAATATATAAGAGCTTTTCAGCAAGTCGACATACTCAACTATCATATAGTCTTTCACAATTGCTGACACTCATGCAATACTTATGGGTATGGAGTTTTAATCGGACACAGAGAAAGAAAGGGGCTTATAGTTTTGCCTCCCAACGTTTTACCTCAAGGGTAATGTCAACAATAATAGTTCATGAAAACTCACATCCAATTAGCCATATATACCAGGATCTTTCCAGCATACTGTGCTTGCCAAAGGATAAAATGTAAAAAGGAAGGGTGAAGATCACCATGACTCTTATGCAATGTAGGAGATAAAAGTAAAAGATAGGCCCTTCACAGAGGGAAGCAGAGGTTGTCATGCGCTTTTATAGTTGGATGCACAAAATCTTAATGCGAAAGAACATCACTTTATATTTCCACTTGTGATATGGACCTTTATTATGCAGTCTGTCGCTTTTATTTCTTCCATATCACACGATCGTACAAAGCTTATTTTCTCCCACACTAATAAGTCATACATATTTAGAGAGCAATTTTTATTGCTTGCACCGATGACAACTTACTTGGAGGATATTACTCAATCCATAGGTAGGTATGGTGGACTCTCATGGAAAAACTGGTTTAAGGGTGTTTGGAAGCACAAGTAGCATCTCTACTTGGTGCGATGAATTTGGCTAGCAATAGGGGGAAAGGCAAGCTCAACATGTTGGAAGATCCAAGACAATATAATTTATCTCAGATGTAAGAAAACATAACCCATTACGTTGTCTTCCTTGTCCAACGTCAACTCTTTAGCATGTCATATTTTAATGAGTGCTCACAATCATAGAAGATGTCCAAGATAGTATATTTATATGTGAAGACCTCTCTTTCTTTATTACTTCCTATTAATTGCAACGATGACCAAAACTATGTTTGTCAACTCTCAACAACTTTTATTCATCATACTTTTTCTATGTGAGCTCATTACTCTCTATAAGATCCATATGATCTCTTTGCTTCTTTTTGTTTCTATCTCTTTTCTTTTTATTCACTTAGGATCATGGTAAAATAATCAAGCCCTTGACTCAACACTAATATTTATTATATATATAGCTCATGGACTCGATTACATAGAGGGGTCATAAAGCAAAACTCAAAACTAGATCATACTAAGAACTTTTATTCTACTAGATCAAGATATTACCAAAAGGATCGAACTAAGAAAAAACAGTAAAGATAAAATTGATGGTGATACGATACTGGGGCACTCCCCCAAGCTTGGCAGTTGCCAAGGGGAGTGCCCATACCAGATGCTCAATTCTTCTTTGTTGGTGGAGAAGGTGATGGTTTTGTTGATGGCGTAGGCTTGTCGTCCTTCTTCCAAGGCATAGGCTAACCATCATAGAAGGATGATCGAGTCTCCTGAAACCTCAAATCTGTAGCCAAACTCATCCTCTTGAATCTATATTCATACTCACAATTTTGATTTTGTAGGTCATAGATCTGGGCTTGGAGGTGCTCAATTTTCTCATGAAGCTTGAAGATGGCCTCCCCAATGTCCTTGACGTCCAGCTTGTGGTTGTTGGTGAACTCCGTGATCACTATGTGATTGGAATCGAGTCCACGCTCCACCATCTCCTCACACTTGAAAAAATATTGCTCCAATGCCTCGAGCCTTGCCTCCGTGCTTCCGGTCTTCCTTGGTCCTTCAGCATCGTGGATGTGCAACAACCCCTCACGCATCTCAATGGTTTGAGGGAGTTGTAGCACCTCTGCGAGGTAGGGGTTGATGACCTTCTCGAAGAACTGGTCCTTGGGGGCACTTGAAGATGACATGATGTCCTGGATCTGTCAGAAAAACAGCTCGAAACACAAACAGAGGATAATTGCGTGATACGGGAGTCAAAACCCCCGGGAGATTATATAATGAATTTTTACCAACCAAAATACGTATCGTGTAAGGAAACAGAGTCCGGAAAGCGCACGAGGTGCCCATGAGGTAGGGGGCGCGCCCTCCACCCTCGTGTCCTTCCCGGACTTCTTGTTATTTTCTATTTTTCTAAATATTAGAAAACAGAGAAATATTGCCTTTAGAACTGTTTTGGAGTCGGTTTACTTACCGTACCACATACCTATTCCTTTTCGGAGTCTGAAACGTTCCGGAAGTGTCCCTTATGTATTCCTCCGGGGTTACGGTTTCAATAACATTGATTTCAACATTTATGGGATTACTTGAGATATAATGTTTGATTCTTTGACCGTTCACCACCTTCGGATTTGTGCCTTAGAAGTTGTTGATTTTTATGGCACCGGAACGATAGACCTCCTCGATAACGTAAGGACCTTCCCATTTAGAGAGAAGTTTTCCTGCAAAAAATCTTAAATGAGAGTTGATGCAATACATAAACACCTACATTGAACTCACGCTTTTGTGTCCTTTTATCATGCCATCTTTTAACTTTTTATTTAAACAACTTGGCATTTTAGTAGGCTTGGGTTCTCCATTCATCGAGTGAGCTAATATCAAATAACCTCTTCTCGCCGGCAAGTTTAAAATCATAATTGAGCTCTTTAATAGCCCAATATGCCTTGTGTTCTAGTTCGAGAGGTAAGTGACATGCTTTTCCATAAACCATTTTATACGGAGACATACCCATAGGATTTTTATATGCAGTTCTATAGGCCCATAATGCATCATCAAGTTTCTCGGACCAATTCTTTCTAGACCTATTGACAGTCTTTTGCAAAATTAATTTGAGTTCTCTATTTCTCAATTCTACTTGATCACTAGACTGTGGGTGATAAGGGGATGCAATTCTATGATTAACATCATACTTAGCAAGCATTTTACGGAAGGCACCATGAATAAAATGTGAACCACCATCAGTCATTAAATATCTAGGGACTCCAAATCTTGGAAAAATAACTTCTTTAAGCATTTTAATAGAAGTGTTATGATCAGCACTACTAGTTGGAATAGCTTCTACCCACTTAGTAATGTAATCAACAGGAACTAAAATATGTGTATATCCATTAGAGGAAGGAAAAGGTCCCATATAGTCAAAGCCCCAAACATCAAATGGTTCAATAACGAGTGAATAGTTCATAGGCATTTCTTGACGTCTACTAATGTTACCAATTCTTTGACATTCATCACAAGATAAGACAAACTTACGGGCATCCTTGAAGAGAGTGGGCCAATAAAAACCAGATTGCAATACCTTATGTGTAGTTCTATCTCCAGCATGGTGTCCTCCGCAAGCTTCGGAGTGACACTTACGTAGGATCCGTTCCTGTTCATGCTCAGGTACACAACGTCTAATAACACCATCTACTCCTTTATAAAGATGTGGGTCATCCCAAAAGTAATGCCTCAAATCATAGAAGAACTTTTTCTTTTGCTGGTATGTGAAACTAGGTGGTATAAACTTAGCAACAATGTAATTAGCATAATCAGCATACCATGGAGCAGTATGAGAAGCATTTATGACATTTAATTGCTCATCAGGAAAGCTATCATCAATAGGTAGTGGGTCATCAAGCACATTTTCTAACCTAGACAAGTTGTCTGCAACGGGGTTCTCAGCTCCCTTTCTATCAACAATATGTAAGTCAAATTCTTGTAGCAAGAGAACCCATCTAATAAGTCTAGGTTTAGCATCTTTCTTTTCCATAAGATATTTAATAGCAGCATGATCAGTGTGAATAGTTACTTTAGAATCAACAATATAAGGTCTGAACTTATCACAAGCAAATACAACTGCTAAGAATTCTTTTTCAGTAGTAGCATAATTTCTTTGAGCATTGTCTAAGGTTTTACTAGCATATTGAATAACGTTTAATTTCTTATCAACTCTTTGCCCTAAAACAGCACCTACATCATAATCACTAGCATCACACATAATTTCAAGGGGTAAATTCCAATCAGGTGGCTGAACAATAGGTGCAGAGATCAATGCTTTCTTAAGTATTTCAAATGCTTCTACACAATCATCATCAAAGACAAATGGTATATATTTTTGTAATAAATTAGTCAGAGGCCGAGAAATTTTTGAGAAGTCCTTAATGAACCTCCTATAAAAACCGGCGTGACCAAGGAAACTTCTTATACCTTTTATGTCCTTGGGACATGGCATCTTTTCAATAGCATCAACCTTGGCTTTATCAACTACAATACCTCTTTTAGAAACTTTATGCCCCAATAAAATACCTTCATTAACCATAAAGTGACACTTTTCCCAATTCAAGACAAGATTAGTTTCTTCACATCTCTGCAAAATTCGATCAAGTTTGCTCAAGCAATCGTCAAAAGAAGATCCATAGACAGAAAAATCGTCCATGAAAACCTCGCAAATCCTTTCACAAAAGTTAGAGAATATAGCCATCATGCATCTTTGAAAGGTAGCAGGTGCATTACATAAACCAAAAGGCATACGTCTATAAGCAAAAGTACCAAAAGGGCAAGTAAAAGTAGTCTTTGACTGATCCTTGGCTGACACAGGTATTTGAGAGAAACCAGAATAACCATCTAGAAAGCAAAAATGTGTATGTTTAGATAATCTTTCTAGCATTTGATCAATAAAAGGTAAGGGGTAATGATCCTTTTTAGTGGCCTTATTTAATTTGCGGAAATCAATTACCATCCTATAACCTGTAATAATTCTTTGAGGAATCAATTCATCTTTATCATTAGGAATGACAGTAATACCTCCCTTCTTAGGGACACAATGGACAGGACTTACCCACTGACTATCAGCAATGGGATAGATTATACCTGCCTCAAGGAGCTTTAGTATTTCCTTTCTTACCACTTCTTTCATTTTAGGATTCAGCCGTCGTTGATGATCACGAACTGGTTTAGCATCTTCTTCCAAATTTATTTTATGTTGACATAGAGTGGGACTAATGCCCTTAAGATCATCAAGAGTATACCCAATAGCAGCATGGTGCTTCTTCAGAGTTTTCAATAATCTCTCTTCATGATGCTCTGAAAGGTTATCACTAATAATAACAGGATATATCCTTTTCTCATCAAGATAAGCATATTTAAGAGTATCAAGCAACGGTTTAAGCTCAAACCCGGGATCACCCTTGGGTGGAGGAGGATCCCCTAGGATTTCAACAGGTAAATTGTGTTTTAGAATAGGTTCCTGTTTAAAGAATACTTCGTCTATTTCCCTTATTTCATTCATAAACATATCATTTTCATGGTCTAGCAAATATTGTTCTAAAGGATCACTAGGAGGTACGGCAATAGAAGCAAGACCAATAATTTCATCCTTACTAGGTAGTTCTTCTTCACGGTGTTGTCTACTAAATTTAGAGAAATTAAATTCATGAGACATATCATCTAAACCGATAGTAACAACATCCCTTTTGCAATCTATGGTATCATTAACAGTGTTTAAGAAGGGTCTACCAAATATAATGGGACAAAAGCTATCTTGTGGGGAACCAAGAACAAGAAAATCAGCAGGATATTTAGTTTTCCCACACAAGACTTCAACATCTCTAACAATTCCTATTGGTGAAATAGTATATCTATTGGCAAGTTTAATTGTGACATCAATATCTTCTAACTCAACGGGTGCAATATCATGCATAATTTCTCTATATAGGCTAATAGGTATTGCACTAGCACTAGCACCCATATCACATAAGCCATGATAACAATGATCTCCTATTTTAACAGAAATAACAGGCATGCGTACCACAGGTCTAGGTTTATCTTTAGCACAAGGTTTAGCAATTCTAGCAGTTTCATCACAGAAATAAATAACATGCCCATCAATATTATCGGCCAAGAGATCTTTAACAATAGCAACATCAGGTTCAACTTTAATTTTCTCAGAAGGTGTATAAGTTTTAATATTGCTCTTACGAACCACAGTTGAAGCTTTAGCATGATCCTTTATCATAACAGGAAAAGGTGGTTTCTCAACATAAGCAGTAGGAACAATAGGATCATTATAAGTGATAGTCTTTTCTTCAACTTTAATAGGTGCAGCTACTTTTACTTCTATGGGAGGATGATATTTAAACCACTTCTCCTTGGGAGATCAACATAAGTAGCAAAAGATTCACAGAAAGAAGCTACTATTTCAGAGTCAAGTCCATATTTAGTGCTAAACTTACGAAAAACATCGGTATCCATAAAAGATTTAACACAATCAAACCTAGTTGTCATACCTGACTCCTTACCTTTGTCGAGGTCCCAATCTTCAGAGTTGTGTTTAATTCTTTCCAATAAATCCCATTTGAATTCAATAGTCTTCATCATAAAAGAGCCAGCACAAGAAGTATCGAGCATGGTGCGATTCTTATCAGAAAGCCGAGCATAAAAATTTTGAATAATCATTTCTCTTGAGAGCTCATATTGGGGCATGAATATAACATTGACTAGCACAAATGCCCGTGCGTTGCAGCGGGAGAAAAAAAGCACCACCTCACTAACCCAATGACCCATCACGAGACATGACGACATCAACAAACTCCTTGAAATCCTTGACGTCGAGAAACAACATGAAAAGATGTGTTGCGCAAAAAACAAAATCGTTGTAGTATTTCCTAAGTGTACTAAAGGTGTATGCAATTTGAACCACAAAAATATCTACCTAGTTGTGAGTATCTCCACACGCCTTTGCTGGCGTTGCTTAGTGATGCCCAACAAATATCATATTATATCAAAAATGGTAAAGTGCATTTTAGTACAAGGTCCTTGCTTTACTATGGAGGCGACACCAATTTCCATGAATCAATGTCGACCAAGGTGATGGACTGGGTAGTGGAGCACAGTTTGTGTTACATGATATTAGGAGCGTTGTACAAGGATCCTCCATCTCTGACTAATATAATAGAAAAAAGTGCGGAATTTGTGTCACATACAGCTGGGACTCTGAGTCGGACTCCTTGTACTTTGGTGACGGGCGCTAGTGGGTTGAGCAAATAAATAAGAGAAAAGATTTGTTTGGTTGTTCAAAAAACATAGCACATGACCAAAAATGAAGACTTTTATTTTATGATTTAATCATATAATTTTTGGGGTGTTATAGTTAATATTTTGCTCTTGAGTTAAACAATTCCAACACGTCAAATATTTGTATCACAATATCGCGTCTTAGTTCCCAACATAAAAAAATTCAGATACATAGAAATATGTCACCCATGGCCTGTGCACGTAAACACAACACCTAGTAATTCAGCTACAAAAAAGCGGTTCAATAAATTTAGAAACAAAGAAAAAATTCATCAGTTCAGTAATTGAATAAGCCCCGGACTGTGTAGGAAAACAATGATATTTTTGAGACATAATTACCAATGGTCTTCAATTAAACCACCAAAACATAATTGTACGTTTAGTAAAGATGAACATCCATATTTTAAGAATCATGACTAACCGATGTGGCACGTATGTTATAGGTGGGAGGGATGATGATCCCGCGGCAGAAGATGGAATCAAATGGTCAAAAATTTAACTGTGTCAAGTGTCATACAAAATTAGTTCAGTTTTTAAAAAAAATGCTCTAATTAGTCTGACAGACTAAGTGCTTCAGTTTTTAACAATAGGGGTAAATTACCATTTGTAAATATTTGATATAGTTGAAGTTGTGAGCACACTAAAGGACGCAAAAAAAATTCAAGAAAACTACACTTTAATCTTTTTACCATTTGGCATAAAGCCAAAGGCGACTGCAAGATTTGTTCCTTTAAAAACTTTACTTGTTTGACACCATGTGTGACCGTGTGTGTAGGCTTCTTATTGATCATCTAATCAGCTTTGCATCTGCCCGAGAGATCCAGCGCTTGGTATGACAAGATACAATACAACTTTGTTTAATTGGCAACGCATGCATCCCACTTTCCTTCTTCATGTTTCCTTCTAATTCTTTCTCTCTCCTTCTATTTTTTCCCTCTTTCCTCTTTATTATTTCCTTGTTTTTCCTTCCTCTCTCATTTATTCTTTCCTTCTATATTTCCCACGCATGCATCCCACTTTCCGTATTTATTTCTCCTTCTATTTTCTTTCTCTTTCCTTCTATTTTCTTCCTCTTTCCTCCAATTTCCTTTTGTATTTTCCTGTCACACCCGAAATCCCTAATTCCTTCTTTATTCTTTATCTTTCCTTCCTTATTAATTCCTGAGATGCCTTCTTAATACCTAGAAAAATCCAAGGCGTATATAAATTAGAAAGATTGGATTTAAGCAAGCAATGTGGAACTATTTAATATGATTATCAACGTTCTATTATCACATAATGTGAGCTATATGAGTTGGTCGTGACATTTGTTGTTGTACATGAGGTTGAGAGTTCAAATCATGGAGCAGACAGTAATTTTTGCACTGGGCCGGAAAAATTTGGACTGTCCCAATAAAAGCACCTGCGTGTGGAAAATCATTCATAAAAAATTAGTACCACCTCAGATAACAATAAATCTCCAAAAAACATAAATAATAATATGGGTGAACGGATGAAAAATTTAGCAAAACGCACCTTGCTTTATTAGTAGGTAATAGATTTAAGCCTCCCCCAAGCTTGAGCGATGCTTTCTCCTTCACAAGGCCAAAAATTATATATATAATTGGGATCACGATGAACAAGATGCATAGGATAAAACTTCTGCTAAAATTCCAATTTCAATCGTTTGTAGTTCCATGACCCCATATCATCACATAGGCTATACCATGTCGATGCATCTCCCTTCAAAGATAAAGGGAAGACCTTCTTCTTAACAACATCTCTGGGTTCACCTACAAGCTTAAATAATCCACAAACTTCATCCACATATATTAGATGCTCATCAGGATGCTTTGTTCCATCTCCTACAAAAGGATTAGCTAGCAGTTTTTCTATCACACCCAAAGGAATTTCAAAGCAGACATTCTCATTTTCATTTTCAGTAGGTTGAGTAGGTTGAGGAGCAACTCTTTGCTCTACTGGTCGGGGTGAAGATACCCCAAACAAGCCCCTCAGAGGATTACTTTCCATAGTAACAAGTGACAGTAAATTTCAGCACACTATATAAAAAAGCGCTTCACTCCCCGGCAGCGGCGCCAGAAAAGAGTCTTGACGACCCACAAGTATAGGGGATCTATCGTAGTCCTTTTGATAAGTAAGAGTGTCAAACCCAACGAGGAGCAGAAGGAAATGATAAGCTGTTTCGAGCAAGGTACTCTCTGCAAGTACTGAAATAAATGGTAACAGATAGTTTTGTGATAGGATAATTTGTGACGAGCAACAAAGAATAAAAGTAAATGAAGTGCAGCAAGGTGGCTCAATCCTTTTTGTAGCAAAGGACAAGCCTGGACAAACTCTTATATAGAGAAAAGCGCTCCCGAGGACACATGGGAATATCGTCAAGCTAGTTTTCATCACGTTCATATGATTCGCGTTCGGTACTTTGATAATTTGGTATGTGGGTGGACCGGTGCTTGGGTACTGTCCTTACTTGGACAAGCATCCCACTTATGATTAACCTCTATTGCAAGCATCCGCAACTACAAAAAAACTATTAAGGTAAACCTAACCATAACATGAAACATATGGATCCAAATCAGCCCCTTACGAAGCAATGCGTAAACTAGGGTTTAAGCTTTTGTCACTCTAGCAACCCATCATCTACTTATTACTTCCCAATGCCTTCCTCTAGGCCCAAACAATGGTGAAGTGTTATGTAGTCGATGTTCACATAACACCACTAGAGGAGAGACAACATACATCTCATCAAAATATCGAACAAATAGAAAATTCACATGACTACTAATAGCAAGACTTCTCCCATGTCCTCGGGAACAAACATAACTACTCACAAAGCATATTCATGTTCATAATCAGAGGGGTATTAATATGCATATAGGATCTGAACATATGATCTTCCACCAAATAAACCAACTAGCATCAACTACAAGGAGTAATTAACACTACTAGCAACCTACTAGTACCAATCCTGGACTTGGAGACAAGAATTGGATACAAGAGATGAACTAGGTTTCTGAGAGGAGATGGTGCTGATGAAGATGTTGATGGAGATTGCCCTCTCCCGATGAGAGGAGCGTTGGTGATGACGATGGCGATGATTTCTCCCTCCCAGATGGAAGTTTCCCCCGCAGAACAGCTCTGCCAGAGCCCTAGATTGGTTCCGCCAAGGTTCCGCCTCGTGGCGGCGGAGTTTCGTCCGAGAAGATGGCTTATGATTTATTTTCCCATCGAAAGACTTCATATAGCAGAAGATGCCCACCGGAGGGCCACTAGGGGGCGCACGAGGTAGGGGCGCGCCCCCCACCCTCATGGGCAGGGTGTGGCCCCCTGGTGAACTTCTTCCGCTGAGTATTTTTGATATATTCTGAAAACGTCTTCCGTGAAGTTTCAGGACTTTTGGAGCTTTGGAGAATAGGTCTATAATATTTGCTCCTTTTCCAGCCTAGAATCCTAGCTGCCGGCATTCTCCCTCTTTATGTAAACCTTGTAAAATAAGAGATAATAGGCATAAGTATTGTGACATAATGTGTAATAACAGCCCATAATGCAATAAATATCGATATAAAAGCATGATGCAAAATGGACGTATCAGCTCCCCCAAGCTTAGACCTCGCTTGTCCTCAAGCGAAAGCCTCTAGTTGACTAGCTCGTTGATCAATAATGGTTACGGTTTCCTGACCATGGACATTGGATATCATTGATAACGGGATCACATCATTGGGAGAATGATGTGATGGACAAGACCTAATCCTAAGCGTAGCACAACATCGTGTAGTTCGTCTGCTAAAGCTTTTCTAATGTCAAGTATCATTTCCTTAGACCATGAGATTGTGCAACTCCCGGATACCGTAGGAATGCTTTGGGTGTGCCAAACGTCACAACGTAAAATGGTGGCTATAAAGGCACACTATGGGTATCTCTGAAAGTGTCTGTTGAGTTGGCACGAATCGAGACTGGGATTTGTCACTCCACGTGACGGAGAGGTATCTCTAGGCCCACTCGGTAAGACATCATCATAATGAGCTCAACGTGACCAAGGAGTTGATCACAGGATGATGTGTCACAGAACAAGTAAAGAGACTTTCCGGTAACGTGATTGAACAAGGTATAGGGATACCGACGATCGAATCTCGGGCAAGTATCATACCGGTAGACAAAGGGAATTGTATACGAGATTGATTGAATCCCCGACATCGTGGTTCATCTGATGAGATCATCGTGGAACATGTGGTAACCAACATGGGTATCCAGATCCCGCTGTTGGTTATTGGCTGGAGAGATGTCTCGGTCATGTCTCCGGAGGTGAATATTTATATATGTGAAGTCATCATACGGTCACCGGAAGTGTTCGGGGGTTTATCGGTATTGTACCGGGACCACCGAAGGGGTTCCGGGGGTCCACCGGTAGGGTCCACCCGCCCCGCAGGGCCCTATATATGGGCTGTATGTGGGAGGGCCCATGCGCCTAGGGTTGGGGGGAAACCCTAAATGGGGTGCCCCCCTTGGCTTGGGGGGCAAGCCCCCTCCCCTTGCACCCCCTCTAGATCTCATCTAGAGGGGCCGGGCCCCTTCCCCCTTCGCCCTATAAATAGAGGGGTGGAGGGAGGTCAGCAACACCACATCCAAGGCGCAGCCCTCCCCCTCTGCAACACCCCCTCCTCCTCCGTTGAGATCGGCGAAGCCCTGCCGGAGAACTGTGAGCTCCACCACCACGTCGTCATGCCGGATCTCTTCCCCAACTTCTCCTTTCCCCTTGCTAGATCAAGAAGGAGGAGACGTCCCCGGGCTGTACGTGTGTTGAACGCGAAGGCGCCATTGTTCAGCACTTAGATCAGAATCAACCGCGATCTAAATCGCTGCGAGTACGACTCCTTCATCCGCGTTCTTGTAACGCTTCCGTTTCACGATCTTCAAGGGTTGAAGATACACTCCCCTCTCTCTCGTTGCTAGTCTCTCCATAGGTTGATCTTGGTGATGCGTAGAAATTTTTTAATTTCTGCAACGATCCCCAACAAGGAACGCTTGTAGTGCAGCGTCGACCGCTGGGTCCAGCTATGGCCCGATGGAAGCTGTTTTCTTGGGGTCCGTTGGGTGGAATTGAAATTTGACTATTTTGTCTGCTGGTTTGAAGGAGGTGGGTTTGGGCCGCTTATCAAGGATTACATTGTCCCTGTCAATAGTGGAGCGTAGTGCAGTTAACTCTTCGGCCGCGAGGGCCTCGGACAGTGCCTCAAGGGATAGGGATGTCGTTTTGTTTTTGGCACGGAGGGCTATGTCCGGATCGCTGACGAGAGTGATAATACCGTTGGGCCCGGGCATCTTGAGCTTCATGTACCCGTAATGACGTATAGCTTGGAAGCATGTGAATGCATCTCGCCCCAACAGGGCATGGTATCCACTATTGAAAGGGCCACTTGGAAGGTTATCTCTTCAGACCGATAGTTCTCCGGTGTGCCGAATACCACATCAAGTGTGATTTTCCCGTGCAGCGCGCCTCTCGGCTGGGAATGATTCCTCGGAAGGTCGTATTACTTTGCTCAATGCGGCTCCTGTCTATTTCCATTTTATTGAGTGTGTCCTTGTAGATGAGGTTTAGCCCGCTGCCACTGTCCATGAGCACTTTAGTGAGCCCAAATCCATCCACGATTGGATTGAGGACCAAGGCGGCTGGTGCTCGGACTGACCGGATTCTTGGTTTGTCACTGGAATTAAAAGTTATGGCCATGTCGTTCCAGGGGTTAATTGTTGCAACTTGGTAGACTTCGGCGAGGTCGCGGAGTGTCATCTTGTGCCGATTGTTTGAAGCGAAAGTCTTGAAGACCGTCAGTACTCTGAGGTTGCCGTGCTCGGGGGTGTCTTTGGTGAGATATCCTCGCCGCTCTTGGCCACTTGCCGGAGTATCCAACATGCTCTAAGGCTGTGGGTTGATTCGGTGTCCGACATCATGTGTATTTTGCATGGCTTATCGAGCCATCCCTCCAGAACGGTTCCACGTTCCGTAATGGGCTTAGTTCTCTTCAATATGGGGCTGGGTGCCACTCGAGGGTGCACCCTTTTCGTCCGCTCAAGGGGTTGAGTGGAAACCGGGGGTTCCCAGCGAGCTGTCTGAGTTTTCCAAGCGCTTTCCATTGTGCAGTACTTCTGTACTATGGTTGCCAGGTCAGCGAAGTGTAATACGCGATGGCGGTTGATGGCGTTGAGGATTCCTTCATCCGTGCAATTATTGCAGAATACTGAAATCGCGTCCTCGTCACGGCAATCTGTAATCTTGTTTTTGACAAGGAGGAATCTGGCCCAAAAGTGATGGACTGTTTCCTAAGACTGTTGTCGTACATACATGAGGTCGCATATATCCGGAGGACCGGAATTACTTGGTGAATATTGCTTGTGGTGGGTGGGTGGCTTTAAACTCGAACCTTGACCCAATTTGGAATTCGGAGTTTGAAGAACTCCCGAGCTTAAAAGTTCGGGCTCCGGGGTGTTAAGTGAATTTCCAGACCTGACACCCGATTCTAGGTTCAGAGGACTGGAAGTGTCGGCCTGCAGACAGATATCCGTCTCATCGAGCTCGGAAATCCGAACACAACTTGTCTTCAACATAGGGGAAGAATTGTTGCTTTGCTCCTCCACGACCGCTATCTGATGGGTGATCGGCGGAGATTTAATTTCTCTCTGATTGGGTTTAATCCCAATCTGATCATAGTCCGTAGAGACCCCCATGGCGGCGATGCGGTCCAGGAGTTCATTTAAAGACGATAACTCCGCCGGATCCATCAGTTTGGAGTATTCAGAGCCGACACGGAGATGATTTTTGATGACCTAAGAAGTCATCATCAGCTTGACAACCGAGCGGGCGGTCATGGTGAAGCCGCCCAGTCGGAGGGTTTCACCTGAGGCCAGGGCTCCTCCGGAGGTGATGCCGTCCTTGATAACAAGGCAAGCCATCAATCCTGTCTTCGACATCATAGTGGAACTCTCAATGAAAGCACCAATGTCGGTGTCAAAACCGGCGGATCTCGGGTAGGGGGTCCTGAACTATGCATCTAGGGTTGATGGTAACAAGAGACAGGGTACATGATGTTTACCCAGGTTCGGGCGCTCTTGATGGAGGTAATACCCTACTTCCTGCTTGATTGATCTTGATGAATACGAGGATTACAAGAGTTGATCTACCACGAGATCGTAATGGCTAAACCCTAGAAGTCTAGCATGTATGATTGTGATTGCCTCTATGGACTAAACCCTCCGGTTACATAGACACCGGAGGGGCCTAGGGTCGTACCAAGTCGGTTTACAAAGGAATCTACATATCCGAACACCAAGCTTGCCATCCACGCAAAGGAGAGTCCCATCCGGACATGGGAAGAAGTCTTCTGCCTTGTATCTTCATAGCCCATTAGTCTGGCCTATGTTACATAGGCCGGACGCCCGAGGACCCCTTAATCCAGGACTCCCTCACCCCCCCCCCCCCCGCGCGCGCAGTCAAAGCGTCGCTGGTGACACAAAGACTAGACCAAAAACCCTCGAAAGTCGAGGTAGGTAGTCCCTTCTTCATAACATTAGGGAACTACTAATTAGTGGGACATGCAGAACTCAAACACGACCAAGTGGGATGTGCTCCCTGATGAAGTGAATGTCGAGCTCAATATGCTTCGTCCGTCGGTGATGAACAGAGTTGGCAGCAAGGTAGACCATGGAGACGTTGTCACAGTAGACAAGTGTGGCCTTGGGAACCTCACATAGCAACTCCTGAAGTAGCTATCGTAGCCAGGAACACTCCACGATGGCATTGGCCACGACCATGTACTCGGCCTCAGAGCTTGATCGTGAGACCGTGGGTTGTCGTTTAGACGACCACGAAATGAGAGAGGGCATGCGGTAGACGCAGTAGCCGGAAGTGGAGCACCGACTGTCAGGACACCCAGCCCAGTCGGTGTTGATGACCCACAAGTATCGGGGATCAATTGTAGCTCTTTTCGATAAGTAAGAGTGTCGAACCCAACAAGGAGCAGAAGGAAATGACAAGTGGTTTTCAGCAAGGTAATGCCTGCAGGTGCTAAAATTGTAAGTATCAGAGTAGCTTGATAGCAAGATAATTTGTAACGAGTAAGTAATGATAGTAGTTGAAGGAAATATGCCCTAGAGGCAATAATAAAGTTATTATTTATTTCCTTATATCATGATAAATGTTTATTATTCATGCTAGAATTGTATTAACCGGAAACATAATACATGTGTGAATACATAGAAAAACAGAGTGTCACTAGTATGCCTCTACTAGACAAGCTCGTTAATCAAAGATGGTTATGTTTCCTAACCATGGACAAAGAGTTGTTATTTGATTAACGGGATCACATCATTAGGTGAATGATCTGATTGACATGACCCATTCCATTAGCTTAGCACCCGATCGTTTAGTATGTTGCTATTGCTTTCTTCATGACTTATACATGTTCCTATGACTATGAGATTATGCAACTCCCGTTTGCCGGAGGAACACTTTGTGTGCTACCAAACGTCACAACGTAAATGGGTGATTATAAAGGTGCTCTACAGGTGTCTCCAAAGGTACATGTTGGGTTGGCGTATTTCGAGATTAGGATTTGTCACTCCGATTGTCGGAGAGGTATCTCTGGGCCCTCTCGGTAATGCACATCACATAAGCCTTGCAAGCATTGCAACTAATGAGTTAGTTGTGAGATGATGTATTACGGAACAAGTAAAGAGACTTGCCGGTAACGAGATTGAACTAGGTATTGAGATACCGACGATCGAATCTCGGGCAAGTAACATACCGATGACAAAGGGAACAACGTATGTTGTTATGCGGTCTGACCGATAAAAGATCTTCGTAGAATATGTAGGAGCCAATATGAGCATCCAGGTTCCACTATTGGTTATTGACCGGAGACGTGTCTCGGTCATGTCTACATTGTTCTCAAACCCATAGGGTCCGCACGCTTAAGGTTTCGATGACAGTTATATTATGAGTTTATGAATTTTGATGTACCGAAGTTTGTTCGGAGTCCCGGATGTGATCACGGACATGACGAGGAGTCTCGAAATGGTCGAGACATAAAGATTGATATATTGGAAGCCTATATTTGGATATCGGAAGTGTTCCGGGTGAAATCGGGATTTTACCGGAGTACCGGGAGGTTACCGGAACACCCCGGGAGGTATATGGGCCTTAGTGGGCTTTAGTGGAAGAGAGGAGAGGTGGCCAGGGCTGGGCCGTGCGCCCCTCCCCCCTAGTCCGAATAGGACAAGGAGAGGGGGCCGCCCCCCCCCCCCTTCCTTCTCTCTCTCCTCTTTTCCCCCTCCCGAATCCTATTCCAACTAGGAAAGGGGGAATCCTACTCCCATAGGGAGTAGGACTCCTCCTGGCGCGCCCTCTCCTGGCCGACCGCACCCCCCCCTTTGAACCTTTATATACGGAGGCAGGGAGCACCCCTAGAGACACAAGTTGATCCACGTGATCATATTCTTAGCCGTGTGCGGTGCCCCCTTCCACCATAGTCCTCGATAATATTGTAGCGGTGCTTAGGCGAAGCCCTGCGACAGTAGTACATCAAGATCGTCACCACGCCGTCGTGCTGACAGAACTCTTCCCCGACACTTTGCTGGATCGGAGTCCGGGGATCGTCATCGAGCTGAACGTGTGCTAAAACTCGGAGGTGCCGTAGTTTCGGTGCTTGATCGGTCGGGCCGTGAAGACGTACGACTACATCAACCACGTTGTGCTAATGCTTCTGTTGTCGATCTACAAGGGTATGTAGATCACACTCTCCCCTCTCGTTGCTATGCATCACCATGATCTTGCGTGTCCGTAGGAATTTTTTTGAAATTACTACGAAACCCATCAGTAGTAACAAAAGTGCAGCAAGGTAGCACAATCCTTTTGAGGCAAAGGACTTCTATGTGAATATGAACAAGCATAAATCATTACGTTGTCTTCCTTGTCCAACGTCAACAATTTTGGCATATAATATTTTGATGAGGGCTGACAATCACAAAAGATTTCTAGGATAGTATATTTATATGTGAATCTTCTCTTCCCTTATTAATTATTTCATGAGTTGCATAATTGACTAATGCTATGTTTGTCAATCTCTAATAAAATTTTCTACTTACACTTTTCCTTATGTGGTGCCATCACCTACCATAGGATTAGTATATAATTTTATGATTTATTTCCTTTCTCTTTTTATTACCTTTCTCTTTTTACTTTCTTATTTATTTTCTTTATTTGCAATATGAAAGTAAAGAAAGCAAAAACTCACACTAAACTTTATTATATAACTTGCACACGATTACAAGGATAGACACTAAACAAACTCTCAAAGAAGAAAGGATCGCACTAAATTTTTATTCATCTAAAGCAAAACATCGAACTAAAATAGGTAAAAGAAAAAAAATAGTGGGATGATACGATACCGGGGCACCTCCCCCAAGCTTGGCGGAAGCCAAGGGGAGTGCCCATACCCGATACTCAATTCTCTTTTGGTGGTGAAGAAGATGATGGTGGTGATGAAGCGATTCTATCCTTAAGGATCAAAAGATTCTCCAATCAACGGATGACGCTCCTAAGGTGGGTAATGTGCTCTTGATGCAGAATATTTTCACGAGTGAGATACTTATTTTATATGTGAACTATTTCAATGATTCGAAAGTCCTCAATCTCAGCAGGAGTAAGGTGAGTAAGGTAGGGTTTAAGGATATCTTCCTCCTCCTACTCCTCTGCTGGCAGTGCTTGTTCGAGGACCGGAGGCTGATCTACGGTAACCTCCTTGCTCCCATCTCCTCCGACAACTTCAACGGGCTCTTCTCTCTTCAGCTCGATCTTCATCAACCAAGCATCCTCTTCCACGTTGTTGGAGGAAGAAGAAGACATGATGTCTGGCCCGACAGATCTGACAGAAAACAGCAAGAAAAGAGAACAAAGGATTTCTCCGTGATACGGTGATCAACGGGTTCGGGAAGTATATATAGATTTTTTTTATCGTGGAGGACAAGTATATGGTAGAAAAATGGAGTACGTAAGGTGTCCCAGGTGGGCACAACCCACCTGGACGTGCCAGACAGCCTGGCACGCCCTAGTGTCTTGTGCCCACCAGGGGACGCTTCCTGGAAGTTTCTTTATTTCCAAAATTCTTAAATATTCCGAAACTTGCAAAAAATATTTTTGCGGATTTTTCGGAGTCCGTTTACTTATCGTATCACGTACCTCCTTATTTTCACGATTCTGGAGCGTTCTGCAAGGACTCTTTTATCTGTTCTTCCAGTGTCATAGTTTGGATAATATTACTTTCAACATTAATAGGCATACCTGAGATATAATGCTTTATTCGTTGTCCATTGACAACCTTCGGCTTAGTACCTTCAGAATTATTTATTTTGATGGCTCCAGACCAGTAAACCTCCTCGATGATAGCAAGATAATTTGTAACAAGCAAGTAACAATAGTAGTAACAAAAGTGCAGCAAGGTAGACCAATCCTTTTGAGGCAAAGGACAGGCCAAAACGGTCTCTTATGATAAGCAAAGTGTTCTTGAGGGTACACGGGAATTTCATCTAGTCACTTTCATCATGTTGGTTTGATTTGTGTTTGCTACTTTGATAATTTGATATGTGGGTGGACTGGTGCTTAGGTGATGTTCTTACTTGAACAAACCTCCTACTTATGATTAACCCTCCCGCAAGCATCTGCAACTGCAAGAAAAGTATTAAGAATAAATTCTAACCATAGCATTAAACTTTTGGATCCAATCGCTCCCTTATGGAATAGCGCATAAACTGGGGTTTAAGTTTCTGTCACTCTCGCAGCCCACCATCTAATTGCTACTCCATAATGCATTCCCTTAGGCCCAAATATGGTGAAGTGTCATGTAGTCGACGTTCACATCACACCACTAAGGGAATCACAACATACATACTATCAAAATATCGAACACATATCAAATTCACATGATTACTTGCAACATTATTTCTCCCGTGACCTCAAGAACAAAGGTAACTACTCACAAATGATAAACATGCTCATGATCAGAGGGGTATTAAATAGCATATTGGATCTGAACATATAATCTTTCACCAAATAAACCATATAGTAATCAACTACAAGATGTAATCAACAGTACTAGTCACTGATAACCCACAAGTATAGGGGATCAATTGTAGCCTCTTTCGATAAGTAAGAGTGTCGAACCCAACGAGGAGCTAAAGGTAGAACAAATATTCCCTCAAGTTCTATCGACCACCGATACAACTCTACGCATGCTTAACGTTCGCTTTACCTAGAACAAGTATGAACCTAGAAGTATTTTGTAGGTGTTGTTGGATAGGTTTGCAAGATAATAAAGAGCACGTAAATAAAAAGTAGGGGCTGTTTATATAAATACACAACTAAGTTAGTTTTAGTAGAGAGCTTTTTGTCACGAGAAAGTTATTTGTCCCTAGGCAATCGATAACTAGACTGGTAATCATTATTGCAATTTTATTTGACGGAGAGGCATAAGATAACATACTTTCTCTTCTTGGATCATATGCACTTATCATTGGAACTCTAGCAAGCATCCGCAACTACTAAAGATCATTAAGGTAAAACCCAACCATAGCATTAAAGTATCAAGTCCTCTTTATTCCCATACGCAAACAACCTACTTACTCGGGTTTGTGCTTCTGTCACTCACGCCACCCACCATAAGAAAATCATGAACATATTGCAAACCCTATAGCGGGGATCCCTCATGCTTGTGCGACACGGAGAGCACCATAGGATAGCACCAATAATAAAACATGCAACTCAAACCAATCACGATCATCAATTAACCCATAGGACAAAACGGATCTACTCAAACATCATAGGATAGCCATACATCATTGGGAAATAATATATAGTGTTGAGCACCATGTTTAAGTAGAGATTACAGTGGGTAAAAGAGGGGTTACACCGCTGCATAGAGGGGAGAAGAGTTGGTGATGATGGCAGTGAAGTTATTGGTGTAGATTGTCGTGATGATGATGGCCCTGAGGGCGTTCCGGTGCCACCGGGGGAGAGGGGGAGAGAGCCCCCCCCTCTTCTTCTTCTTCTTCTTCTTCCTTGACCTTCTCCATATATGGGAGAAGGGTTTCACCTCTGGTCCATGGCCTCCATGGCGGCGGAGGGGCGAGAGCCCCCCCGAGATTGGATCTGTCTCTCTGTCTCTCTGTTTCTGCGTTCTCCGATTATGCCCTTTCACCATTTCTTATATTCCCGGAGATCCCTAACTCCGATTGGGCAGAAATTTTAACACGATCTCTATCCGGATATTAGCTTTTTGCGGTGAAAGAAGCACATAAACCGTATTACGGGGTGGACACGAGGGCCCAGGGTGCGCCTACCCCCCTGGGGCACGCCCCCTGCCTCGTGGCCCCCTCGGGCATCATCCTCAGTTTTATCATTCCAAACAAAATCTCCGTCAGTTTTTATCCCGTTTGGACTCCATTTGATATGGATTTATTGCGAAACAAAAAACATGCAACAAACAGGAACTAGCACTGGGCACTGGATCAATATGTTAGTCCCAAAAATAGAATAAAAAGTTGTCAAAAGTATATGAAAGTTGTAGAATATTGGCATGCAATAATCAAAAATTATAGATACGACGGAGACATATCTGCATCCCCAAGCTTAATTCATGCTCGTCCTCGAGTAGGTAAATGATAAAATAGATAATTTTTTATGTCGAATGCTACCTAACATAACCTTGATCATGTAATCTAATCATGGCGTGAATATTAAGACATGAGTGATTCAAAGCAATAGTCTATCATTTGACATTAAGACAATAATACTTCAAGCATACTAATAAAGCAATCATGTCTTTTCAAAATAACATGGCCAAAGAAAGTTATCGCTACAAAATCATATGGTCTGGCTATACTCCATCTTCACCACACAAAATATTCGAATCATGCACAACCCCGGTGACAAGACAACCAATTCTTTCATACTTTTGACGTTCTCAAACCTTTTCAACTTTCATGCAATACATGAGCGTGAGCCATGGACATAGCACTATGGGTGGAATAGAATATGATGGTGGTGGTTGTGTGGAGAAGACAAAAGGAGAAAGTCTCACATCGACGCAGCTAATCAACGGGCTATGGAGATGCCCATTAATTGATGTCAATGTGAGGAGTAGGGATTGCCATGCAACAGATGCATTACGAGCTAGAAGTGTATGAAAGCTCAAACTGGAAACTAAGTGGGTGTGCATCCAACTTGCTTGCTCATGAAGACCTCGGGCATTTGAGGAAGCCCATCATCGGAATATACAAGCCAAGTTCTATAATGTAAATTCCCACTAGTATGAAAGTGATAACTCAAGAGACTCTATATATGAAGAACATGGTGCTACTCTGAAGCACAAGTGTGGTAAAAGGATAGTAACATTGCCCCTTCTCTCTTTTTCTCTCATTTTTTTGTTTTTTTGTTTTTTTCTTTTTTTGGTGGGCTTCTTTGGCCTCTTTTTTTTGTAAAGTTCGGAGACTCATCGCAACTTGTGAGGGAATCATAGCTTCCATCATCCTTCCCTCACATGGCACAATTCTCTAATAATGATGATCATCACACTTTTATTTACTTACAACTCAATATTACAACTCGATACTAGAACAAAATATGGCTCTATATGAATGCCTCCGGCGGTGTACCAGGATGTGCAATGATCTAGTGTAGCAATGACATCAAAAAATGGATAAGCCATGAAATGATCATGCTAGCTATCTTATGATCATGCAAAGCAATATGACAATGATGCTCAAGTCATGTATATGATGATGATGGAAGTTGCATGGCAATATTATCTCGGAATGGCTATGGAAATGCCATGATAGGTAGGTATGGTGGCTGTTTTGAGGAAGATATAAGGAGGTTTATGGGTGATAGAGCGTATCGTATCACAGGGTTTGGATGCACCGGCGAAGTTTGCACCAACTCTCGAGGTGAGAAAGGGCAATGCACGGTACCGAAGAGGCTAGCAATGATGGAAGCGTGAGAGTGCATATAATCCATGGACTCAACATTAGTCATAAAGAACTCACATACTTATTGAAAAAATCTATTAGTCATCAAAACAAAGTACTACGCGCATGCTCCTAGGGGGATAGATTGGTAGTAAAAGACCATCGCTCGTCCCCGACCGCCACTCATAAGGAAGACAATCAATAAATACCTCATGCTCCGACTTCATCACATAACGGTTCACCATACGTGCATGCTATGGGAATCACAAACTTCAACACAAGTATTTCTACAATCCACAACTACCCACTAGCATGACTCTAATATCACCATCTTTATATCGCAAAACTATTGCAAGGAATCAAACATATCATATTCAGTGATCTACAAGTTTTATGTAGGATTTTATGACTAACCATGTGAATGACCAGTTCCTGTCATCTCTCTAAATAAATATAAGTGAAGAAAGAGAGTTTATTTATTTCTACAAAATATATGCCCATGCTCTAGCAAATATAAGTGAAGCAAAAGATCATTCTACAAATGGCGGTTTTCTATGTGAAGAGAAACAGGCAATCCAAACTCCAAATGATATAAGTGAAGCACATGAAGCATTCTACAAAGCCAACTCAAAAGATATAAGTGAAGTGCAAAGAGCATTCTATAAATCAACCATGGACTATCTCATACCAGCATGGTGCATCAAAGAAAAGTGAAAACTAAATGCAAAAGACGCTCCAAGATTTACGCATATCATGTGACGAATAAAAATATAGCTCCAAGTGAAATTACCGATGATCGTTAGAAGAAAGAGGGGATGCCTTCCGGAGCATCCCCAAGCTTGGTTGCTTGGGAGTCCTTGAATATTTCCTTGGGGTGCCTCGGGCATCCCCAAGCTTAGGCTCTTGCCACTCCTTATTCCTTCATCCATCGTGATCTCTCCCAAAACATGAAAACTTCAATACACAAAACTCAACAGAAAACTCGGTAAGATCCGTTAGTATAATAAAGAAAATCACTACTCTAAGTACTGTTGCAAACCAATTCATATTTTGTTTTTGCATTTTAGATACTGTAATATAACTTTTACATGGCTTAATCCACTGATATAAATCGATAGTTTCATCAAAACAAGCAAACTATACATCAAAAACAGAATCTGTCTAAAACAGAACAGTCTGTAATAATATGAACATTCACCATACCTCTGGTACTTAAACAATTCTACCAAAATTAGGAAAAATAAAAACTTTGTATAGAAAGACAGTGCAAAAAGTTTCAGAGCCGTTTGACGTTCCAGTAAAAAATGTAAAATCGCGCACTACAGCCAAAATTTCTGTCCTGCACCGTACAAACCAACAAGCATCTAAAACATCCTAGAGGCAAATCTTGGAACATTATTTTTATTACATAATGGAATTTACAAGGGGATAATTATTTTAGTTGAAAATTTTCTGTAATAAAGATTCACAAAGTTTCTATGAGCATGAACAAAGTTCAAGGAGCTCCCCCACTTCAATAATGCTTGTCTCTCTCACTTTCACTTTCCTTTTTGAAGAAGTTTTGGGTTCCCCTCTTTATTTTTTTGTTTTTAAACTTTATAATAGAACACAACAGAAATAAATGACTCTCTAAAACTTCCAGGTTGTCTCCCTGGCAGCGCTTTCTTTAAAGCCATTAAGCTAGGCATAAGGTGCTCAAGTAATGGATCCACCCGGATTCCAAGGTATATCAAAGCCAATTTGAATTAGCAATGATTTGGCATTTAGTAGTGAGCACAAAGTAACATATATCATGCAAAAACAGAGTCTAACTCTCTTCCTATGCATCGGCATGTCATAAAAGAACAATTCAAGCACACATAGTAAAGGCCAATGCATAGTATAAACAGTTTCTTGCAATTTTATCATATTGGAAACACGGAGAGGCGGAGGTGTAGTTCCTCTCTCATAATAATTGCAAGTAGGAGCAGCAAGCACATGCATATTATATCTATCAAAATCATCATGTGTAGTAGTAAAACGCAACCCATCAATATAATCCTTAATAAGGGTAAACTTCTCCGATATAGTGTAGTCGGGAGAATTCAAAAAGATAATCGGACTATCATGCGTGGGTGCAATAGCAACAATTTCATGTTTAACATAAGTAACTATAGCAAGTTCATCTCCATAAGCATAATTCATATTGGCATCTTGGCCACAAGCATAGCAAGCATCATCAAAAAGGGATTTTTCAAGAGAATCAACGGGATCATAACAGTCATCATAGCAATCATCCTTCGGTAAGCACGAAGGGAAATTAAACAATGTATGAGTTGAAGAGGTACTCTCATTAGAAGGTGGGCACAAGTGATCAATCCGATCTTCCTCCTTTTGTTCTTCGCTCTCCTCATCCTCTTTTTCATCCAATGAGCTCATGGTTTCATCAATTTCTTCTTCCATAGACTCGTGCAAAATATTAGTCTCTTCTTGGACAGCGGAGGAGTCCTCAATATAAGGTTTAACATAGGCATTAGAAGCATAATTATCATAACAATATTCAAGTATGGCAAAATTTTCAGATTTGTAAAGAGTAGCATCATACTTTTCAATCAAACAAGCAATTTCATAAGCACCCTTAAAAGCAACAAATTCTTCAATTTGTTGAACATCATAATAATTATAAACACCCTTAGCATACGAAGATACAATTCCATTATCACTAAACTCACATTGGTAGCGAAGGTGTTTCTTAGGGTTTTCAGAACAACAAGTAACATCATATATTTCACATAAATTCCAAGCATAGCATTGCAAACGATGAATTTGATCCAGTAAAAGTTTCCCTTTTTGAGATAAGCAGTGTCGCACATAACAAGCATGCTCATCTAAATATTTTCCCTCAACTAAACTAGTTGGGGTTTTAGCACGAGCACAAAGGGATCGAAGATGATCCAAGTAAAAAGCTTCAGGAGTGTGATAGATTTTGAGTGGCTCTTCAACCATTGGTGTACTAGGTACAACTATTTTTTTTGGTATTTTACGTTTCCTACCCATAATTAAACATAGAAAACAACTTAGAACAGCAAATAAAATCTACTTAGTGATAAAGCAAACAAGAACACACGAGAATATTCACCCCACGCTATAACTCCCCGGCAACGGCGCTAGAAAAAGGTCTTGATAACCCACAAGTATAGGGGATCAATTGTAGCCTCTTTCGATAAGTAAGAGTGTCGAACCCAACGAGGACCTAAAGGTAGAACAAATATTCCCTCAAGTTCTATCGACCACCGATACAACTCTACGCACGCTTAACGTTTGCTTTACCTACAACAAGTATGAAACTAGAAGTATTTTGTAGGTTTTGTTGGATAGGTTTGCAAGAAAATAAAGAGCGCGTAAATAAAAAGTAGGGGCTGTTTAGATAAAGACACAACTAAGTTAGTTTTAGTAGAGAGCTTTTTGTCACGAGAAAGTTATTTGTCCCTAGGCAATCGATAACTAGACAGGTAATCATTATTGCAATTTTATCTGAGGGAGAGGCATAAGCTAACATACTTTCTCTTCTTGGATCATATGCACTTATGATTGAAACTCTAGCAAGCATCCGCAACTACTAAAGATCATTAAGGTAAAACCCAACCATAGCATTAAAGTATCAAGTCCTATTTATTCCCATACGCAAACAACCTACTTACTCGGGTCTGTGCTTCTGTCACTCATGCCACCCACCATAAGCAAATCATGAACATATTGCAAACCCTACAGTGGGGATCCCTCACGCTTGCGCGACATGGAGAGCACCATAGGATAGCACCAATAATAAAACATGCAACTCAAACCAATCACGATCATCAATTAACCCATAGGACAAAACAGATCTACTCAAACATCATAGGATAGCCATACATCATTGGGAAACAATATATAGCGTTCAGCACCATGTTTAAGTAGAGATTATAGCAGGTAAAAGAGGGGTTACACCGCTGCATAGAGGGGAGAAGAGTTGGTGATGATGGCGGTGAAGTTGTTGGTGTAGATTGCGGTGATGATGATGGCCCCGGCGGCGTTCCGGCGCCATCGGGAGAGAGGGGGAGAGAACTCCCCCCTTCTTCTTCTTCTTCCTTGACCTTCTCCCTATATGGGAGAAGGGTTTCCCCTTTGGTCCATGGCCTCTGAGGGAGTCTTGGATTAGGGGGTCTCTAGACAGCCGGACTATATCCTTTGGCCGGACTATTGGACTATGAAGATACAAGATTGAAGACTTCGTCTCGTGTCTGGATGGGACTCTCCTTGGCGTGGAAGGCAACCTAGGCAATACGGATATGGATATCTCCTCCTTTGTAACCGACCTTGTGTAACCCTAGCCCCTCCGGTGTCTATATAAACCGGAGGGTTTTAGTCCGTAGGACAACATACAATCATACCATAGGCTAGCTTCTAGGGTTTAGCCTCTCCGATCTCGTGGTAGATCAACTCTTGTAATACTCATATCATCAAGAATAAATCAAGCAGGACGTAGGGTATTACCTCCATCAAGAGGGCCCGAACCTGGGTAAAACATCGTGTCCCTGCCTCCTATTACCATCCGCCTTAGACGCACAGTTCGGGACCCCCTACCCGAGATCTGCCGGTTTTGACACCGACATTGGTGCTTTCATTGAGAGTTCCTCCGTGTCATCGCCATTAGGCTTGATGGCTCCTACGATCATCGATAGTGATGCAGTCCAGGGTGAGACTTTTCTCCCCAGACAGATCTTTGTGTTCGGCGGCTTCGCACTGCGGGCCAACTCACTTGGCCATCTGGAGCAGATCGAAAGTTACGCCCTGGCCACCAGGTCAGGTTTGGAAGCTTAAACTACACGGCCGATATCCACGGAAACTTGATCTTCGACGGATTCTGTAGCGACCAGACCTCAAACAGTCTGATCTCTGTGCTCTGGTGTCATCCCTGGATCAGTAATGCTGACACCACACAATACTCGGAGGATTTATAACAGAGTAGCAATCACACACTTATTACATCGAGTGTCTCAAAAGAGAACTTATTACAATAAATATGGTTTAAGGCCATCTAATTACGATAACAGCAGAAGGCTTGGAAGATAAGTGAGTCCATCAACTCCAACGGCATCACTGAGTATAGAACCACGACCTAAAAACTCCTTAATCATTGTCTGAAAAGTCTGCAACATTAACGTTGCAGCCCGAAAACGGGTCAGCACATGGAATATGTTGGCAAGGTAACACATAGAGAGTAATGGAATGCAACAGCTATACTATATGCATATTTGGCTGGTGGAAAGCTCTATGGTTACAGTTTTGTATAAAGCCAATTTTTCCCTACTTCAAAAGGAATAAATTTAATTACTATCATGGTGGTTGTTAAACATTGAGAATGGTTGACAGCATTCTCAATCCCAATTAAGCATCATCATTAACCCAACAACATTAATTTTAGAGTAACATGTTGAGATTCACATGATAATCCAGATACTAGATACTCAAGATGTCCATAATCGGGGACACGGCTAATCATGATTAGTTTGTTACACTCTGCAGAGGTTTGCACACTTTTCCCCACAAGACTCGATCGCCTCCGTTGGATTTCTCGCACTACATGGTGTTTGAGAAACGGATGACCGAGACACAGTCTTTCAGAAGTGCTAGCACCTTACGATGGATAGACCGGTACACCTACTTTCCCCTACATCTGCTAGTCTACCCTGTAAGAGTTCGCACGACTTAATCAACTATGCCAGAGCCCATAATGGCTTGTGGCTGCACACGGAAGTTTCTAGTTTGAAAAAATCTCATGATCCCTTTGAGCCTGGGTGGTGGTCCAAAAGAAAACAGGCAGGTCCTGGAATATCCAGGTGCCTCAATCCACCCAGATGTGTATTTCAGTTGCCACCTTAGATAAACCATTAATTATCAATCTCACATCTGTCATGGATTTCACTCACCCAATCCACGTCTACTAGCATAGCATGGCATAATAAGCAACGTAGAAGTAACTCCCAAAGGTTTGATAATAAACAGGTAATAGGTACTACCTCATCTACTTCCCATCCCACAGTTTAATTAGATCCTAATCATGCAATGTGTGAAGATTGATCTAATGCAAAAAAAACTGGGTTGTAGAAAAGGTATGATCAAAGTGTTACTTGCCTTGCTGATGATCCGTGAAACCTAACGATTCAAAGTAACAGGCGGCGCACTCCGGGTACTCTATCGCAGGCAAACAAAAAGCATACAATAAGTACTCATCTAATGCACAGGTAAAACTCAAATAAGAGATCTAACCAGAAGGTTCAACTTAAGAACTCCGGTTGGCAAAAGGAATCAAATCGAACGAAGCAAAGAAAGTCAAACGGCGAAAGAAAACAACTTCATTCTAGTAATCTGAACCAAAGTCAAATTTTACAGTAGCAAAAACTTGTTTAAGTTGATTATTCGGATAGAGGGTTTCGAGACGAAACTCCAGGCGCTTGAATCGCCTGATTCCGATAAACGAGTGAAAAGTTAAACTAAACCAAAAATCGGATCAGAAATCGGATCAGAAAATAACCGCGGAAAAATCCGACGAAAAAGAAAAACGACGAACGGAATCATTTTTTTTAAACGGCACGGATTTTGAGGTGCGGCAAACCTCAGGCGACGCGCGGCGGCGGCTGGCGGCGGCGGCTGGCGGCTAGGGTTAGGGCGCGGCTAGGGTTTCGGGGCGGCTGGGCCTTCGGGCTGGCTTGCCCCGACTTATAAAGGCCCCGGCCAGGCGGAGTCCTGGCCGAGTACGGCCCATAGTCGGTTCCGTTTTTTTTTCGCTCGGAAGAAAAAAAATAAAAATAAATACTAAACGGACTCCAAAAATCCCGAAATAAATTTTCCCGGGCTTCTAAAATCAAGCCCGACAAAGTGAACATTTATTTGGGCCCTAAATGCAATTTTGAAAAACGTGCATTTTCCTAATTCAAATAAAAACAACAAAAAAAACTCTGAAATAAAACTATTTGATTTTTTTATTAAATCCTCAATATTTCTATATTTTGGGAAAGTCATTTTATTCCCTCTCTCATATTTTGTAATAGAAATAATTGATGATAAAATAAATAAAATCAAATGATCCTATTCTCAAAATTTGAGAAAAACTCAAATATGAAAATAACGAAATCCCCAACTCTCTCCGTGGGTCCTTGAGTTGCTTGGAATTTTCTAGGATCAAAACCCAAAGCAAATAAAATATGATATGCATGATGATCTAATGTATAACATTCCAAATTGAAAATTTGGGATGTTACAAACCTACCCCCCTTAAGATGAATCTCGCCCTCGAGATTCGGGTTGGCTAGAAAATAGGTGAGGGTGGTCTTTGAGCAAATCTTCCTCTCGTTCCCAGGTGGCTTCATCCTTCGTGTGGTGGCTCCACTGAACCTTGCAAAACTTGATAACTTTGCTGCGAGTAACTCGGCTGGCAAACTCGAGGATCTTAACTGGTTTCTCCTCGTAGGTCAAATCGTTATCCAACTGAATAGTTTCCAAAGGCACTGTGTCTCTCAATGGTATGTCAGCCATCTCCGCGTGACACTTCTTTAACTGAGAAACGTGGAACACATCATGAATTCCTGACAATCCTTCGGGCAATTTCAACATGTAGGCCACTTCTCCCATACGCTCCAAAATTCGATATGGTCCTACAAATCGTGGCGCTAACTTCCCTTTAACTCCAAAACGCTTTGTTCCCCGAAGTGGAGATACTCGAAGATAAGCTCTGTCTCCAACTTCGTAAACTGTCTCCTTGCGTTTAGAATCTGCATAACTCTTCTGTCTGGACTGGGCTACCTTGAGCCTATCGTGAATCAACTTCACTTTCTGTTCAGACTCCTTAATCAAGTCAGGTCCAAACAACTGATGGTCTCCAACTTCGTCCCACGACAACGGTGTCCTGCACCTCCTTCCGTACAAACTTCGAAAGGGGCCATCTTCAAACTGGTTTGGTAACTGTTGTTGTAAGAGAACTCTGCATATGGCAAATTATTGTCCCAACTAGATCCATAATCTAGCGCACAAGCTCTCAGCATATCCTCCAAAATCTGATTGACTCTCTCGGTCTGCCCATCTGTCTACGGATGAAAAGCTGTACTGAATTTTAGCCTGGTTCCCAAAGTTTCGTGCAACTGCTTCCAGAACTTTGAGGTAAACTGGGTTCCTCTATCTGATACGATACTCCTCGGAACTCCATGCAGACATACTATTCTGGTCATGTATATTTTTGCCAACTTAGAAATGGTATAAGTGGTCTTTACTGGGATGAAATGAGCTACTTTCGTCAATCGATCGACTACAACCCAAATCGAGTCATAGCCTGAACGAGTCATGGGCAATCCCGTGATAAAATCCATGCCTAACTTATCCCACTACCATTCGGGTATCGGCAATGGTTGTAACAATCCTGCTGGCTTCTGATGCTCTGCCTTTACTCTCTGGCATACATCACAAACTGCTACATACTCTGCTATTTCTTTCTTCATTCCGGTCCGCCAGAAAATATCCTTCAAATCCAGATACATCTTGGTATTCCCTAGGTGAATCGAATAGGGTGAATCATGGGCCTCTTGCAGAATTAACTTCCTGATCTCCGGGTCATTGGGCACATAGACACGGTCTTCAAACCATAGGGTATCGTGCTCATCCTCACGAAATCCTTTAGCTTTTCCTTCTTTCATTTTCTCCTTTATGGAAGCAATCTCCTTGTCAGTCTTCTGAGCTTCCCTGATTCTGTCCATCAAAGTTGACTGAATTTCCAACGCTACTACATAGCCTCTCGGAACTATTTCCAAACATAGTTCACGAAGATTTTCTGCTAACTCCTTGGGTATTTCTCCCGTCATTAACGTATTGACATGGCTCTTGCGGCTTAATGCATCAGCTACTACATTAGCCTTCCCGGGATGATAATGCAATCTCATATCATAATCCTTGAGCTCCAACCATCTCCTTTGTCTGAGGTTCAACTACTTCTGTGTGAAAATGTACTTCAAACTCTTATGATCGGTGTACACCTCACAATGATTTCCGATGAGGAAATGTCTCCATGTCTCCAAGGCATGCACTACGGATGCTAACTCCGAATCATGCGTAGCGTAATTCAACTCATGGGGCTTCAGTTGTCTTGAGGCATATGAAACAACTCTCCCTTCCTGCATAAGCACTGCTCCAAGTCCTCGACGTGAAGCGTCGCAATACACCTCATAATCCTTGGTCTGATCTGGCAAAATCAACACTGGTGAGGTAACCAAGCGTTTCTTCAACTCCTGGAAACTAGCCTCACACTGCTCAGTCCATTTGAACTTGGTATCTTTCTTCAACAACTCCGTCATAGGCTTCGAAATCTTTGAAAAAAATTCAATAAACCTCCGGTAGTATCCTGCGAGTCCAAGAAAACTCCGGATCTCTCCAACGGTAGTTGGGGCTTCCCACTTGGTCACGGTATCAAGTTTAGTGGGATCAACAGCTATACCTTCTCCAGATATAACGTGTCCGAGGAATCCTACTTCCTTCAACCAAAACTCACATTTGCTGAACTTGGCATATAATTGATGTTCTCTGAGCTTTCCAAGTACCAAACGCAAATGCTCCTTATGTTCCTCTTCATTCTTTGAATAAACCAGGATATCATCAATGAACACTATGATGAACTTATCCAAAAACTCCATAAACACTTTGTTCATCATGTTCATAAAATAGGCAGGCGCGTTAGTCAGACCAAATGACATAACGGTATACTCATACAGCCCATACCTGGTGGTAAAAGCTGTCTTCGGAATATCCTGTTCTCGAATCTTCAACTGGTGGTACCCTGATCGCAAATTGATCTTGGAAAACACTTTAGCTCCTTGCAATCAATCAAACAGATCATTAATCATTGGTAGCGGGTACTTGTTCTTGATTGTTACTTCATTCAATCCTCGATAATCAACAACCATCCTTAACGATCCATCCTTCTTCTCTACTAATAGTACTGGTGATCCCCAAGGTGAAGAACTTGGGCGAATGTAACCTTTATCCAGTAACTCCTTAATCTGTTTCTTAATTTCCACCAAATCCTTTGCTGGCATCCTATATGGTCTCTTTGATATTGGCCCTGTGCCTGGCAATAGCTCAATCAAGAACTCAATATCTCTATCCGGTGGCATGCCTGGCAACTCCTCTGGAAATACATCAGGGAATTCCCTTACCACTGGTACTTCCTCCTGCACAACTCCTGTTAATGAATTTACTTGTGTTCTTGTTTGGCGCATGCCGGGATACATACTTGATCCTTCTCCCTTCTGGGGTGGTAAGCAAAACTGACTTACTAGCACAATTGATGTTTCCTCCATACATCGACAGCCAATCCATACCAAGAATCACATCCAGACCTTGAGATTCCAGAATAATTAAATCTGTTGGGAAAACATGTCGTCCTATACTTAATGGCACTTGAAAACATCCTTGACTGGCCATGTACTTTGCTCCTGGTGAGCTTACTAGCATAGGTGTTTTGAGAACCCTAGTGGGTAGGCTATACTTCTCCACAAATCCCCTTGATATGTATGAATGCGATGCACCAGTATCAAAAAGAACGAGTGCAGTAAATGACATAACCAAAAACTTACCTATTACTGCATCGGGCTGAGCTTCAACCTCCTCCACATTAATGTGGTTCACCTGTCCCCTGTTGAAAGGGTTCGGCTTCTTCCCAGAACTTCCATTGCCGTTTTGGCCTTCAGGACATTCATTGGCATAATGTCCGGCCTTGGAACACTTGAAACAGGTGACTTGACTCAGATCTCTCTTGGCTGGGGTTGATGGGGTGCTGCGGTTCTAGCCATTGCTTCCTCCATTCCCATTACCATTCTTGGTGCCATTGTGATTGTGCGAGCTACCTACTCCATGGGTATGCTGAAAATGTCCTCCCGGTCTAGGGGTAAAACGTGGCTTCTGCTGAGCTCCTGAATTATACTTTCCTTGTCCATACTTCCTCTTGCGGTTCTCAATTTGCTGCTGCTTCCCTTCAATCATAAGAGCACGGTCTACCAACTCCTGGTAGTTGTTGAAGGTGGCTACCATCAACTGCATACTCAACTCATCATTCAGTCCTTCCAGGAACTTCTCCTGCTTAGCTGCATCCATAGCAACATCGTCTGGGGCATAACGTGCTAGCTTACTAAACTCCTCCACATACTGGCCAACTGTCCGTCCTCCTTGGCGCAAGTTATGAAACTCACGCTTCTTCATGGCCATAGCTCCTGCTGAAACATGGGCAGTACAGAAAGCCTGCTGAAATTGATCCCATGTGACAGTGTCGACTGGAAAGGTGGCTGTGAAATTCTCCCACCATGATGCTGCGGGTCCTTCTAACTGATGTGCGGCAAACTTCACCTTCTCCGCATCTGTGCATCCTGTTGTGGTCAACTCCCTAGCTGTCTTGCGGAGCCAATCATCTGCTATTATCGGCTCGGTGCTACTGGAAAACACCGGCGGATTCAGCCTAAGAAAGCGGGCTAAGTGGTCAACAGGTGGTGGTGGTGGTGGGTTGTTGTTGTTGTTCCCCTGATTCTGATTCTAGACTAGCAACTGCATCAAGGTGTTCTGCTGCTGGATCAACTGGGTGAGCTCCGGCGGAAAGGCAAATCCGGGGTCATGTCTCGGAGGCATCTGAGGTTTAGAAAAGATGAGATATAAGAATAGAGGGGGTCTAAAGAGAAAACACTACCCATATGCACATGAGGCAAAAGCAAACAATTCACTTCATTCAAACAAATAAAGGCATACAATCAATCTAACTATCGCAAAGTGCTCGGACTACTATATTTACATGGTGGACTACTACTACTGATGAGGTGGTATACTAGAAATATTCTACGGTTGTAGACTCCATGATATCTGCTCCTGCTTCATCAACATAATCATCATTGCTACTATCTTGTTCCGAGTCGGTGCCGTCAATGATGATGTAGTCTTCCGGGCTAATCTCCTTGGGTTCTTCGTCTTCATCTACTGGTGTCGGGCCTCCCATAAATATTCCAATCTTCTTGATCAGGTCGTCATTCTTCTCCACCAATACTTCAATTTCTTCTTCATAATCTTTGTGTGTAGCCTTGAGTTCTTCCTCCAGTTCCTTGATTCTAGTCTTAGCCTTCTTTAGGTCTATCATGTCGGCGCACATCTGATTCTTCTGTCGTCGAATGTGCTGGTTTAACTCTTGGATAAAAGCTGCAATTGATCTATATTTCCTGGTGTTGATCATCTCCCAGTGTTCATCTCGGCGCCCACGAATCTGGTATATAGTATCCTTAAGATCCTTGCGGTAGACTTCTCCAATGCGTCCCATGGCGATGTGAGCTGCCATGCTCTTTCCTAGACTCCAAGTTGGTGCATTAAAAGAAAACTCTATGGGCTCAATGACTGGCATGAACGTCCTTCCTGGGATTTTAACTTGAATCATCCAGCGCTCTTCTTCAGGTAAAGTGGCATTGTAGGTTCCTGTGAAGCTTGGTACTCCTATGTTCAGGTATCTAGTGACTTCCTTCAAGTGGCATCCAAAGGGTGTATCTTCATCTGGTTAGGTGAACTTGTTCCTTGCATCCGCCATCCTAAAGAGTAGAAAAGATGAGAGGTCAGAAGAGAAGAGAGTGAGTAGTGATCTAGGTCTTTAGCTTAGTGGTCGTGTCCTACAGTCAGCGTGTGCTCTGATACCATCTCTGTAGCGACCAGACCTCAAACAGTCTGATCTCTGTGCTCCGGTGTCATTCCTGGATCAGTAATGCTGACACCACACAGTACTCGGAGGATTTATAGCAGAGTAGCAATCACACACTTATTACATCGAGTGTCTCAAAAGAGAACTTACTACAATAAATATGGCTTAAGGCCATCTAATTACGATAATAGCGGAAGGCTTGGAAGATAAGTGAGTCCATCAACTCCAACGGCATCACTGAGTATAGAACCACAACCTAAAAACTCCTTAATCGTCGTTTAAAAAGTCTGCAACATTAACGTTGCAGCCCGAAAACGGGTCAGCACATGGAATATGCTGGCAAGGTAACACATAGAGAGTAATGGAATGCAACATCTATACTATATGCATATTTGGCTGGTGGAAAGCTCTATGGTTACAGTTTTGCATAAAGCCAATTTTTCCCTACTTCAAAAGGAATAAATTTAATTACTATCATGGTGGTTGTTAAACATTGAGAATGGTTGACAGCATTCTCAATCCCAATTAAGCATCATCATTAACCCAACAACATTAATTTTAGAGTAACATGTTGAGATTCACATGATAATCCAGATACTAGATACTCAAGATGTCCATAACCGGGGACACGGCTAATCATGATTAGTTTGTTACACTCTGTAGAGGTTTGCGCACTTTTCCCCACAAGACTCGATCGCCTCCGTTGGATTTCTCGCACTACATGGTGTTTGTGAAACGGATGACCGAGACACAGTCTTTCAGAAGCGCTAGCACCTTACGATGGATAGACCGGTACACCTACTTTCCCCTACATCTGCTAGTCTACCCTGTAAGAGTTCGCACGACTTAATCAACTATGCCAGAGCCCATAATGGCTTGTGGCTGCACACAGAAGTTTCTAGTTTGAAAAATCTCATGATCCCTTTGCGCCGGTGGCGGTCCAAAAGAAATCAGGCATGTCCTGGAATACCCAGGTGCCTTAATCCACCTAGATGTGTGTTTAAGTTGCCACCTTAGATAAACCATTAATTATCAATCTCACATCTGTCATGGACTTCACTCACCCAATCCACGTCTACTAGCATAGCATGGCATAATAAGCAACGTAGAAGTAACTCCCAAAGGTTTGATAATAAACAGGTAATAGGTACTACCTCATCTACTTCCCATCCCACAGTTTAATTAGATCCTAATCATGCAATGTGTGAAGATTGATCTAATGCAAAAAAACTGGGTTGTAGAAAAGGTATGATCAAAGTGTTACTTGCCTTGCTGATGATCCGTGAAACCTAACGATTCGAAGTAACAGGCGGCGAACTCCGGGCACTCTATCGCAGGCAAACAAAAAGCATACAATAAGTACTCATCTAATGCACAGGTAAAACTCAAATAAGAGATCTAACCAGAAGGTTCAACTTAAGAACTCCGGTTGGCAAAAGGAATCGAATCGAACGAAGCAAAGAAAGTCAAACGGCGAAAGAAAACAACTTCGTTCTAGTAATCTGAACCTAAGTCAAATTTTACAGTAGCAAAAACTTGTTTAAGTTGATTATTCTGATAGAGGGTTTCGAGACGAAACTCCAGGCGCTTGAATCGCCTGATTCCGATAAACGAGCGAAAAGTTAAACTAAAACGAAAATTGGATCAGAAATCGCGGTCAGAAAATAACCGCGGAAAAATCCGACGAAAAAGAAAAATGACAAACGGAATTTTTTTTAAATGGCACGGATTTTGAGGTGCAGCAAACATCGGGCAACGCGCGGCTCCGGCGGATCGCCGGCGGCGGCGGGGCGGCGGGGGCTGGCGGCTAGGGTTTCAGGGCGGCTGGGCCTTCGGGCTGGCTTGCCCCGGCTTATAAAGGCCCCGGACAGGCAGAGTCCTGGCCGAGTACGGCCCATAGTCGATTCCGTTTTTTTTCGCTCGGAAGAAAGAAAATAAAAAGAAATACTAAACGGACTCCAAAAATCCCGAAGTAAATTTTACCGGGCTTCTAAAATCAAGCCCGACAAAGTGAACATTTATTTGGGCCCTAAATGCAATTTTGAAAAATGCGCATTTTTCCTAATTCAAATAAAAACAACAAAAAAAACTCCGAAATAAAACTATTTTATTTTTTTATTAAATCATCAATATTTTTATATTTTGGGAAAGTCATTTTATTCCCTCTCTCATATTTTTGTAATAGAAATAATTGATGATAAAATAAATAAAATCGAATGATCCTATTCTCAAAATTTGAGAAAAACTCAAATATGAAAATAACGAAATCTCCAACTCTCTCCGTGGGTCCTTGAGTTGCTTAGAATTTTCTAGGATCAAAACCCAAAGCAAATAAAATATGATATGCATGATGATCTAATGTATAACATTCCAAATTGAAAATTTGGGATGTTACAGATTCGAGCCTCTGCCTTGTGCGTCACGCGGTCACGATGAGTACATTTAGCTCTACCATCAGACAGTGTTCAGGAGATCGCACCGGCAGCCGCTCCGACCCTCTATTCGGAGCCAGTTGCGCCGTCCATGGACGGGTGGATGGACCCCGCCACGGAGGCCTTAACCTCAGCGGCGATCGAGCCGAACATCGACCTTACCCTTCACGAGAGCCGTGTTGCTAAACTGCCACATCCTTCTCCGGCCACAGACTCCGAACCTCCTGCGCCCGTTCCTATCGAATCCGATTGGGCGCCGATCATGGAGTTTACCTCCACGGATATTTTTCAGCACTCTCCCTTCGGCGGCATACTGAACTCATTAAGGTCTCTCTCCTTGTCAGGAGGATCCTGGCCGAACCATGTCCGGCAGGATTGGGATGCGGATGACGAAGAAATTCGCTGCCCACCCACCACCCACTTAGTAGCCACTGTCGACGACCTAACCGACATGCTCGACTTCGACTCCGAAGACATCGACGGTATGGACGACGATGCGGTAGACGAAGAGGAACCACTGCCCACAGGGCACTGGACAGCCACCTCATCATACGATATATACATGGTGACACACCCAAAGAAGGCAATGGCGACGAGACAGCGGAGGATGACCCCTCCAAGAAGCAACCCAAGCGCCGACGTCAGTAGCGCCGCTCTAAGTCCCACCAAAGCAAAAGTGGTGATACCAGCACAGGAGATAATAACACTCTGGATAGTGCCGAAGATGGCAACAATCCCCTCTAGCATGATCTAGGACAGAAAGATGGAGAGGCCAGCCCTCCAGAGAGAGCGGCAGATGGAGAGGCGGAGGATGATAATTACATGCCCCCCTCCGAAGAAAAAGCAAGCCTCGACGATGATGAATTCGTCGTGCCAGAGGATCCCGTCGAACAAGAGCGCTTCAAGCGCCGGCTTATAGCCACGGCAAATAGCCTTAAGAAAAAGTAGCAGCAGCTTCAAGCTGATCAAGATCTGATGGACTGAAGTCCTCGCGGCTGAGGAATATAAACTCGAACGCCCCTCCAAGAGTTACCCAAAGTGCAGGTTGCTACCTCGACTGGAGGAAGAAGCGTATGACATGGCTGATCGGTCACCTCGTGGCCGCGATAGAGAGGCATTCTAGCCAAAAGCTCAGCCTGCACCCCGACGCCATTCAAATAAAAAGGCATGGGGAAATATGCCAGACCTGCGAGACATATTTTACGACAAAGCAAAACATGCAAGATCGATCTACGGATCACGAGGGCGCGCCACTATGCGAGACGATAAACATCACGCCGGATACCGTAAAAGTAAATCCGGTCGGGCCGAACACAGCGGGCAAGACTCATTGGAGCTGCGTCACGATATAGCCCAGTACAGAGGTGCCGCACACCCCTTATGCTTCACAGATGAAGTAATGGATCATCAAATCCCAGAGGGTTTCAAACCCGTAAACATAGAATCATACGACGGCACGACAGATCCTGCGGTATGGATTGAGGATTTCCTCCTGCACATCCACATGGCCCGCGGTGATGACCTACACGCAATCAAATACCTCCCACTCAAACTCAAAGGACCAGCTCGGCATTGGCTCAACAACTTGCCAGCAGAGTCCATTGGTTGTTGGGAAGATCTGGAAGCCGCATTCCTTGACAACTTTCAGGGCACTTATGTGCGACCACCAGATGTCGATGGCTTGAGCCACATAATTCAGCAGCCAGAGGAATCGGCCAGGCAATTCTGGACAGGGTTCCTTACAAAGAAAAATCAAATCATTGACTGTCCGGATGCAGAGGCCCTAGCAGCTTTTAAACACAACATTCGCGACGAGTGGCTAGCCCGGCACCTTGGTCAGGAAAAGCCGAAATCTATGGCAGCCCTTACCACACTCATGACCCGCTTTTGTGCGGGAGAAGACAGTTGGCTGGCTCGCAGTAATAACATATCAAAGAACCATGGTACTTCGGATACCAAGGACGGCAATAGCAGGTCATGTCACAAAAACATAAGCGCCGCATTAACAGCAACAATACCGAGGATACGGCAGTCAATGCCGGATTCAAAGGCTCTAAACCCGGTCAGCGGAAAAAGTCATTCAAAAGAAGCACTCCGGGCCCGTCCAGTTTGGACCGTATACTCGATCGCTCGTGTCAAATACACGGCACCCCCGACAAGCCAGCCAACCACACCAACAGGGATTCTTGGGTGTTCAAGCAGGCCAGCAAGTTAATTGCCGAAAACAAAGATAAGGGGCCACATAGAGATGATGAGGAAGAGCCCCGACAGCCGAACACTGGAGGATAGAAGAGGTTCCCCCCACAAGTGCGGACGGTGAACATGATATACGCAACCCACATCCCCAACAGGGAGCGGAAGCGTGCGCTCAGGGACGTATATGCGTTGGAGCCAGTCGCCCCAAAGTTCAACACATGGTCCTCCTGTCCGATCACCTTCGATCGCAGGGACCACCCCACTAGTATCCGTAATGGCGGATTCGCCGCACTGGTCCTAGACCCAATCATTGATGGATTTCACCTCACTCGAGTCCTTATGGATGGCGGCAGCAGCCTGAACCTGCTTTACCAGGACACAGTGCGCAAAATGGGTATAGACCCCTCAAGGATCAAACCCACAAAAACGACCTTTAAAGGCGTCATACCAGGTGTAGAGGCCCATTGCACAGGCTCAGTCACACTGGTAGTGGTCTTCGGATCCCCGGATAACTTCCAAAGCGAAGAGTTAATCTTCGATATAGTCCCATTTCGCAGTGGTTATCATGCACTGCTCGGGCGAACCGCATTTGCGAGATTCAATGCGGTACCGCATTATGCATACCTCAAGCTCAAGATGCCAGGACCTCGGGGGGTCATTACAGTTAATGGAAACACAGAGCGCTCTCTCCGAATGGAGGAGCACACTGCGGCCCTCACAGTGGAAGCGCAAAGCAGCCTCTTAAGGAAATTCACTAGTTCGGCGTTTAAGGACCCGGACACCTTCAAGCGCGCCCGGAGTAATCGGCAACAGGACCGCCTGGCATGTTCCGAGCTCGCATAGCAATATGGCCCCCACCCCGGTCCCAGCCAAACGGCAAAATCCGTGCCACGCGTACATAATTACGCATTAAAAATACCATGGGCACAGGCGGGGAGGGGGCATGACTACGGCACGCCCCAAGACATGGCTTAAACCGCACTAGGGGCTTCCCGCTTTGTTATTTTTCTCTCTTTCAGGACATTAATCTCTGGAAACCCTGTCCGGCAGCATGATTGCCGAACACATGATGCAGCAACCAAGGAGGCAGAAAGCTACATCACACCACGGAACTCCCATGTGGATTACGATAACGAGTGAAATACTTGCTTTAATATTATTCCTTAGCTTGCCCTTGGAGGGGACATAGTCCTACTTTTTGCTTATTGCACTGCGTGTATCATTCTGCTTTAACGCACCTTTTTGAATAAACAATGCATAGCATTAAGACTATTATTGCATTCTTCTTTTTTTATTACGTTCATTCATGACATCCAGCACCCGTACACTCTGGTATGGCTAATACGCTAAGGGCTTAAGCATACCCCACAATACGGCGTGAGAAGTCCTGACACTTTCAACGGTGCGGCACCCCGAACTTATAGCATTATCTGCATCAGCTCTGAATCATGTCTTGGGTCAATAGTTGGGTTTGCCCGGCTCCCATGTTTTGGTACCTTAGGTTCTGCTATATCGGCTAAGGTAGCACTGGGAGAACTACTGCGATTGTGCCCCGGTTCTGCCGAGCTAAGCACCTCAGTAGAGAAAGCTAAAACTGACTGTCATGATAAGGCGAGAGACTAGTCGCTGTTCGAGAGGTTTTCGAGTCCTTAAAGACTTATGCCGCTTAGAGCGAGGAGTCGGCCCTGTCCGGCTTAAGGCGTGTATCGCGCCCCAGATTCGGCCTTCCGAATACTAGGGGCTTCGCTGAAATTTAAAATTATAGAATTCTATGGCTAAGTGAGAGTGATAACGCATTATAGTCTGATTGCCTTGTTCATTGTGCTGAGCACCTCCCTCGAAGGACCCAAAAATGGGAACAAGAGTGCTCAGGTTTATCCCGAACACCCCAGCACTCGTGGCATGGGGGCAGAAGCCGACGACTAGCCATCTCTCAGATTTGATAATCAGCCGAACATAAGGTAATATTTTTAATTCAAACAAGTGTTGCATAGCGCATATGAACAAGTTTTCATGAATACAGGATTACACCAGCGAGTTCGCTCAAATATTATATCTTTCGTACACTCGTCCGCTATGAGACGGGCACCCTTCAGGACACCCTCATAGTACATCTCGGGGTGGCGATGCTCCTTGCCCTCCGGTGGCCCTTCCTTGATCAGCTTCACGACGTCTAGCTTGGCCCATTGCACCTTCACACGGGCGAAAGCCCGGCATGCACCTTCAATGCAGACGGACCGCTTGACGACTTCCAGCCGTGGGCAGGCATCCACAAGCCGCCTCGACAGGCCGAAGTAGCTGTTCGGAAGGGCGTCGCCAGGCCACAGCCGGACTATGAAGCCCTTCATGGCTTGTTCGGCCGCCTTGTGTAGCTCGACCAGCTGCTTTAGCTGGTCGCTCATAGGCACCAGGTGTTCGGTCCCAGTATATTGGGCCCAGAACAACTTCTCCATTGAGCTTCCCTCCTTGGCCTGGTAAAACGTTGCGGCATCCAACACGCTGCGGGGCAAATCTGCGAATGCTCCTAGAGAGCTCCAGATTCGGGTAAGTAACAGGTAATTTACTTTCACATGCTTGCTTTGCATATAGAATGCCTTACCCGCCGCTATCTTCTTCATCGCATCAATCTCCTGGAGGGCCTTTTGGGCTTCGTCCTTGGCACTCTTTGCACTCTCGACGGCTGGGGCAAGCTCAGACTCTCGCATCTTCAAGTCAAGCTTCAACGCCTCGTGCTTCGTCACGAGAGCGTGGAGCTCTTGCCGCACCTCATCCACCCGTGCCTCATGCCTTTCCCGCTTGGTGCTCTCCTTGGCCGCTTTGTTTTCGGCCTCGGATAGCGCTTGCTTCAGGGTCGCCACCTCGGTCGTGGCCCCTGGCAAATTTACGATGATCCTATCATTTTGCAATCGCATTCTTTTTATACATATTCATAGACTAGGTACTACTTACCTTTGTTCTCCTCGAGCTGCCTCTTGGCAAGGCCGAGCTCGTCCTTGGACCCTTTAAGGTCCTCCTTCAGTGCGACGACCTCCGCAGTCAGTGTGGCAGAGGCTAGCAGCGAAGCCTGCATACGCATATAGACATACTAATATTAGACTCCTGCGATATTGTTTGATCCTCTGTTCGGCTTTTCTTTGTGAACACCGAACAGAGCATCAGCGGCTACTGTCTATGTGGTAATATTTCTCCTATATTTCAAAAACTTACCTCAAAGCCTGTTAGAAGGCTGGCACAGGCTTCGGTCAGTCCGCTCTTGGCGGACTGAACCTTCTGGACCACCGCACTCATGATAGTGCGGTGCTCTTCGTCAATGGAAGCGCTGCGAAGCGCTCCCAGCAGATTGTCCGGTGCCTGTGGATGGGCGGAGGTCACCGACACAGGCGTCTTGCCCCTCTTGGAAGGAGGCCGCCTGCCCGAGTCCGGAACCACTGGAGGTTTCGGCGCGGTGTTCGGCTGAGGGCCGAACTTGGAGCCCTCGGGGGCTTTACTCCCCCTGCTCCCGGAGTCCGGAAGGTCGCTTTGAGGTGCCTCCGGGACTGTCTCCCCTTGACCCAGTGCCTCTTGAGACAACACCTCGGCATTTTCCGTAGGGCAAGGGGAGGTGGCGGTCGGAAGTGGATCGCTATCCATATCCGACGAGCCCAGGGAGCCGTCCGGCGAGGATACGTCGATACGGGTTCGGTGCGGTCTGCACAATCATAATTCGGCATTAGGAGAAGCAGTGCGACAAAGGAATGTTATGAGTTACTCTGGTATCCGAATACTTACGACTTCGCCAGGGGCTTGGCCCTAAGCAGCCACTCGTCTTCGCCTTCGGCCGTGGTGGAGTAGTCCGGAAGGAGAGTCCTTCCCTTCTTGGACCCTTCGGCCCCCCCAATAGGGGCGGCCTTCCTTTTCTTGTCTTCCCCGACTGGAGGGGGAACATCTTCATCCTCCTCCTCGTCTTCGGGGGAGGAGTGCGTCACGGAGTTATCGGACGATGAGCCCGATAACACCTGGCGCCGGTAGCTCTTTCGGGTTCCCTTGGCCTTCTTAGTCTTCTCCGGCACCTTGTAAGGAGCCGGAGTCAGCATCTCCGTCAGGAGAGCTTCCGCAGTGTCTTCGAGCAGAGGGGCCAGATAGTTAATCTGCCCCGATGTCTCCACCCAGTCCTGTCAAAGGCAGGGAGATCAGACCCCGCACATGGTTAAGCTAGGGGAAATAAATATCCTACCAGATGTATAGAGCTCACCGAATGCGCTCGGCGCTTCGCGCTTAGCCCGCAGTCCTCGGTGAGAGCGGGAGGGACCTTGGCACCCTTGAACAGCACCTTCCAGACGTCCTTGTGCGTCGTGTCGAAGAGCTCGCTCAGAGTCTGGTGATGGGCCGGGTCAAACTCCCACAAGTTAAAATCCCGTTGTTGACACGGGAGGATCCGGCGGATGAGCATGACCTGGACTATGTTGACAAGCTTGAGCTTCTTGCTTGCCATACTCCGGATACATTTCTGGAGTCCATCCAGCTCCACCATGAACCCCACGACAAGCCCTTCTCTTTCCAGGAAGTGAGCCGTGTAGGGAATCCGGATCGAAACTTGGGGGCAGCCACCCATTTGGTGTCGCGCGGCTCGGTGATGTAGAACCACGCCGATTGCCACCCCTTTATGGTCTCCACGAAGGAGCCTTCAAGCCATATAACGTTGGGCATCTTGCCCACCATGGCTCCACCGCATTCTGCTTGTTGGCCTCCCACCACCTTCGGCTTGATGTTAAAGGTCTTCACCCACAGGCCGAAGTGGGGCCGGACACGGAGGAAAGCCTCACAGACGACGATGAACGCCGAAATGTTGAGGATGAAGTTCGGGGCCAGATCATGAAAGTACAGCCCGTAGTAGAACATGAGACCACGAACGAATGGATGAAGGGGAAACCCCAGTCCACGGAGGAGGTGGTGGAGGAAGACTACCCTCTCATGAGGTTCCGGGGTACGAATGATCTGCCCCGCAGCGGGCAGCCGATGCGCGATATTCGCGGCTAAGTATCCGGCGTCGCGCAGCTTTTTGATGTGCCCCTCCGTAACGGAGGAAGCCTTCCATTTGCCCCCCGCTCCGGACATGTTTGGAGAAGGTTGAGGGGAAGGATGTGGACTTGGGCGTTGGAGCTCGAGTGCATAAGAACGGATAGGCAAGGAGGAAGAAGGCGTGGGTAGAAAAAGGTTAAACTTTATCCCTTTATAAGGGCGGCCGAAACTATGCGGCCCCACTAGCCTGGTAAAACTCGCTTATCCCCCAAGCGCCGTAATCGATGGCGCGGTTGGGTTACCCACGCCCGTATTGATGAGAATCCCGTAATAAGGGGGACACGATCTCTACTTTGACAAGACATGTCAAAAAACTGCCTTGCGTTATGTGCGGGGCTAGTTAAAGGAAATGGTTCGAATAATCATCAGGCCATGGCTTAAAGTCATGTTGCCAAAACGTGTCAGCAGATTAGATTTGTGGTAATATTATTGTCTCTGCGGAGATATGTGGAATTTATTTTGCAGGGCCGGACACTATCCTGGTATTTAAACTCTTTTGTGATGTGTTCGGAGGAGGAACTCACCTTGCAATGCCGAAGATAACACTGCGCGTCGGACTCATCGTCATTGAAGCCTGGTTCAGGGGCTACTGAGGGAGTCCTGGATTAGGGGATCTCCAGACTGTCGGACTATATCCTTTGGCCGGACTATTGGACTATGAAGATACAAGATTGAAGACTTCGTCTCATGTCCGGATGGGACTCTCCTTGGCATGGAAGGCAAGCTAGGCAATACGGATATGGATATCTCCTCCTTTGTAATCGATCTTGTGTAACCCTAGCCCCTCCGGTGTCTATATAAACCGGAGGGTTTTAGACCGTAGGACAACATACAATCATACCATAGGCTAGCTTCTAGGGTTTAGCCTCTCCGATCTCGTGGTAGATCAACTCTTGTAATACTTATATCATCAAGAATAAATCAAGCAGGACGTAGGGTATTACCTCCATCAAGAGGGCCCGAACCTGGGTAAAACATCGTGTCCCCTGCCTCCTGTTACCATCCGCCTTAGATGCACAGTTCGGGACCCCCTACCCAAGATCTGTCGGTTTTGACACCAACAGCCTCCATGGCGGCGGAGGGGCGAGAGCCCCTCCGAGATTGGATCTATCTCTCTGTCTCTCTCTGTTTCTGCGTTCTCCTATTCTGCCTGTTCACTATTTCTTATATTCCCAGAGATCCGTAACTCCGATTGGGCTGAAATTTTAACACGGTCTCTATCCGGATATTAGCTTTCTTGTGGAGAAAGAAGGGCATCAACTGCCTTACAGGGTGGCCACAAGGGCCCAGGGGCGCCTGCCCCCCTGGGGCGCACCCCCCTGCCTCGTGGCCCCCTCGGGAATCGTCTCGCGTTGATTTTTCTTCCCAAAAATCACATATATTCCAAAAAAATCTCCGTCGGTTTTATCCCATTTGGACTCCGTTTGATATGGATTTACTGCGAAACAAAAAACATGCAACAAACAGGAACTGGCATTAGGCACTGGATCAATATGTTAGTCCCAAAAATAGTATAAAAAGTTGCCAAAAGTATATGAAAGTTGTAGAATATTGGCATGGAACAATCAAAAATTATAGATACGACGGAGACATATCAGTCACCCACAAGTACCAATCTCTAGTTCTGGTAACAAGATTGAACACAAGAGATGAACTAGGGTTTGAGAGGAGATGGTGTTGTTGAAGATGTTGACGGAGATTGCCCTCCCCGAGATGGGAGAGTTGTTGGTGATGATGATGACGATGATTTCCCCCTCCGGGAGGGAAGTTCCCCCGACGGAATCGCTCCGTCGGAGGACAAAAGTGCTCCTGCCCAAGTTCTGCCTCGAGGCGGTGGCGCTTCATCCCGAAAGTCCTCCCCTTATTTTTTTTCTAGGTCAAAATGACTTATATACCAAAAGATGGGCACCGGAGGTGGGCCGAGGAGGGCACGCCTAGGCTCCCTGGCATGCCCGGGTGGGTTGTGCCCACCTGGTGGGGCCCCTCTGGTAGTTATTTGCTTCAATAATTCTGAAATAATCCATAAAAATCTCCGTGAAGTTTCAGCTTGTTTGGAGTTGTGCGGAATAGGTGGCCTGGCGTAGCTTTTCCAGGTCCAGATTTCTAGCTACCAGAATTCTCCCTCTTGGTGTGTACCTTGCAAATTATGAGAGAAAGGGCATTAGAATTACTCCAAAAGGCATTATTATGGATAAAAACATTGTAAACAACAGTAAGAAAACATCATGCAAAGTGGATGTATTAGGCGTCGGAGTAGGCGACGAGGCTGGTGTCAGGTGATGCCATCAGGGTGAGACCCATAGCGGTGGTGCCATGTATATACCGGAGAATACGTTTCACCAGAGTCCAATGAGTGTCACAAGGAGCATGCATGTGAAGGCACACCTGCTAGACAGCATACTGAATATCCGGATGCGTCAGTGTGAGGTACTAAAGAGCATCGGTGATGGAGTGGTAGAAGGGAGCGTCGGACGCCGAAGATCCCTCGATGGCGGACACCTTAGCCTTTGTATCAACAGGCGTGGGAGCAGGCTTGCAGTTAAGCATGTCGGCTCGCTCCAGAAGCTCGTAGTCATACTTCTGCTAATGCAGGAAGAAGCCAGTGGCACGGGGGACAACCTCGATGCCGAGGAAGTAGTGGAGAGCCCCAAGTCCTTGAGGGTGAACTCGGTGCCGAAGCGAGCTGTGATTAGCTGAAGTAGTGCTGGCGGGGACGCAGTCAGGATGATGTCGTTGATGTACAGGAGAAGGTACGCGGTGGCAGCAGCCTGGTGATAAACAAACAGGGAGGCATCGGAACATGTGGAACGGAACCCCTGCTGCTGAAGGAAGGCCGCGATCCGCTGGTACCAGGCCCGAGGCACCTGCTTCAACCCGTAGAGAGAACGGGAGAGCAAGCACACGTGGTCCGGATAGTCGGTGTCGATGAAACAAGTAGGTTTCTGACAAAACACCTGCTCGTCGAGATGGCCATGCAAGAAAGCATTGGACACATCGAGCTGGTGAACTGGCCAGGCGCGAGAGACAGCAAGCTGGAGAACAGCGCGAATCATGCCCGATTTGACAGCCAGGGCGAAGGTGTCGGTGAAGTCCACGCCGGCGTGCTGGCGGAAGCCGTGCATGACCCAACGCGCCTTGTAGCGCTCAAGAGAACCGTCAGGGCGAGTCTTGTGGCGGAAGACCCACTTGCCAATGATAACATTGGCACGGGGAGGCCACGGGACAAGCTGCCATGTGCGGTTGCGCTATGCTACATCTTGAGCTTGTGTTGGTTTTCCCCGAAGAGGAAGGGATGATGCAGCAGAGTACCATAAGTATTTCCCTCGGTTTTTGACAACCAAGGTATCAATCCAGTAGGAGCCCACGCTCAAGTCCCTCGTACCTGCACAAAGCAATAGCTACTCGCAACCAACGCGATTAGGGGATGTCAAGCCCTTCACGGTCACTTACGAGAGTGAGATCTGATAGATAGAATATTTTTGGTATTTTTGATATAAAGATGCAAAGTAAAAAGTAAAGGCAAAGTAAATAGCAAAACAATATAAAAGTAATGGAGATTGATATGATGAGAATAGACCCGGGGTCCATAGGTTTCACTAGTGGCTTCTCTCAAGAGCATAAGTATTCTACGGTGGGTGAACAAATTACTGTTGAGCAATTGATAGAATTGAGCATAATTATGAGAATATCTAGGCATGATCATGTATATAGGCATCACGTCCGTGACAAGTAGACCAAAACGATTCTGCATCTACTACTATTACTCCACTCATCGACCGCTATCCAGCATGCATCTAGAGTATTAAGTTAAAAACAGAGTAACGCCTTAAGCAAGATGACATGATGTAGAGAGATAAATTCATGCAATATGAAATAAACCCCATCTTGTTATCCTCGATGGCAACGATACAATACGTGCCTTGTTGCCCCTTCTGTCACTGGGTAAAGACACTGCAAGATCGAACCCAAAGCTAAGCACTTCTCCCATGTCAAGAACTACCAATCTAGTTGGCCAAACCAAACGGATAATTCGAAGAGACTTGCAAAGATAACCAATCATGCATAAAAGAATTCAGAGAAGATTCAAATATTATTCATAGATAGACTTGATCATAAACCCACAATTCATCGATCTCAACAAAGACACCGCAAAAAGAAGATTACATCGAATAGATCTCCACAAGAGAGGGGGAGAACTTTGTATTGAGATTCAAAGAGAGAGAAGAAGCCATCTAGCAACTAACTATGGACCGAAGGTCTGAGGTAAACTACTCACACTTCATCGGAGGGGCTAGGATGATGTAGAAGCCCTCCGTGATGACGGCCCTCTTTCGGCGGAGCTCCGGAACAGGCCCCAAGATGGGATCTCGTGGATACAGAAAGTTACGGCAGTGGAATTAGGTTTTTGGCTCCTGTTCTAATCGTTTGGGGGTACGTGTGTATATATAGGAGGAAGGAGTACATCGGTGGAGCACCGAGGGGCCCACGAGGTAGGGGGGCGCGCCCCCCACCCTCATGACCACCTCTTTGATCCCTTGCAGTAGGGTCCAAGTCTCTTGGATCACGTTCGGTGATAAAATCACGTTTCCGAAGATTTTATTCCGTTTGGACTCCGTTTGATATTCTGTTTATCCGAAACACTGAAATAGGCAAAAGACAGCAATTCTGGGCTGGGCCTCCGGTTAGTAGGTTAGTCCCAAAAATAATATAAAAGTGGAAAATAAAGCCCAATATAGTCCAAAACATTAGATAATATAGCATGGAGCAATCAAAAATTATAGATACGTTGGAGACGTATCAGGCATCCCCAAGCTTAATTCCTGCTCGTCCTCGAGTAGGTAAATGATAAAAAAGAGAATTTTTTATGCGGAGTGCTACCTGGCATAATTTCAATGCAAATCTTCTTAATTGTGGTATGAATATTCAGATTAGAAATATTCAAGAGAAAATTTTATATTGACATAGAAAATAATAATACTTCAAGCATACTAACAAGGCAATTATGTCTTCTCAAAATAACATGGCCAAAGGAAGTTATCCCTACAAAATCATATAGTCTGGCTATGCTCCATCTTCCCCACACAAAGTATTTAAATCATGCACAACCCCGATGACAAGCCAAGCAATTGTTTCATACTCTAACTTTTTCAAAACTTTTTCAATCTTCACGCAATACATGAGCGTGAGCTATGGATATAGCACTATAGGTGGAATAGAATGGTGGTTGTGGAGAAGACAAAAAGGAGAAGATAGTCTCACATCGACTAGGCGTATCAACGGGCTATTGTGATGCCCATCAATAGATATCAATGTGAGTGAGTAGGGATTGCCATGCAACGGATGCACTAGAGCTATAAATGTATGAAAGCTCAACAAAAGAAACTAGTGGGTGTGCATCCAACTTGCTTGCTCACGAAGACCTAGGGCAATTTGAGGAAGCCCATCATTGGAATATACAAGCCAAGTTCTATAACGTAAAATTCCCACTAGTATATGAAAGTGACAACATATGACTCTCTCTATATGAATAACATGGTGCTACTTTGAAGCACAATATATGAGGCTAGCTATATCATGGTTCTACTTTGAAGCACAAGTGTGGAAAAAAAAGATAGTAGCATTGCCCCTTTTTATTTATTTATTTATTTTGGCCTTCTTTTTTTCTTTGGCCTTTCTCTTTTTTTGGGATAATGCTCTATTGAATGATGATCATCACACTTCTATTTATTTACAACTCAATGATTACAACTCGATACTAAAACAAAGTATGACTCCATATGAATGCCTCCGGCGGTGTACCGGGATATGCAATGAATCATGAGTGACAAGTATGAAAGAATTATGAACAGTGGCTTTGCCACAAATACTATGTCAACTACATGATCATGCTAAGCAATATGACAATGATGGATGTGTCATGATGAACTAGATGGTGGAAAGTTGCATGGCAATATATCTCGGAATGGCTATGGAAATGCCATAATAGGTAGGTATGGTGGCTATTTTGAGGAAGGTATATGGTAGGTGTATGATACCGGCGAAAGTTGCGTGGTATGAGAGAGGCTAGCAAAGGTGGAAGGGTGAGAGAGCATATAATCCATGGACTCGACATTAGTCATAAAGAACTCATATACTTATTGCAAAAATTTAGAAGTTATCAAAGAAAAGTATTACGCGCATGCTCCTAGGGGGTAGATTGGTAGGAAAAGACCATCGCTTGTCCCCGACCGCCACTCATAAGGAAGACAGTCAATAAATAAATCATGCTCCGACTTCATCACATAACGGTTCACCATACGTGCATGCTACGGGAATCACAAACTTCAACACAAGTATTCTTTAAATTCACAACTACTCAACTAGCATGACTTTAATATTATCACCTCCATATCTCAAAACAATTATCATGCTTCAATCTTTTCTTAGTATTCAACACACTCAAAAGAAAGTTTCACAAATCTTGAATACCAAGCATATTATTATTAGACAAATTACCATGCTATTAAGAGACTCTCAAATTAATTTAAGTGAAGCATGAGAGATCAATAGTTTCTTTAAAACGAATCCACCACCGTGCTCTAAAAGATCTAAGTGAAGCACATAGAGCAAAATTATCTAGCTCGAAAGATATAAGTGAAGCACATAGAGTATTCTATCAAATTTTAATTCATGTATGGATCTCTCAAAAGGTGTGTAAAGAAAGGATGATTGTGTCATACTACAAACAAAGACACAAATAATACAAGACGCTACAAGCAAAACACATATCATGTTGGTGAATAAAAATATAGCTCCAAGTAAATTACCGATGGAAGTGGACGAAAGAGGGGATACCTTCTGGGGCATCCCCAAGCTTTGAATTTTTGGTATCCTTGGATTATCTTGGGGATGCCATGCTTACGCTCTTGCCACTCCTTGTTCCATGATCCATCAAAAGAATTCACCCAAAACTTGAAAACTTCACAACACAAAACTCAAAATAGAAAACTCGTGAGCTCCGTTAGCGAAAGAAAACAAAAGACCACTTCAAGGTACTGTAATGAACTCATTCTTTATTTATATTGGTGTTAAACCTACTGTATTGCAGCTTCTCTATGGATTATAAACTATTTTACTAGCCATAGATTCATCAAAATAAGCAAACAACACACGAAAAGCAGAATCTGTCAAAAACAGAACAGTCTGTAGTAATCTGTGGCTAGCGCAAGATCCGTAACCCCAAAAATTCTAAAATAAATTTCTGGACGTGGGGAATTTATCTGTTAATCATATTAAAAAAGAATTAACTAAATATCACTCTCCAAATAAAAATGACAGCAGTTCTCGTGAGCGCTAAAGTTTCTATTTTTTACAGCAAGTTCAACAAGACTTTCCCCAAGTCTTCCCAACGGTTCTACTTGGCACAAACACTAATTAAACACAAAAAACACAACCAAAACAGAGGCTAATCAATTTATTTATTACTAAACAGGAGCAAAAAGCAAGGAATAAAAATAAAATTGGGTTGCCTCCCAACAAGCGCTATCGTTTAACGCCCCTAGCTAGGCATAACGAGCAAGAATAGATCTAGGTGTTGCCATCTTTGGTAGGCAATCCATAAGTGGCTCTCATGGTAGTTTCATATGGTAATTTTATTTTCTTTCTTGGAAAGTGTTCCATGGCCTTTTTTAATGGAAATTGAAATCTAATATTCCCTTCCTTCATATCAATAATCGCACCAACCGTTCTAAGGAAAGGTCTACCAAGAATAATAGGGCAAGAAGGATTGCAATCTATATAAAGAACAATGAAATCTACGGGAACATAATTCCTATTTGAAAAAATAAGAACATCATTAATTCTTCCCATAGGTTTCTTAATAGTGGAATCCGCAAGATGCAAGTTTAGAGAGCAATCATCAAAATTACGGAAATCTAGTAAATCACACAAAGTCTTGGGAATAGTAGAGACACTAGCACCCAAATCACACAAAGCATAAAACTTATGATCTTTAATTTTAATTTTAATAGTTGGTTCCCACTCATCATAGAGTTTTCTAGGGATAGAAACTTTCAACTCAAGTCTTTCTTCATAAGATTGCATCAAGGCATCAACAATATGTTCGGTGAAGGCTTTATTTCGACTATAAGCATGTGGAGAATTTAGCACGGATTGCAACAAGGAAATACAATAAATCAAAGAGAAATTTTCATAATTAAATTCCTTGAAATCCAATATAGTGGGTTTAGCAACATCTAGATTTTTATTTCTTTCAATCCCACTTTCATCAATTTCATCATTAAGATCTAAACACTCCGAATTTTTAGAACGCCTTCTAGGTAAAGGAAGATCATATTCAGTTTAATCAAGATTCATATTGAAAAATAAAGATTTAATTGGAGACACATCAATAACTTTTAGATCTTCATCTTGATTTTCATAGGAATTGGAAGAACACGCTTTAATAAAGGCATCTTTGGAAGCACGCATCCTAGCGTTCTTTCTTTACACTCATCAATTGAAATTCGCATGGCTTTTAGAGACTCATTAATATCATGCTTAGGTGGAATAGATCTAAGTTTCAAAGCATCAACATCAAGAGCAATTCTATCAACGTTCCTAGCCAAATCATCAATCTTAAGCAATTTTTCTTCAATCATAGCATTAAAATTCTTTTGCGAAGAAATAAATTCTTTAATATTAGATTCAAAATCAGAGGGCATCTTATTATAATTTCCATAAGAGTTGTTGTAGGAATTCCCATAATTATTAGAAGGATTACTAGGATATGGCCTAGGATTAAAATACCCTCTATAAGCGTTGTTACCAAAATTATTCCTACCAACAAAATTCACATCCATAGATTCATTATTATTCTCAATCAAAGTAGACAAAGGCATATCATTAGGATCAGAAGAAACACTCTTAGTAGCAAATAATTTCATAAGTTCATCCATCTTTTCACTCAACACATTAATTTCTTCTATCGCATGCACTTTTTTATTAGAAGTTCTTTCAGTATGCCATTGAGAATAATTAACCATAATATTATCTAGGAGTTTAGTAGCATCTCCTAAAGTGATTTCCATAAAAGTGCCTCCTGCAGCCGAATCTAAAAGATTTCTAGAAGCAAAATTCAATCCGGCATAAAAAATTTGTATAATCATCCACAAATTCAAACCATGAGTAGGGCAATTACGTATCATTAATTTCATTCTCTCCCAAGCTTGTGCAACATGTTCATGATCAAGTTGTTTAAAGTTCATTATATCGTTTCTAAGAGAGATGATCTTAGCGGGAGGAAAATACATAGAGATAAAAGCATCTTTGCATTTGTTCCATGAATCAATACTATTCTTAGGCAAAGACGAAAACCAAACTTTAGCACGATCTCTAAGCGAAAAGGAAATAGCTTCAATTTAACGACATCATTATTGACATCTTTTTTCTTTTGCATATCACATAAATCAACGAAGCTATTCAGATGAGTAACGGCATCTTCACTAGGAAGGCCGGTGAATTGATCTTTCATAACAAGATTCAACAAAGCAGTATTAATTTCACAAGATTTAGCATCGGTAAGAGGAGCAATCGAAGTGCTAAGGAAATCATTATTATTGGTATTGGTGAAGTCACACAATTTGGTAGTATCTTGAGCCATCGCGACAAACAAGCAATCTAACACACGAGCAAACAAAAAGCAAGCGGACAAAAGAGGCAAACAGAGAGGGAGGAGAGAGAGGGCGAATAAAACTGCAAGGGTGAATTGGGGGGAGAGGAAAACGAGAGGCAAATGGAAAATAATGTAATGCGAGAGATAGGGATTGTGATGGGTACTTGGTATATTGAATTTTTGCGTAGACTCCCCGGCAACAGCGCCAAAAATCCTTCTTGCTACGTCTTGAGCTTGCGTTGGTTTTCCCCGAAGAGGAAGGGATGATGCAGCAGAGTAGCGTAACTATTTCCCTCAGTTTTTAAAACCAAGGTATCAATCCAGTAGGAGCCCATGCTGAAGTCCCTCGTACCTGCACAAAGCGATAGCTACTCGCAACCAACGCGATTAGGGGTTGCCAAGCCCTTCACGGTCACTTACGAGAGTGAGATCTGATAGATAGAATATTTTTGGTATTTTTGATATAAAGATGCAAAGTAAAATGTAAAGCCAAAGTAAATAGCAAAACACTATAAAAGTAATGGAGATTGATATGATGAGAATATACCCGGGGGCCATAGGTTTCACTAGTGGCTTCTCTCAAGAGCATAAGTATTCTATGGTGGGTGAACAAATTACTGTTGAGCAATTGATAGAATTGAGCATAATTATGAGAATATCTAGGCATGATCATGTATATAGGAATCACGTCCATGACAAGTAGACCAAAACGATTCTGCATCTACTACTATTACTCCACTCATCGACCGCTATCCAGCATGCATCTAGAGTATTAAGTTAAAAACAGAGTAACGCCTTAAGCAAGATGACATGATGTAGAGAGATAAATTCATGCAATATGAAATAAACCCCATCTTGTTATCCTTGATGGCAACGATAAATACGTGCCTTGCTTCCCCTTCTGTCACTGGGTAAGGACACCGCAAGATCGAACCCAAAGCTAAGCACTTCTCCCATGGCAAGAACTACCAATCTAGTTGGCCAAACCAAACGGATAATTCGAAGAGACTTGCAAAGATAACCAATCATGCATAAAAGAATTCAAAGAAGATTCAACTATTATTCATAGATAGACTTGATCATAAACCCACAATTCATCGATCTCAACAAACACACCGCAAAAAGAAGATTACATCGAATAGATCTCCACAAGAGAGGGGGAGAACTTTGTATTGAGATTCAAAGAGAGAGAAGAAGCCATCTAGCTACTAACTACGGACCCGAAGGTCTGAGGTAAACTACTCACACTTCATCGGAGGGGCTAGGATGATGTAGAAGCCCTCCATGATGATGACCCTCTTCCGGCGGAGCTCCAGAACAGGCCCCAAGATGGGATCTCGTGCATACAGAAAGCTGCGGCGGTGGAATTAGGTTTTTGGCTCCTGTTCTGATCGTTTGGGGGTACGTGTGTATATATAGGAGGAAGGAGTACGTCGATGGAGCACCGAGGGGCCCATGAGGCAGGGGCTCATCCCTTGTAGTAGGGTCCAAGTCTCCTGGATCATGTTCGGTGAGAAAATCACGTTTCCGAAGATTTTATTCCGTTTGGACTCCGTTTGATATTCTGTTTATCCGAAACACTGAAATAGGCAGAAAAAACAGCCATTCTGGGATGGGCCTCCGGTTAATAGGTTAGTCCCAAAAATAATATAAAAGTGGAAAATAAAGCCCAATATAGTCCAAAACATTAGATAATATAGCATGGAGCAATCAAAAATTATAGATACGTTGGAGATGTATCACGCTACAGGGCGTCAAACTCCTCAAGCATAACAGCAAGCCAGTTCGGATCCCGAAGGGCTGCGCCGGCGGAGGTGGGGAGTGGGGACGGGGCCAAGGTAGATGCGGCACATGTGTGCTCGTCGGAGGTGTAGCGCGTGCTGGGACGAAACGTCCCAGTCCGAGCCCGAGTAACCACACCGATGAGAGGTGCGGCTGCAGCCGGCGAAGCTGCGAGGGGGGCTAGCGAGGAGGAAGTCGAGCCGGTCTCCTAAGGCTTCGAGGGGCCACCCGCGGCGGCGCCAGAGGCCACGGCGACGGGGGCGGCCGAAGGGGCCGCGGCGTCGGGGGCGCCCGATGGGGCCGTGGCGGCGGGGCGACCGAAGAGGTCGCGGCAGTCGGGGTGCCATGGGAGGGGGCGGCCGGCGCCGGAAGCGCGGGCAGGGCCGGGCCTAGTGCTCGGCTGGCGTAGGGGGCGACTCGCCATAGGTGGTGGCCGGGGTGAGCCATGCCGCAGGAGACGCCGATAGTACCTGCTGAAATGGGAACACCAGCTCATCAAAGTACACATGCCACGAAGTGAAGACGTGGTGGAACACTGGATCATAGCACCGGTATCCTTTGGTGTTGGGAGGATAACCGAGGAAGATACAAGGAACCGACCGGGGAGCGACTTTGTGAAGGGCGGTGGACGCGGTGCTAGTATAAGAGAGAGACCCGAGAATGCGAAGACCATCATAGGATGTAGCCACACCGAAGAGGAGCTGCTGAGGAGAATAGTTCCAACGAGGACGACATGGGTGGATGTTAATGAGAAGGCTGGCGGTCGCGAGAGCGTCTGGCCAGAACCAAGGAGGCACGTTGGAGTGGAAGAGCAATGTGCAGACACAGTCATTAAGAGTGCGGATGGCGCGCTCGGCGCGGCCATTCTGCTGTGACGTGTAGGGGCAAGTGAGCCGAAAAATAGTGCCATGCGACGCAAGGAGATTGCGGACGGCAACATTGTCAAACTATTTTCCGTTGTCAGTTTGCAACGCAAGAATATGATGACCAAACTATGTGGTGATATATGAATAAAAACCGGTGAGTGTGGCAAAAGCATCGGACTTGCGACGGAGAGGAAATGTCCACACATAATGGGACAAATCATCCAATATCACCAAATAGTATAGATAACCCGTGTTGCTTGCAACTGGGGACGTCCAAAGATCACTATGCAATAACTAAAACGGAAAAGTGGAAATGTTTGTAGACTCGCTAAAGGGAAGACGAACATGCTTGCCGAGACGGCAAGCCTCACAAGAGTGGTCGTCAACCTTATTACATGAGAATGAAAAACTCTGAAGAATCTGACATAAAACTGTGGAGTTGGGATGACCGAGGCGGACGTGCCAGAGATCAACACTATCGGCAAGGGCAGCGGGATGGGTGGTGGTGTCGGCGGAAGGATGCACCGGGTAGAGCTCATCCGGGCTATCACATTGGTGGAGTACCATCCATGTACGGGCATCCTTCACAAAAAAGCCAACATCGTCAAATTCAACAATAATAGGGTTCTCACGAGCAAGGCGACAAACAGAGACAAGGTTGGTAACTAAGTCAGGAGAGACCAAAACATTAGACATGTTAATAGGTGTAGAGGTGGAAGGAAACGCTGATACGTCTCCGTCGTATCTATAATTTTTGATTGTTCCATGTCAATTCTACAACTTTCATATACTCTTGGCAACTTTTTATACTATTTTTGGGACTAACATATTGATCCAGTGCCCAGTGCCAGTTCCTGTTTATTGCATGTTTTTTGTTTCGCAGAATATCCATATCAAACGGAGTCCAAACGGGATAAAAATTGACGGAGATTTTTTTTGGAATATATATATGATTTTTGGGAAGAAAAATCCACGCAAGATGATACCCGAGGGAGCCACGAGGTAGGAGGGCGCGCCCCTAAACCTCGTGGCCACACCGTAAGGCGGTTGATGCCCTTCTTTCGCCACAAGAAAGCTAATATCCGGATAGAGATCGTGTTAAAATTTCAGCCCAATCAGAGTTACGGATCTCCGGGAATATAAGAAACGGTGAAAGGGTAGAATCTGAGAACGCAGAAACAGAGAGAGACAGAGAGACATACCCAATCTCGGAGGGCTCTCGCCCCTCCCATGCCATGGAGACCAAGGACCAGAGGGGAAACCCTTCTCTCATCTAGGGTGGAGGTCAAGGAAGACTAAGAAGGAGGGGGCTCTCTCCCCCTCGCTTCCGGTGGCGCCGGAGTGCCACCGGGGGCCATCATCATCACCGCAATCTTCACCAACAACTTCAGCGCCATCATCACCAACTCTTCCCCCCTCTATGCAGCGGTGTAACCTCTCTCTTACCCGCTGTAATCTCTACTTAAACATGGTGCTCAACGCTATATATTATTTCCCAATGATGTATGTCTATCCTATGATTTTCCTGTAGATCCATTTTGTCCTATGGGCTATTTGATGATCAAGATTGGTTTGAGTTGCATGTTTTATTATTGGTGCTGTCCTATGGTGCTCTCCGTGTCGCACAAGCGTGAGGGGTCCCCGTTGTAGGGTGTTGTAATACGTTCATGATTCGCTTATAGTGGGTTGTGTGAGTGACTGAAACACAAACCCGAGTAAGGGGGTTGTTGCGTATGGGATAAAGAGGACTTGATGCTTTAATTCTATGGTTGGGTTTTACCTTAATGATCTTTAGTAGTTGTGGATGCTTGCTAGAGTTCCAATCATAAGTTCATATGATCCAAGTAGAGAAAGTATGTTAGCTTATGCCTCTCCCTCATATAAAATTGCAATAATGATTACCAGTCTAGTTATCGATTGCCTAGGGACAAATAACTTTCTCGTAACAAAAACCACTTTATTAAAAATAACTTAGTTGTGTCTTTATCTAAACAACCCCTACTTTTTATTTACTTGCTCTTTATTATCTTGCAAACTTATACAACAACACCTACAAAGTACTTCTAGTTTCATACTTGTTCTAGGAAAAGCGAACATCAAGCGTGCGTAGAGTTGTATCGGTGGTCAATAGAACTTGAGGGAATATTTGTTCTGCCTTTAGCTCCTCGTTGGGTTCGACACTCTTACTTATCGAAAACTGTTGCGATCCCCTATACTTGTGGGTTATCAAGACCTTTTTCTGGCGCCGTTGCCGGGAGCAATAGCGTGGCGTGAATATTCTCGTGTGTGCTTGTTTCCTTTATCACTAAGTAATTTTTATTTGCTGTTCTTAGTTGTTTTCTATCTTTAGTTATGGGTAGGAAACACAAAATACCAAAAACTTTAGTTGTACCTACTGAACCAATGGTTGAAGAACCACTCAAAATCTATCACACTCCTGAAGCTTATTACTTGGATCATCTTCGATCCCTATGTGCTCGTGATGAAACCCCAACTAGCTTAGTTGAGGGCAAATCCTTAGATGAGCATGCTTGTTATGTGAGACACCGTATATTTGAAAAGGGGAAACTTTTACTGGGTCAAATTCATCCTTTGCAATGCTATGCTTGGAATTTATGTGAAATATATGATTTTACTTGTTGTTCTGAAAACCCTAAGAAACACCTTCCCTATCAATGTGAGTTTAGTGATAATGGAATCGTATCTTTGTATGCTAAAGGTGTTTATAGTTACTATGATGTTCAACAAATTGAAGAATTTGTTGCTTTTAAGGGTGCTTATGAAATTGCTTCTTTGATTGAAAAGTACGATGCTACTCTTTACAAATCTAAAATTTTTGCCATACTTAAATATTGCTATGATAATTATGCTTCTAATGCCTATGTTGAACCATATATTAAGGACTACTCCGCTATCCGAGAATAGACTAATATTTTGCAGGAGTCTATGGAAGAAGAAATTGATGAAACTATGATCTCATTAGATGAAAAAGATGATGAGGAGAACAAAGAACAAAAGGAGGAAGAGCGGATTAGCTACCCGTGCCCACCTTCTAATGAGAGTAAATCTTCAACTCATACATTGTTTAATTTCCCTTCGTACTTACCGAAGGATGATTGCTATGATGACTATTATGATCCCGTTGATTCTCTTGGAATATCCCTTTTTTATGATGCTTGCTATGCTTGTGGCCAAGATGCCAATATGAATTATGCCTATGGAGATGAACTTGCTATAGTTCCTTATGTTAAACATGAAATTGTTGCTATTGCACCCACGCATGATAGTCCTATTATCTTTTTGAATTCTCCCGAGTACACTATATCAGAGAAGTTTGCCCTTATTAAGGATTATATTGATGGGTTGCGTTTCACTACTACACATGATGATTTTGATAGATATAATATGCATATGCTTCCTGCTCCTACTTGCAATTATTATGAGAGAGAGGAACTATATCTCCACCTCTCTATGTTTCCCACACGATAAAATTACAAGAAACTGTTTATACTATGCATTGGCCTTTACTATGTGTGCATGAATTGTTCTTTTATGACATGCCGATGCATAGGAAGAGAGTTAGACTTCGTTGTTACATGATATATGTTACTTTGTGCTCACTACTAAATTACAAATCATTTTTAATTAAAATTGGCTTTGATATACCTTGGGATCCGGGTGGATTCACTACTTGAGCATTATATGCCTAGCTTAATGGCTTTAAAGAAAGCGCTGCCAGGGAGACAACCTGGAAGTTTTAGAGAGTCATTTATTTCTGTTGAGTGCTTTTATATAGTTTAAAAACAACAAAAATAAAGAGGGGAACCCAAAACTTTTTCAAAAAGGAAAGTGAAAGTGAGAGAGACAAGCATTGTTGAAGTGGGAGAGCTCCTTGAACTTTGTTCATGCTCATGGCAACTTTGTGAATCTTGATTACAGAAACTTTTCAATAAAAATAATTATCCTCTTGTACAATTCCATTTTATTATAAAAATAATGTGCCAAGGTTTGCCTTTAGGATGTTTACATTTGCTTGATGGTTTGTACGGTGCAGGACAGAAACTTTGGCTGTAGTGCGCGATTTTAAATTTTTTAGCTGGAACGTCAAATGGTTCTGTTTCTTTTTGCACTGTATTTCTATACAAATTGTTTATTTTTCCTAATTTTTGTAGAATTTTTAAAGTATCATAAGTATGGTGAATGTTCAGATTACTACAGACTGTTCTGTTTTAGACAGATTCTGTTTTTGATGCATAATTTGCTTGTTTTGATGAAACTATCAATTTATATTAGTGGATTAAGCCATGAAAAAGTTATATTACAGTAGACACAATGCAAAAACAAAATATGAATTGGTTTGCAACAGTACTTAGAGTAGTGATTTGCTTTATTATACTAACGGATCTTACCGAGTTTTCTGTTGAAGTTTTGTGTGGATGAAGTGTTCGATGATCGAGAAGGTCTCGATGTGAGAAGAAGGAAGAGAGGCAAGAGCTCAAGCTTGGGGATGCCCGAGGCACCCCTAGTAAATATTCAAGGAGACTCAAGCGTCTAAGCTTGGGGATGCCCCGGAAGGCATCCCCTCTTTCTTCAACAAGTATCGGTATGTTTTCGGATTCGTTTCGTTCATGCGATATGTGCAGTCTTGGAGCGTCTTTTGCATTTAGTTTTCATTTTTCTTTTATGCACCATGCTGGTATGAGATAGTCCTTGGTTGATTTATAGAATGCTCTATGCACTTCACTTATATCTTTTGAGTATGGCTTTATAGAATGCTTCATGTGCTTCACTTATATCATTTGAAGTTTGGATTGCATGTTTCTCTTTACATAGAAACCCGCCATTTGTAGAATGCTCTTTTGCTTCACTTATATTTGTTAGAGCATGGGCATATATTTTGTAGAAAGAATTAAACTCTCTTGCTTCACTTATATCTATTTAGAGAGATTACAGGAATTGGTCATTCACATGGTTAGTCATAAAATCCTACATAAAACTTGTAGATAACTGAATATGATATGTTTGATTCCTTGTAATAGTTTTGCGCTATAAAAATGGTGATATTAGAGTCGTGCTAGTGGGTAGTTGTGGATTGTAGAAATACTTGTGTTGAGGTTTGTGATTCCTGTAGCATGCACGTATGGTGAACTGTTATGTAACGAAGTCGGAGCATGATTTATTTATTGATTGTCTTCCTTATGAGTGGAAGTCGGGGATGAGCGATGTTCTTTTCCTACCAATCTATCCCCCTAGGAGCATGCACATAGTACTTTGTTTCGATAGCTAATAGACTTTTGCAATAAGTATGTGAGTTCTTTATGACTAATGTTGAGTCCATGGATTATACGCACTCTCACCCTTCCACCATTGCTAGCCTCTCTAGTATCGCGCAACTTTCGCTGGTACCATAAACCCACCATATACCTTCCTCAAAATAGCCACCATACCTACCTATCATGGCATTTCCATAGCCATTCCGAGATATATTGCCATGCAACTTCCATCATCATCATATACATGACTTGAGCATTCATTGTCATATTGCTTTGCATGATCGTAAGATAGCTAGCATGATGTTTTCATGGCTTGTCTGTATTTTGATGTCATTGCTACGCTAGATCATTGCACATCCCGGTACACCACTAGAGGCATTCATATAGAGTCATATCTTTGTTCTAGTATCGAGTTGTAATATTGAGTTGTAAGTAAATAAAAGTGTGATGATCATCATTATTAGAGCATTGCCACAGTGAGGAAAGGATGATGGAGACTATGATTCCCCCACAAGTCGGGATGAGACTCCGGACGAAAAAAAAAGAGAAAGGCCAAAAAAAGAGAAGGCCCAAAAAAAGAAGAAAAAAACAAAAAAAATGAGAGAAAAAGAGAGAATGGGCAATGTTACTATCCTTTTATCACACTTGTGCTTCAAAGTAGCACCATGTTCTTCATATAGAGAGTCTCTTGAGTTATCACTTTCATATACTAGTGGGAATTTTTCATTATAGAACTTGGCTTGTATATTCCAACGATGGGCTTCTCCAAATGCCCTAGGTCTTCATGAGCAAGCAAGTTGGATTCACACCCACTTAGTTTCAGTTTGAGCTTTCATATACTTATAGCTCTAGTGCATCCGGTGCATGGCAATCCCTACTCACTCACATTGATATCTATTGATGGGCATCTCCATAGCCCGTTGATACGCCCAGTTGATGTGAGACTATCTTCTCTTTTTTGTCTTCTCCACAACCACCATTCTATTCCACCTATAGTTCTATGTCCATGGCTCACGCTCATGTATTGCGTGAAAGTTGAAAAGGTTTGAGAACGTCAAAAGTATGAAACAATTGCTTGGCTTGTCATCAGGGTTGTGCATGATGTGAATATTTTATGTGGTGAAGATGGAGCATAGCCAGACTATATGATTTTGTAGGGATAACTTTCTTTGGCCTTGTTATTTTGAAAAGACATGATTGCTTTATTAGTGGGCTTGAAGTATTATTGTTTTTATGTCAAATGATAGACTATTGCTTTGAATCACTCATTTCTTAATATTCATGCCATGATTAGATTACATGATCAAGATTATGCTAGGTAGCATTCCACATCAAAAATTATCTTTTTTATCATTTACCTACTCGAGGACGAGCAGGAATTAAGCTTGGGGATGCTGATACGTCTCCATCGTATCTATAATTTTTGATTGTTCCATGCCAATATTCTACAACTTATTGATCCAGTGCCCAGTGCCAGTTCCTGTTTGTTGCATGTTTTTTGTTTCGCAGAATATCCATATCAAACGGAGTCCAAACGGGATAAAAATTGACGGAGATTTTTTTGGAATATATATGATTTTTGGGAAGAAAAATCCACGCGAGAAGATGCCCGAGGGGGCCACGAGGCAGGGGGCAGGCGCGCCCCTGACCCTCGTGGCCACCTGTAAGGCGGTTGATGCCCTTCTTTCGCTGCAAGAAAGCTAATATCCGGATAGAGATCGTGTTAAAATTTCAGCCCAATCAGAGTTACGGATCTCCGAGAATATAAGAAACGGTGAAAGGGTAGGATCTGAGAACGCAGAAACAGAGAGAGACAGAGAGACAGATCCAATCTCGGAGGGGCTCTCGCCCCTCCCATGCCATGGAGACCAAGGACCAGAGGGGAAACCCTTCTCCCATCTAGGGAGGAGGTCAAGGAAGAATAAGAAGGAGGGGGCTCCCTCCCCCTCGCTTCCGGTGGCGCCGGAGTGCCGCCGGGGGCCGTCATCATCACCGCAATCTTCAGCAACAACTTCACCGCCATCATCACCAACTCTTCCCCCTCTATGCAGCAGTGTAACCTCCCTCTTACCCGCTGTAATCTCTACTTAAACATGGTGCTCAACGCTATATATTATTTCCCAATGATGTATGGCTATCCTATGATGTTTGAGTAGATCCATTTTGTCCTATGGGCTATTAGATGATCAAGATTGGTTTGAGTTGCATGTTTTATTATTGGTGTTCTCCTATGCTGCTCTCCGTGTCGCGCAAGCGTGAGGGATCCCCGTTGTAGGGTGTTGCTATACGTTCATGATTCGCTTATAGTGGGTTGCGTGAGTGACTGAAACACAAACCCGAGTAAGGGGGTTGTTGCGTATGGGATAAAGAGGACTTGATGCTTTAATGCTATGGTTGGGTTTTACCTTAATGATCTTTAGTAGTTGCGGATGCTTGCTAGAGTTCCAATCATAAGTGCATATGATCCAAGTAGAGGAAGTATGTTAGCTTATGCCTCTCCCTCATATAAAATTGGAATAATGATTATCGGTCTAGTTATCGATTGCCTAGGGACAAATAACTTTTTTGTAACAAAAACCACTCTACTAAAACTAACTTAGTTGTGTGTTTATCTAAACAGCCCCTACTTTTTATTTACTTGCTCTTTATTATCTTGCAAACTTATACAACAACACCTACAAAGTACTTCTAGTTTCATGCTTGTTCTAGGTAAAGCGAACATCAAGCATGCGTAGAGTTGTATCGGTGGTCAATAGAACTTGAGGGAATATTTGTTCTGCCTTTAGCTCCTCGTTGGGTTCGACACTCTTACTTATCGAAAACTGATGTGATCCCCTATACTTGTGGGTTATCAAACGCCATATGACTGACATGTGTAATGGGTAGAGAGGAACCGTTACCAACGGTGATGCGAGCAGGAGTATGAATGGGAGTGGAAGACGTGAGGTTACCGGGATGAGCAGTCATGTGAGCAGTGGGGCCCGAGTCCATGTACCAATCACCGCCGCCACCATAGTTACTCAGTGACGGGACCGAATGCAGGGTGGCGAGGAGCGCGAGATCACACGGCGGCGGCAAATGGGGCGGGTAGAACCCGCCGTTGGCAGGCGCGGGGGCGGTGCTGTAGCCGCCCATGGCCGGCGAAGCCAGGTAGGGGCAGCGTTGGGCGCGGTGAAGAACGCCTGCTGGCTCGCGAAACGGGGCCCAAGGATGCCCAGGGTAGGAGACCGAGGGACCGGCATTATGTACACGTGAACGACACCGGTCCACGGATTGGTGCCGTAAGTCCATGGTGGGGTGGCCTGCTGCTGTTGACGAGCCCCCACCCCTTCCCCCCCCCCTCCGTTGCGCCTGTTGTTGCTGCTTGCGGCCGCCCCCGCGGCGGTTGCCGTGCCGCCCGCCACCCTGCGGCTACTGCTGGGGGCCAGCGGGAGGGGCGGGGCGTGGGTGGGAGGGAAAAAATCCCGGGGGCATGGGGGCGGTGGCTGTTGTCGCGGCGCATTGGGAGGTGCCAGCGGCGAGGGCATGGTGCTGCACGCGCTTCTTGAACCCCTTCATATGGCTCTCCTTCAACTGCAAGTACGCCACAAACCTGGGGAAGGAGGGCTTCGGCATCAAGGTGAGGTTGAAGGCGGTGTTGCCGAAGTCCTCGTTGAGGCCGGCGGTGAGCATGCTCAGGAGGAGGTCGTCATCAACCTTGGCGCTGATGTCACGGAGTTCATCCGCCAACGTCTTCAGGCGGCGATAGTAGTCATCGATGGACTGGTCATCCTGATGACAGTCAAAAAATTCCTGCTGCAGAAAAACGCGGCGCTGAAGCTTGTTGTTGGTGAAGAGGCCGTAGAGCTTGACCCACACGGCGCGGGCGTCATTTTAGGGGAACGTAGAATGCAATTTCAAAAAATTCCTACGATCACGCAAGATCTATCTAGGAGATGCATAGCAACGAGAGGGGGAGAGTGTGTCCACGTACCCTTGTAGACCGAGAGCGGAAGCATTAGGTTAACGTGGTTGATGCAGTCGAACGTCTTCATGATCCAACCGATCAAGTACCGAATGTACGGCACCTCCGAGTTGAGCACACGTTCACTCGATGACGTCCCTCGAACTCTTGATCCAGCAGAGGGTCGAGGGAGAGTTTCGTCAGCACGACGGTGTGGTGATGTGATCCGCGCAGGGCTTCGCCTAAGCACTACGACACTATGACCGGAGGAGTAAATTTTGGAGGGGGCACCGCACACGGCTAAGAGAATAACTGTTGTGCTTTGGGGTGCCCCTTCCCTCATATATAAAGGAGGAGAGGAGGAGGCCGGCCACCAGGGGTGCGCCAAGGAGAGGGGAGTCCTACTAGGACTCCAGTCCTAGTAGGATCCCCCCCTTTTCCTTCTCATGGAGGGGAAAGAGGAAAGGGAGAGAGAAGAGGAGAAGGAAAGGGGGGCACGCCCCCTCCCCTAGTCCAATTCGGACTCCCTATGGGGAGGGGGCGCGGCCACCCCTTGTGGGCTGCCTCCCCTCTCCCCTATGGCCCATGTAGGCCCATTACTTTCCCCGGGGGTTCCGGTAACCCCTCGGTGCTTCGATAAATATCTGAAATGTCCCAAAACCATTCCGGTGTCCACATACTATCGTCCAATATATCAATCTTTACCTTTAGACTATTTCGAGAGTCCTCGTCATGTCCGTGATCTCATCCGGGACTCCGAACAACCTTCGGTCACCAAAACACATAACTCATAATACAAATCGTCATCGAACGTTAAGCGTGCGGACCCTATAGGTTCGAGAACTATGTAGACATGATCGAGACATATCTTCGATCAATAACCAACAACGGAACCTGGATGCTCATATTGGTTCCTACATATTCCACGAAGAACTTTATCGGTCAAACCGCAATAACAACATACGTCATTCCCTTTGTCATTGGTATGTTACTTGCTCGAGATTCGATCGTCGGTATCCTCATACCTAGTTCAATCTCGTTACCGGCAAGTCTCTTTACTCGTTCCGTAATGCATCATCTCATAACTAACTCATTAGTCACATTGCTTGCAAGGCTTATAGTGATGTGCATTACCGAGAGGGCCCAGAGATACCTCTCCGATACTTGGAGTGACAAATCCTAATCTTGATCTATGCCAACCCAACAAACACCTTCGGAGACACCTGTAGAGCATCTTTATGATCTCCTAGTTACGTTGTGACGTTTGATAGCACACAAGGTGTTCCTCCGGTATTCAAGAGTTGCATAATTTCATAGTCAAAGGAATATGTATAAGTCATGAAGAAAGCAATAGCAATAAAACTTAACGATCATTATGCTAAGCTAACGGATGGGTCTTGTCCATCACATCATTCTCCTAATGATGTGATCTCATTCATCAAATGACAACACATGTCTATGGTCAGGAAACTTAACCATCTTTGATTAACGAGCTAGTCAAGTAATGGCGTACTAGGGACACTTTGTTTTGTCTATATATTCACACATGTATCAAGTTTCCGATTAATACAATTCTAGCATGAATAATAAACATTTATCATGATATAAGGAAATATAAATAACAACTTTGTTGTTGCCTCTAGGGAATATTTCCTTTAGTCATCACCATCGCTCATGACCATATGAAACAGGTCCTTCGAGATGGTGGTGAAGAACCACCAGATGAGCATGGCGTCGATCGCGGTCCACTCGGAGTCGCCCACCATGGCGCGGGATTCGACGGTGCCGTCAACATGATCCATGAGATTATTCTCGTGGAAGAGTAGTGAAAAGTACGTCTTCCACGCGAAGTACGTGGAGTCGGTGGCATCGAGAACGATAGGGACGCGTTCGTGGATGTTGATGTCGTGGATGTCAGCGGGGTCCGGCCCGGCGAAGGGGTTGGAGTAGGTGGAGGCGTTGGTCAACATGGCGACGGCGCGGTGATGAGAGGGAGAAGCGGCGGTTGGGGTTGGGTGAGGGTGCGGCGTGGCAGGAGGTGCGGCGCGGCGGGGGAGGCGGCGCGGCAGGGGGGAGGGCGCGCCTGGGAGGGGAGGCGCGGCCCGGGGAGAGGGTAGCGGCGGCGGCGTGGGGCGGTGGTAGCAAATGGCGGCGGCTAGGGTAGGCGGAAGCGGTTGTTAGGAGAGGACCGTGATGCTATTTTATACCATGTAGAGAATGATTTGGTACATCAATAATTGATCGATCGTGCACTAGGCACATATATATAGGTACAAGGGATGCGATCGGTGTCTTGTCTCCCAAAATACAAGTACATACAGACAGTGGCGATTCTATGGGCATGCTTTAACAGGCTCAAGCCTGCCCTCAGAAATTGTAAAACAAAAATTTGCTACTGGTTCCTAGCTCATCTCAGCCCATTGTCAAGTGTCTAGCCTGTTGTCTACCCGTTCCAACCCATGTACTGAGAAGTTGAGCCTGGCCTTCATTTTCATCCAAAATTCACCACTGCATACAGAGGGAGAAAGACATTGCAGGTGTGGCATACAAAACCCAGGCTTACGTATATGTATACATGTCCCCTTTCCCACCCTCTCCCCCCCACCAAAAAAAAACTGCTGGTTGACATGGCAGGACGCTAGGCCAGGAGGCACAACTCAGCCTGGACGTGACGAGCGGGCTTCTGGCCCGTTATAGACCGGACCATACGGTCCTGGCCCGGTAGAAAAAATGGTCAGGCCGAGCTCAGCAATTAGGCCCGACAAACTCTCGGTCCGGTCTGGATTTTGACCGAGCCCCCAAGGAGGACCGACAAAACGCAGTCCTCGTTCCTCATCGTCACGGCCACCGGCAACCCCCGAGCGAACCACCGCGTCTCCGAGCACCGCCGCATCCCCATCTTCCTGCCTGTGCGATGAATTGGTCCAGAACACCGCCTACACGACGCACGCACCCTCTCTTCCCCGATCAAGGCCGCCGTCTGTCTGCCGCCATCAATTTTGTCGCAGTCGTCAAGTCCCGGCCTTACTGACGTGATGAAGCAGTGCAACCTGTGCACGCAGGCACGCAGGGCACGAACTGTATCTCATTCTTTGCCCGTCGTGTCGGCGAACACTCTTGAATAAATCCGAAGCTCCTGTCATGTTTTCAGTTAGTTCAGTTAGCACTTTGGTTTTTCGTCAAGTTAGGCTCGAACACTTTCCTTCTGTTAGCTAGTTTAGCTCGCGGGTCTAACTGCCTGGAGCCAGACTCGTGCCTCGTCGGTCTGCTCGTGGAACGGCACCAGTGTTGTGAATCACGACGACCCAAAGTCAGGGGCCACGAAGTCTTGTTTCCCGTTCTGTAAGTCTGACTAATAGAACAGAAAAGGTCTGAAGTTTGTGCAGCGCAAAACACCTGTATCTTCCTTTTTTTTTCTTCAGCAATCTCTCGTTCGCGTGGGTTCGTTCCAAGGGCACCTCTGTTGCAGACAAACACGTCGGAGAACACACACACGTTGGTGTGCCCCGTCTTGTTCCCCATGAACTGGAAGTTGATCTCGTCATGATTGTCCCAATGTCTGAATTTGGCAATTAATTGATGCACATACAGTTAGAATTGTATGCAGTACATGCTGATTAGCAATCTGAAAGTGGAAGCGCCGATGTACATACCTCTTGAAAGCACCTACTTGACGCCGTCCTGCAGTACAAGCTGATTAGCAATCTGAAACTGGAAGTGCCGATGTGCTGACGGTAACGGTGCCGACGGGCGGCGGAGTTCTCCAGGACGAGCTTGATGTTGGCAGAGATGCAACCATAGATGAACTGCCTCTTCGTCTGCAGCAAGCAGCCGGAGTAGTTGATCTTTAGGACAGGGCACGACACAGACGAACGCAGGCCGGCGCAAGGCACACACGCAGCTCACGTCCCTCCTCCATCGCTCGGTCCCTCGGTCCTGAGTCCTGACCGAGCTTTCTCCTCGCCGGTCCGGTCCAGGAAAACAGGCCCGCTGGGCACTTCGGTCCGGTCCGGTCCGGACCGGTCGCGGCCGGTCCAAAGCACGGCTCGGTCAGGGACTGGACCGGCTCAGACCGTGTCCACCCTGCCGCACAACTGGCTTGGCCAGGAGACATCATGTGGCCGGCCGGGTGAGCTGGTACCTGCGCGGCAGCCGCCGATGGACCCTGGTTTTCCAACGGCGGGCCTCCGGCCGTCTGAGTCTGACCACCCCGTGGGCTAGCTAGCTAGTGGCCCCCGCGCATTTCATTTGGTTGTCGGCTACTTGGTTTCAACGTTCGTTGTCGAGCCGGGTACGTTGACGAGCAAAGCTACGCCGGTCGCCGCTATTTGGCCCGATCCACCGGAGTCGTCGGCACGTGCATGCTTCTCACCGGTCCATGCACCCCGTCCCATATTCCATACTCCATTTCCGTTCGTGGCCGGAAGGACGCATGCTTCCGCTTTCACGGGAGGACGATGAAGATGCGGCCAGAAAGGGTCAGCTCACGGCCACGGAGTACGTAGCAAGTAGCAACGAACCCAGGGAAACACGCTTGCGGCCGTCCGTCCACGAGCAGCGAGAAGAAGAAGAAGAAGAAGGAGGAGGAGGAGGAGGAGGAGGAGGAGGAGGAGGTTGACTCGACATGGATGGAAGCAACGTTCCTATCTCTCTCGTGCCGTCCGCGTAAGGCAACTCTCGACAGGAGAATATGTGAACCGCGGCGTGGAAAAAGAAAGGTGCAGATAGCAATCTTAGCAATCGCCTCAACTTGACAACCTTGGGCACCTTTTCTTTCCTCCTCTTTCTTTTCTTCGTCTTTGGTTGACGAGGTGACAACAACTTGCTTCATTTTTTCTTTTTTTGCTTTTCATGGGGACGATGCCCAACTTGGAGAAAAGCTATCTATCCAAGAAAAGTCTAGAGAGCATCCTCGGCCCTTGAATGGGCTGAGAGTTACAGAGGGAAAATGGAAAGGGATACGGGCTCAAGCTTAATGGTCCGTGAAAACGTGGAGGCCTATCAGTGATTTTGCTCCTCGTTTAAACTCTTTTTTTTAAAACAAGACAAAAAATTTACCATTTTCATTGATTAAAAAGAAGAGAGTTGCTTGATTAATTAAAAAAACCGAGCGAAAACCTACATACAAACACCCCACAAGGGGCACATGCGGACAACCTGGCCACAGAAACGCCAAACAAACGACCACAACGTCGAGGCCATGGCGGCTCCGATTTTGATGTTGAGTGATTTTGCTCCCCGTTTGGACTCTGGACCCTCGAGCTTCTTGCTGGAGAGCAACTAACTGGAGGTTGTTAATGCGAGCATGTTGAGTGATGCGTCCAGCTGCTGTCACATGTCGCGTGCTGAATGGTCCCTCTGGATTTCAAAAAAAAATTGTACACATTTAGTGGTTTAGATGGGTTTTTTCTTGTTTTTCAGCTTTTTGATTTTTGTCTGGTTTTCCCAAGGTTTTGAGAGAGAAAATTATGGATTTTTTGCCCGAAAACAAATTATGCTTCGACAAGAAGTGTAGATTTGCTTGCGCGAGTTGTGCTTCCGAAAAGGAAAAAATGTGCTTCCATGAGAAGCATATATTTGCTTCTGCAAGAAGAACAGTTGTGCTTCTCGAAAAGGGATAAAATATGTGCTTCCACGAGAAGCACATATTTGTTTCCGTATTGTGTTCCTCGAAAAGGGGGAGGGGGGGATTTTGTGCTTCCACAAGAAGCACAGATTTGCTTCCGCGTGCTACTCGGAAAAGAAATGTATGCTTCCGGAAGGAACAAGATTTGTGTTATAGATTTGCTTCCGTGAGAAGCACACTTCTCGGAAAGGGAAAAAAGTATATGCTTCCACGAGAAGTACATCTTTGCTTCTCATGCAAGTACAATTTGCTTCTGCGTTGTGCTTCTCAAAAAGTGAAAAAAGATCTGGTTTTCCTCATTTTGTGTCTTTTTATCAGTTGCCGGGTTTTTTTTTCATTTTTTGGGGATTTTTTTCGTTTCTGGATTGTCGAGAAAAAAAGATTGACGAAACCTATTAACGATTTTTTGTTAAAAGAGACCGCCTGCCGGATCCAAATGGCAAAAAAGACCACCTCTGGGTCAGATTTGCAAAAGAGACCCCCTTGCCGTGGCGGCAGGCGCGCCAAGCGACACGTGCCACCTGCCGCCACGACGTGAGGCGGCCGGCCCCGCCGCCATGCTGCCAGGCGGCCAGTCCCTGGCAACTGAAATCCAGGCCAGCGACGGAACGGAGCTGGGTATGGGGGGGGGGGCATGCCGTCACCTGCTGAGGCGGCCAGCACTGTAGCCCTGGGAGCGGCACTGTAGCGACGCACTGCTGCTGCAGGGCCATGCCACCACCCGTCGAGGCGGCCGGCACTGTAGCTGCTACGCGCTGCACTGTAGCGGGACGAGCTGCACTGCTGCTGCTGCACATATATATTACCTTTAAAATAATTTGTGCATATATATTACCTTTAAAATTGTTCTAACAATACTCTCACTTATGATGAATCAATAGGTCTTCTCTGTAAGTTTATCAAGTCAACCGAACCGCAGGTTGTTTCCTCTTCATTTCTATTTATCAAAACCCATATATTCTAGTGGACATGATGACACACGCAATGCTAAAATTAAAAATAAATTGCATCAAAGGTTGAACGCTGCAATCTGTGTAGCATATATGCGAGACAAATTAGTTAATTAGTAATATAGTGCCCGCCCACGGCAGGCCGCGTGCAGCAGCAGCAGTGCAGCTCGTCCCTCTTTGCACCAGTAGCAGTGCCAGCCGCCTCAACTGGTGGCGGCATGGCCCAGCAGCAGCAGTGCACGCTACAATGCCGCTCCCAGGGCTACACTACCGGCCGCCTCATACGGTGGCGGCGTGGCCCATCATACGTAGCTCCGTTCCGTCGCTGGCCTGGATTTCTGTTGCCCATGACTGGCCGCCTCGCAGCGTGGCGGCGGGGCCGGCCGCCTCACGTCGTGGCGGCAGGCGCCACGTGTCACCTGCCGCGTCTGCCGCCACGACGAGGGGGTCTTTTTTGTCAATCTGATTCAGAGGTGGTCTTTTTTGTCATTTCAATCCGGCGGGTGGTCTCTTTTGACAAAAAATCCCTATTAACATGGGGTCTAGTTGCAACGAGAAATCCAGTGGTAAAAACTATTTGGAATTTAGACGCACGATTTGAGTGATAAACATTTTAAATAAACAAAATCTACGGAAAAAAAAGAGAAAACCATAGGTTGCGACAATTGACACATATATAGTGTGCCACTTGTCAGCGTCTGAGAAAATGGAACTGACCTTTGCGTGAGACAATCCTTAACTAGTGACCGTAGCCCATAATGAGCCAACCCATTTTAGCGCAGGTACGGTTTTCTTCTTCTTTCCTTTTCCTTTTTCCGTGGGGTTCAGTTGATGCTGGTTTTCGGTGAATCTATTTGGATAATCTTCATTCATGTGTTTTTATAGATTTGATCTTTTCGATCTATGACTCTCTTCGTCCATGATGATTGTTGCTCTGGTGCGCTGATTATGTGAAACTTTAGTGCAGCGACTTTTCGACTGTCCACTGTAACAAGGTTTTTCTGGCTTGGGTGGGGGCGACGTCAACGGCATGCCTTCGACTTCCTCCAGAGCTTGTAGTCGTTGATAGGTGATCCATGAACCTAACTGTAACTTCTGTTATCTCTGATGTTCTTTCCACTGCCCGAATAGGTTGAAAGTTTCTCGTGCAAAAAGATATCGATCAATGATGCGGTCAGACTGGTGCTGATCAGGTCATGATATCTAGTAGGTGCCGCCGTGTAAGTGAGGTACCCAGGAAAAACGCTCACGGTCTGGTGATTAGCATGTGTTGTCCACGAGCAGCGAGGATGACTGAATGAGGACCCGGTCGACGGAACCTTCCTATCGTGCGAGTCGCGACCTTGCTTGCCGTCCGCGTATGCTGAAGACGAAGACCTAGAAGGGTGCATTCGTGGAGCAATAGACGCTGAAGATAGCAATCACCTCAACTTCACCAACTTAGGTATCTTTTCTTTTCCCCCTCTGTAATGAGATGACAACAACTTACAAATTGACCAACGTGAAGGAAAGCTATTTGTCTATTTATCCATAAAAAGTTAAGACATCCTCATCTCTTGGAACTTTCTTTTTCACGGGAGCCCCTATATGATGCTATATGCGTTCTGAGCAAAGAGTGATTTTCTTTTATGTATGTTTAGTTTTTTAGCCCAATTCCACAAGGCAAACCGGCTGCATACAAAGGTTAAAAAAAGGTAAAATGAAAAATATAACGACTTTAAAAAATATGCTCGCATGCAATAAAATTAAAGTTAACGAAATTTATTTATTGTTCTTGTTTTCAAAAATATGGTCAAGAAATTTCAAAAATGTATTTATTTTAACAATCCTACTCCACCTGTATTGTGGGGGTATACCGGGCAATCGCACAACCTGGCGCGGGAGCTGTGGCACTGTGAAATATTTTTATTTTAGTTTTCATTGTTTTTCTTTTTTTAAGTTTTCGTTTTATTTCGCATTTTTTCAAACAGCTTTTTATTAAATTCATGAACATTTTTTGAAACCTGGAATTTTTTTCTATATTTCAAATACTTGAAAAAAAATCAATTTATGAACATTCTTTAAAATCTAGGAAGATTTTCAAATTGATGAACTTGTTTGAAATTCGGAATGTTCTTTTGAAATTCAGAGCGCTATTTTGAATATATTTTTATATTTATGACAATTCTAGAAAGAATAAAATTCATAAATAATTTTTTAAATCCATAAACCTTTTTCAAGTTCATAATATTTTTTACAATTGCAACAGTTTTTAAATTCCGGACATTTATTGATATTTAGGAGCATTTTTTTAATCTCCTGAACTATTTTTGAAATCCAGGAGCATTTTTTTAATTCGTGAAAAATATTTGAAATTTAGGAACTTTTTGAAATCTTAGCTCTTTTTCAAATCCATGAACTTTTTTTAAAATCCAGAAACCTTTTCCCAATTCATGAAATTGATATTTGTTGAAATCTCAATCATTTTTTGAAGTTATAAAAGAAAGAAAAAGGATAAAAAAAACCAGGGTGCCACGCGCCCACACACGGGCAGTCCCAATCGTGCACGGGAGAAGGGAGGGGGTGCACGTTTGTGTGTTGTCCCACACATAGGTCGCTAAATAAGAGGACCCGTGCATGTGAGTGTTCCCAAAGAACTATCGCCGCTGCCAAAGAAATTTTGGTCCCTTCACCTTCGCTGTCATTTTGGCGCTGAGATGTGAGGAAACCTCGGGTCTACAAGAGTTATATCTTCGTCAGTGTTTGGTGGTGATTGTTATTTTATGAGAACAATATTACTCTTGTTCTTTTTTGGTGGTGCCAGAAAGTTAGAGAGTTTTGTGTCCTCACAAATCCAGTTAGTTAGGTCTGATGAGTTTATGTTAGCGTGTCAAGCTTTTTCCTCTATGGAGATTAAATATTTCATTGACACCATGGTGAAGATATTGTGATTCTATGGCATGTGCTTCTAGGGGACCATCCCCAGCCAAAGTATATTCAACGCTCAAAGCTTCCCATCTTTTTGAATGGGAGACTCAAGGGGCTTTCAAAAATCTTTATTGGTAATGCTTGTGTGTGGGTGAAAGAGTGACATCATCGCTGCTCCATTCTAATTGCAGCCTCCTTATTGAAGTTTTAGGAGTATTTCGTCTCACAGAGATTGACACCACAAAGAAGATATTCCAAATAGATACCACTGTAATTCTTCCTCATTTTTTTGAGTTACTTTGTTTTTTATCTTAAATTCAAATTAGTGTACCTATAACCATTATGTGTGAATAAAATTATATGTTTTTCCCTAAAAAAGATCTCATGTACCGCAAAGCTGATTAAGACACCAAGCAAAAACAATAGATTACAGCTCCTAAAAAAGGCGGTCCAATAAGAAATACAGATATTCAAAGACATTGCCAAAACAACTCACATTTAGAGACACTTATGGCCCTTAAAAAAACACTTCTGGCAAGAAAAAACACATGCAAACTCTGGGCCGTTAAGTAAAACATGATCACACACGAACTAATGTTTTCATTGTCCTCGCCTCCTTTGTCAGTAGCACCATGTCAAGTTTTTATACAACAACAAAAATATAGATACCCCCGCTTGCCTTTACATGGTTCACACAGTGGACATCACATCCCTAAGCTAAAACCAACACAAGAATACTGGACCAAAACCTCCGGAAAAAAGAAGCAAGGCCCCCTAATACTAACTACCACCACCAGCTCATACTATAAGTAGAGTAAACATGACATAAGTTACGCCTCGCATAGCTCCGTCGTGTATGGGAGTATCTGCAAGAGAGTGGCGACGAAGCTGCTGCTGCTGACCGAAGAAGCTACAAGGACATGATGTCGATGATGCTGGCAAAAATCAATTCACAACGCACTATCCCTGCTCTGACCATGCAGCCTGTTATGAGTGTTTCTTCTGGGTGCATACGACAACCGGTCCATTTCCAGCGTGCATGTGTCGCTTATCGAGTGTTCCCGTTCCCGTTCGTGTAGAAACCATCTGTGTTGTGGGCGTCCATCTCTGCCAGCATCACGGACTTTGCCCGCTGATACCTGTTCCTTTTCGCGGAGATTGCTGATATCGCTGCAGACGTAAATCCAACAGGTTAAATGTGTTGTCTTCAGACAAGTGCCAAATGAAGAAAGACAATTGGGCCGTGCGTTGTGACTTCTGTTGACTAGTTCAGCAATAACCATCAAGATCATATAGTTTGAATAACTGAGGCAGAGCCGCAGAGGCAGTATATAGGTAGGTAGCTAAATCTGCCACACTACCGTTTCAGTAAGTATAAACCCAACTAAAGTTTCAAAACCAGCATCATAAATCGATAACTGATACGACTGGCCTCAGCTACAGTTTGTGAAATACAGCACTAATGCTAAAAATCAAAATGATGGTTGTTTCATTAATTTAATTCATATATGAAGGTAAAAGAGTTAAATGAGATACTTACAAGTCAAATCTTGAGGGAACTCGAAATCGTAGTCGTATGGTCCCCGTCTTATGCACACTATGTAGACCACTATAAGTATAACAAGCAGAAGAAGTCCAAACGAGGCTCCAAGTGCAATTTTGCCGGTTTTATTCAAGCCTCCTTTCTCCCAGAATAATGCACAAGCAGGTAGAGTAGGCACCCCACATAGGCCTTTATTACCTGACAGACTGCCAACATAATGCATATTTGTAAAAAACAAGAGAATGAAATGGAAGTTACCACATCTAGTTATCCACAATCTATTTAGTACATTAACACATGGCTCTTAATCTATCCGCTCACCCCTTGCACACATATTCTCTCCTTGTTTGTTGCAAGTAATAATTTATAACAGAACATAGTAGAGCATGTCCTGCAACTCACCCCAGGTCTCCAGTTTTACTAATTGATACCTGACACATTATCTCAAATACAGCTTCTATATATGCGGTTGGCGTGCACCCAGTTCATCTTTGGGTTTGCACACTTGCATCATGCTAAACTGTTGAGGAAAGATAAAGAATATACTTCAACCTAGTTATCGATAAATCACTAAGTGTGACAGAATGAGCTAAACCCACAACTCTTTGACCTCGTTTGTAGGGCTGGAACAAATAGCATGAGTACAATAACTCTTCCGGATGGTCATCCTGAGGAAGAAAGTGAGAATTCTGTTGTATGAAAATAGTGGAGATATCTTACTCTATCACGCCACCATGCACGCCAACTGAATAAAGTCTTTCTGGAACTTGCCCATCAAGTTGATTGCCGTTTAGTAGACTGCATAAGAGGTACCTAGTAAGTCAGCATTGTTGCATACATATGCAGGATAGCTAAAAATTGCATTAACAAATTGAATAATACTGTGGAAAACTCTGCTTACACAGTCTGTAATTTAGACGAGCCTATGGTGCCAGGAATACTCCCAGTAAACTGGTTCGAGGACAGATCCCTAAAAATCAAACAAAAAAAAACTGATGAAAGTGACTCAGATTGTTAGAGAATCAGGCTTGTCGAAGCATTAGATAGAACTACAGGAATAGTAATACACAATGTTAAAGAATTGGCAGACAATGATGAACTGACATTGTAATCCAGAATGAGCAAGCAGAGCTTAGAAGCACATCTACTAATTCAATGCTATTTTTCAACAAAAATAACATGCTGAAGTTACCTAATAATCAAAGATACATCTGGACCACTTAAAACATCCCTCCATCCAGGTACACAAACAGAAAAAAACTGAGACCAAGGATCCTTGATAGCCAGTACAGATGTTATACCATCCCGCAGATAAATATTATTATGTATTGTTTAGTCAGTCCATAGACGACTTACCAGCTAAGATGATGTCATCAAAGCCATCAGGTCCTGAAGCTCACAGAAAGAGTTCCTAGAGCTACTTGGTACTGTCCTAGCTTCATGATTCTACATGAGAATGCTACTGGTGTGGTGTGAAGCAGGTAAATTCTGCCAAATTACAGTTTTAAAGATTTCGTGATGAACATACAAAGTAAGATTTTGTATCATGTACCTATCATGAGCATGTCAACAGCAGAATGTGGGCGCGATAAAAATGTGCCATATTTCTAGCATGAAACAGTACAACTTTGCATGCCATGAACTATTGTACTCACAGTGTCGCAAGTGAAGGTTGGCCTAAACCTGGTGGCAAGCTTCCGGTCAACGAATTAGAGCTCAAGTTCCTGGAGGCAAGATCATAATATATATTAATGTTCAACAAGGAGAGATGAAAAATTGTAAACTGCGTAAGTAAAATAACACCATTTTCTATAGCTTAAAACCAAGTACTTTCAAAATAATATGAGCACATATGAAAATATGAAATGGTAAACAATTTAAACTTGATATCATGGACGATATATCTGGAACACAGAAGTATCAATTGAACAGGTTCTGGAGAAACAATTGCATGATGCACCTAACGTTGTTCATTGTTTAATATTGTAGTCATCATCTGCATTGATGTATCTATATCGTTCCAGATTTGTGCTGAAACCTCCTACAGGAAGTTCCTTCTAAGGCCTTGTACAATGGGAGGTGCTTAGAGAGATGCTTAGAAAAATAAACCGGGTTTTTCTGAAGCACCGGTGCCTATTTCTACAGGAGAGACGCTTAGTTAAGCGTCTATCCTGTACAAATAAGCACCGGTGCTTAAGGAAAGTCTGGTTTATTTCTCTAAGCACCTTCCCTAAGCACCTCTCATTGTACAAGACCTAAAAGAACAGTGAAGGGAAGCCCCACTTGCAGGATTTTTTTCATCAAACCAACAAGTACATACAAAATGGGTCCAACGCAATCCGGTGAAGCCAGCAAATGAGAAAATAGTTAGCGTGTTTTTTTGTTGAAATATTGCCTTTCTATTGAACATGTGATTGACAGGTGGGACTGAGAAAGCCACTCGGCTCATTCCAGATGCATGGTGTGATGCCTGTCCAGGTCAAGGGTTGCTACACATAGTGCTCTACCACTCCTTGGCAGTTGGTCCTACATTGACTTTGGGACCCTCCAATAATATATTTCACACTGAATTTGAGATTTCATTTATTTCCAGGTGACACCCTGTACTCTCATCTCTATTTTTTGGATTTGTACTACTCCTTGCTTTAGTACCTAGAGATGAAATAGTCATATGAAGCTACTCATTTAAGTCTCTCAGGTATCATGACCAAAGGCAAACAGTTATCTACAGTACTCCCTCCTATCCATAATAAGTGCCGTGGTTTTAGTACAATGACACTTACTTTGGATATGAGGGAGTATTGAACTAAAACCACGACACTTATTTTGGATCGGAACGAATACTAGAAAGCTTTGAATTTCAAAGTTACAACTCATGTGCTCCTGCATAGCTAATGCAAACATGAAACTCAAGAGGCATCGATATGCGGAAGCTACAAATACCAATGAAGACCAGGATCAAGTTGAATCAACTTTAAGTGTGTGCAATGATACTTACAAGCTTACCAAGTCGGTCAGATGACTAATTTCATCAGAGATGAAACCTTTCAGCCCTTGACTTGCAAGATCCCTGTCAGGGCAAATTAGAAAAAAACATAAGAGTTATGACATCAACTATTCAACTTTTCACAAGATACTAATAAGTAGGGCATTACAATTTTATTTCCTATGTCCACTGATGCATCTACTGTGAAATTTCATTCAAGCCCATATAATGATACATTGATAACGATGCATGCATAGTATTTGGATTTAGGATTTTAGGACAATTTTTTTAATGTAATTAAAATTTTGCAGCTCAGCTTTCTGGTACAGCTGAGATTGGTAGAGTAGTAAACAGGCAGCAATCACTAAGGCAGATATATTTGCTGCTAGTGCTGTGTGACTGTCAAGATATCTTTCCTCAACAATGATCTGCAAACACTACCGGTGCCTTTGAAAGATAATTCTACGGTTGTCTTTGGGGATTAAAACAGAAATGTATTTGGTAAGTCAGACACAGAATAATGACTACTTGACAGCAAAACAGAAATACCCTAATGAAACAGTGAATGGATAAAAATAGCATTGAGATATCGAAAGTGCACTCACAGCTGAGTGATCACAAGCCCTTTGTTACCAGGATGGCAAGTGACTCCCTCCCATGCATCCCATGTCCGCGGCGCGCAAGGGTCCCCATTCCACCCCATCCTAGCTGGAATTTTCAGTGAATCCTTCAGGGCCTTCATCGCAGCCGCTGCCAAAAACAGTGCAACATGCTCAGCGAATGTAGGCTGGTTTTTTATAGTGAAAATTGGAGAGCTCGATCGGCCCATCTTGTTCGGAGAATGCGCATAGAGTATCGAATTATAGGTTACCTTGGTGTGGCACCGTCCTTGTCTCAAGGGGCACCATTGCGTAATTCTCGAGCCCGCACAGAATCGGCCGTCCCACTACTGGCACAAGCCTGACGCTCATGGTGGAGCTGGTCAGGTTCTCCACAATGTATGTCCACTTGAAGGCCGTGAACCCTCCCACCTGCTTGAAGATGTCGATCCTGGTCACGTTCCTCCCGGCAAGCATTATGTCGAACACCCTCTGGCCAGGGGCCCTGACCCCGGCGTCGATCTCCGCGAAATGCAGCCAGACCATGTAGGACATCCTCGTGTCCACCGGCATCAGGTACTCGATCTCGTTGGAGGCGTCCCCGCCGGTGGTCACCGCCGACCTGTACATCTTGGTGGGGAAGTAATTGGGCGGCTGGTTGCTGCCGAAAATCTTCCTCCCACCGGCAGTAATGGCGTCGTAGGTGAGGTCGTTGTTCCGGAAATCTGTGCCGGCCTGCCACACCCTGGAGAAGGCGTCGGAGTCGTTGGTGAAGCCGGGGCCGAAGAGGCTGTTCCCGCAGGTGAGGCGGCCGTAGTTGACGAGGACGACGTCGGCGCCGGTGGTGGCGCCGTCGTAGGCGAGCGGGTGGACGGGGGCGACCTCGATGGAGGCGACGACGGGGGCGTCGGTGGAGAGCGAGTAGAAGCAGACGTCGGTGGCCTCTGCGTCGGAGGGGAAGATGAGGTCGGAGTAGGCCCCGTAGCGCGCGGCGGTCTCGGGCCACGGGGAGCGGAAGGAGAGCACGAGCGTGGCGGCGGCGGAGACGTCGAAGGACGGGGAGCGGAGCTTGGAGTCGTAGTTGTCGTAGACGGAGAAGACGCGGAGGTAGTAGCGGCCGGGGGCGAGCGGGAGGGAGTAGCAGGAGGTCTTGCCGGCGGAGGCGGGCGGGAAGAAGCGCAGCGTGCGCTCCTGCGGCTGCGGGAAGCGGTGCGGCTCGGCGACCATCCCCGCGTTGCCCCCCGCCGAGAAGAAGCGGTCCGCCAGCCAGCGGCGGCCGAAGGCCGAGGTGAAGTCCGCCGCGCCGCCGCAGTCGATGTTGTAGCTGTGGTTCGCCTGGGCTGCACGGGCAGAGAGAGCGTCAGCGTACAGCGGAGTATAATTTTGTTTGTAGCTAGCTGGATTGGAGGTGCTTACCGCCGGAGAGGAAGGGGTCGTCGGAGTCGCGGGCGGCGCCGGTGGCCGCGACGAGGAGTGGGAGCAGGAGGAGGAGCCGCATTGCCGCTCCCGGGGCTGGCCGGAGGAGCGGCGCGCGTCCCCTGGGCGGAGAATTTGGTGGGGAGTTTTAGGAGGGAGCGGGTGTGAACGGAGCTGCAGCGGAGTGGAGGAGACGTGGTGGTACCCTGGTACGTTGAACCGTGGAAGGAAGGAGACGAGGCTGGAAATGCTGGATCTGGCCGCGCTGGAGGATCGGACGGCGCTGCAGGCACCGCCGCGCCGCGCTATGGCCTCAACGGCCGCTCGATCAACGGTAAGTGGCGGACCCCAGCAGTAAAGAGGGAGGGGAGAGCGACGGTGCGATGCGAAGCTCTTTGACCCTTTTGCTTTTCACACCTCTCTTTTTACTCTCAACAAAGTCTCAGTTTGTTCCCTTTAGAAAGAAAGAAAAAGTCTGAATTTGTTTGTTTGGTCACGTGAGGAAGCGCGGTAAGGCTGGTCACAATGGGCAAGAACATAAGCCAGTAACTTACACACTTCTCTAGACTATGTTACTACCTCCATAGTGGGTAGGAACATCTATGTAGTGTCATGCAACGATGTATTTATTAGGTTATAGACTCAGTGTTTCTTGGAGTGTGTGATGTTCCGGTAACTTAGCTAGTTACCACAAGCACCTTTCTCTTCATTAAATATGTGCCACATAAGCAAAGTTGTATTGCAGTGTGTGATGTTACTCTTAAGTTCCTTCCCGTTGTGACCAGTCTAAATGAATGAGTAAAACCGGCAACGGGGCCAGCCTTCCATCCCATGGGCGGTGGTGATCACTCCGTTCGTATCGTACGGGGTGTTATTAATCTAGCAAGTCACGGGCGGGACGGAAGCACTGTTGGATTCGACTCGACTGCTCGTATTTGCAAGTGCTGCCTGTATGCAGACAAAAATTATTGCTACTTGAATTAGGTAGCGGACGTACGTACTCAGATTCGAGGGGTAGATGATGGCGAGAGATGCGTCCAAACACATACAGTGTGTGTGGGAGTGTAGCCTTCCCTTTGGGCCGCTGCGGTCACGGGGTCGGCTAGGCCAGCTGAGTGCCGCGGCAACTACCACCAAATCAGGCAATTAAGCGTGACGTATGGCGCATTTCCCTCCCCGCCCCGACCCGACTCGACCCCATCGCCGATGGATCTGGCTGGCTTGCCTGCTCCTCTCCTGCTCCCATCCGTCCACTCATTTCATCCTACGGCTGTTTTTTTTTTCTTTCTAATCTAATCATCTTCCCCCCGATTTTAAAGAATGGGACCGGGTCTTATTTTATTTCAATCAAACCATGCCACATATGCCGGAGCACGGATGGACGCACACCGAAGAAGCAGGCAAGTCTCGTCCATCGCCGATGGGAGGGCCCGGGCGGGCGGCTTCTCCACGGGTTCGTTCGTTCGTGCCGCGACGTGCGCAGTAATGCGCGGCGCGTCTGCCGTGGTTCGGGCTACACGTACGTACGTACGCGCGTGTACCTGCTAGTTCAGGAATCACGACCATAGTACAGCTTCACTTCCTCCGTAGTGTATCTCTCTCGTCTCCAACGGGCAGCATATAAATTTCTTGACTAGTACTCCTACATACGTGCCGTGCTACTGGGTGCTTGCTTGCTTACTCGCTCCAAGAAGGTACCTACTGTCATCGGAAGCAGCTGACGTCTCCTTCGCACGGACAGCGCTAGGACCATCTACATCTATAACTGATGACCGACTGTATTTATTTACTAAGGACCTAGGCAAAATTTCGTGTTTTGACCCTTTTATCAAACAAAATTAAGATCTGGCCCATGTTTTTTTTTTGAGATTTGACCATTTTTCCTACGGCCACGAGGCCTGGCGGTAGGATTACCTAGCCTACCATCAGAACGTGCGGCGGTAGGATACTTATCCACGTCAGCAGCTTTAACGGTCTCCGTCCCCCTCCATCCCACCCTACCGCCACTGGTCTTGGCGGTAGCCTGTCGGATCCTACCGCCAGGGACCCTAGCGGTAGAGTGTGGGCAGTTATAAGCCGTGGGCCGCCCCACCCCTCCCCCTTCTCCCCCCAACCAGTCGCCCCAAGAACAGAGGAGTTCTTCCTCTCGCCCCCTCTCTCATCTCCTCCACTCTCCCCTCTGATCTTCATCGTTTCTTCACCGTTTTTGCGGATCGAGATGGCCCCGAAGAAAGCAAAGTAAGCTCCTTCGATCCCTTCAATTAGTTTTAGTCAAATAGCTTCCGATTCGTCGCATTATTTGATTCAAATCACTCCCCTTTTTGAACTAGATTTAATTATTTTGAACCCTAGGATTGATTTAGGTTGATTCTATATGTTATATTGTGTTACATATGAACTCTAGTCACTAGTTGGTATGGTTATGTGAAGATGAACCCTAGTTCATATTATTTTTGGAGGATTCTTTTTTGATATGATGCATGTTGGAGGAATTTATTGTGATATGATGATGCATGTTGATATGCTACGATTCAAGTAGTGGATGTAGTTGGACAACAAATGTTGAACCCTCAAAATGAACCCAGTTCATATTATTTTGTGTTAAAAAAATTTATGATATGATGAATATTGGAGATATTTGTTTTGGTATATGATGCATGTGGATGTTATATGATGCAAGTAGTGGATTTTGTTGGAGTAAAAATGGTTAACCCCTCAAGATGAACCCTAGTTCATGGTTTTTGTTTTTGAAAACAATATGATATGATGCATGTTGGATGTTGTTGGTGATGAATCTTTGTGTGATGAATCTATATGTTTAGGTACGGAAGCTTGGTGATGCCACTCCCGTACATGTACGAGACCTTCCCCGAGATGCTACAGCCGGTGGGATCTGTCTTAGACGAGGTCCTAGAGGCGACGATGGCAAAGCGGTGGCACGAGAGGGTTGAGCGGATCCTCGACGATGTCATGGCTTGGTCGCAGAGCGTGAAGGAGTGGAAGAAAGTGAAGGCGGAGATGGAGGCAGACCCAAGTATCTGTCGTGTCTGCCGGGAAGCGTGCATTGAAGTTGCGCAGAAGCACGCCAACTATCTCCTGTGCAACTTGGGTCGGAGAATCTACTTCGAGAGCAATGCGGAGGAGAAAGTCAGGATGCCGCCCCCCAAGTGCATCTGCGCTCGATATCATCAACTAGGGAAGGGCGGAGGCGAAAACCCCAGCGGGCACGGCAAGGTGGGAGTGCTTGAACAGTCGGATGCCGACCAGCGTTCCGCCTCCGCCTGAACCGGTGGATCCGTTGCCGTTTCTGTCTCCACGGCCCGGGCTAACATACGAGGAGCTCTGAAGATGAAGATCTCTGCCCGCTCTTCGAACTTGTCTGAAAATCGTCCTATTAATTTGTCTTGTGTCTTTCAATTATGTTCTCGATGAATAATGAAACTATGTGCCTCTTGTAATGCCTTGTGCCTTTCAATTATGCTCTCAATGAATATGAAACTATGTGCTGTCAAATTCAGTTTTTTCATTAGTTTGACTATCAAATTCAGTTTGAACATTAAGTTAACTTCATGCCATTTGTTCTTGTCAATATGAGTATACTTTCATGGTAAAAGAAATGAGTATATACTTTCATGTAAAACAGAGCACAATTTCTTCGTTTGACATGTCTATATACTTCAAGTTTTATTAATGTGTATGTGATGACTAAGTTTAATTGTTTGGGATCTGTTTTTTATCTCTATATCATTGCTGTGATATTGATTTTGAAAAGAAGCAAGCAATTAAATTTGAAACCATAAAACACCAGGACCCTACCGCCACGGACCCTGGCGGTGGGGTCACACAACCTACCGTCAGGGCACTTAGATATTTCGTTACAGAAACTTTCCAAGACAAAAACCCAGCCACCACCACCGCCAGGGGTTCTGACGGTAGGGTTAGAGAGGCTACCGGCAGGTCCCTGGCGGTAGGATACTTATCCACGTCTGCTCGTGCAAATGGCCGCCGTTCCCCTCCGTCGCACCCTACCGCCAGGCATCCTGGCAGTAGTCTGTCTAACCCTACCGCCAGAATACCTGCCGGTAGTGAAAGGGTCAAATTCTAAAATTCTTTCCAACGGGGGTCAGATCCTGAATTTCCATGTAAAAAGGGTCAAAACACAAAATTTTGCCGAGGACCGACTGTATTCATGACCACTTAATCGGTCAGGACCCAGTTAGCCCTCAAGCTGTCTGTACACATCGAGCAGGGCCCAAAGCAGAATAAGCAAAAAAGGCCGCGTCGACGACGCGGACACATACAAGGACTTGGCAACCGCATTCTTCTTTTGTGCAGGTGCCGAACGCATTCAACATCCAGAATCTAACGGAAAAGTTGACGTCAACTGGGATCAGGTAACCTACAGGCTACAGCCAAGGCACAACACAGCCAGGACAGTACTCTAATCCTTTTAACATATCGATCAACTTGAATCCAGACTAAAATGTACGACAACTTTGGAATGTGCATTACAGTATTTTAGTACTACCACTAGTACCAGCTTTCATTCCTTGATTCACGACGAAACAGTACAGGATCAAGCTAAGAGCATCTCTAACAGACTCCGTATAATACCGATCCAAAAAAATCCTTCATAGTCCGCTGCAGATGAGATTTGCGAGGCGAATTCGTGCATTGCAGATCAGACCTCGTATATGAAACTGTAAATTTAAGAAAAAACATTCACGGGAGAAACTTGCAAAGACATTGATCATACACTAGTTCATTTACATACTACATTGTTCATATATAGTTCATCCACATTGATCATACTAGAGGGGGAATATGTGGGCCCGAGCCTAGCTACCAAAATCGACGAGCTCGCGGTGGCGATGACACGGCGGAAGAGCCGGAGGAGCTAGTCCTCGTCGGAGTCGAGGTCGGTGAAGACCTTGGCCCGCTCCGCCTTCATGAGGCGCAGGTCCGCCTCCTTGGACGCGTGCGCCTGCGATGCCGCGACGCCCTGCTCGAGGAAGATGCGCTCGTAGTCGAGCGCATCGGCCTCCTCGAGCTCCTTCACCCAGCGCTCCATGGTGACGCGTGCAAGGTGCTCCTCCTGCCCCGGGGGGAGGTAGTTCTCGGGGCCGATCACTCCTCGACGCGGCGGTGCATCGGCCTCGGGCTTGACAGCGAGCGGCCCGAGCTCCTATGGCTCTCTCTTGACCAGAGTGAGCTGCGAGCTCGAGGCGCCCTCGGACGAGCTCCCCGCGGCAGAGGAGCTGGAGGAGGCGTGGCGGCGGCGGGCGAGCTCGCGCTTGTACTCGACGAGCTCGCAACGTTCAAACGCCGGCGGCGGTCGGCTCCCATGGTTGAGCCACCTACGCGCGCCCCGCTTGTGTGCGGCGGCGATCCGAGTCATCCCCAGATCTCCCGTAGCCATCCATAGCTTTTTTAGGCTCGCCGACGCCAAGGGATTAGGCAAAGGAGAAGGGGAATCGCGGCGGAGGAGGATAGGGTTTGACCCGTATTCGAGCGATGAAACCACATATATAGCGGTGGGGAGTGAGTTTTTGCGGGCCATGATAGATTTTTTACGGGTCGGGCCGCGAATATGGTGTCTATTCTGATCAGAAAAACGGACCGAACGGTTCGGTCCTTTTACGGGTCCCGTGCCACGAAAGACACCAAAAGGCAGGCGTCGTGCCTCGATCTGCACCGCATGTATTTGTACTGCTCCAGTTAATGGCAACCACGTACGTATACCGCTTAAACGACCGTGTGCATTTGGTTTCGTTGCAGCACACCTGCGCTTTGCACTAAGCCCAAGCTGCACTACATCCCGATCAGTGCATTGCAAACACAGATCATAGTCATAGCGCTATTGGATCAGCAGTTGGGTATTGGCTGTAGAGAACCGGCCAAAAGGTAGTTACGACAAGGAGCTACTTCACGATCGATGTTGATTATATCGTGGTGGGCTCACTCACAGAGGCAGCAACCAAATCACTCACTGTAGTACTGTACAGCGGGTGGTACTCCTGCATCTACTACCGCCATGATTGATGGCACTAAGAGCCAATATTTATCATCTAATTTCTACGTTCAACTTCTACGCGTCCATCGCCAAGATTCCGGGCCGCGGTTCGTGCCGCGACGCGCTGTTCGATCTCTTCGCGCCTGCTGCCACCACACCGTGCAGCTAGGGGCAGTGGTCACCCTGTGAGATTTCAGACGTCCCCTTGATTAATTACAGTGCCGCCTACTGAAACGTATTAGCAGTACAGCAATGGTCAGATTGATTTGGAGCCAGCCGCGATCCAACTACTCAACAAGTTGAAGCCAGGGACACTGGAATAGGACTGTAGAAGAATACGGACATGATCAAGGCGCCATGCGGACACATGCGTGCCGGACAGTGGCTTGGCAACCGCTATCCTTCTTCTTTCTTGATTCGGCAGAGTACGTCTCGATCGACATCATGCAACAGAATCTAGTTGACATCAACGAAGCTCACATGAAATGCAACTTGGATCCGGCCGAACTAAAATATGCAAGGTGGTACTACCCAACAAGCTTCGGAATGCGCATAGATAATACAAGTACCGGCTCCATTCCTTCACGAGCGAACAGGAGTACAACAAGAACTAACCCGTGGCACGGAAGACGCCAAGAGGCAAGCGTGCGCCGTGCCACGATCTGCGATCCAAAGCTTGTACTGATATGATTTTCTATGCGGGCAGTACTCTGCGCGGATGCGCCGCCCAAACTTTGGGACGGTCCAACTCTGGTCGTTAGATACACCCCACATAGCTGTTGGATCATGCCCTTCCCCCAGCGATTCTCACACCCGCACGTTTTCAGATCTGAAGAAAGCACCCCGGCAAATCATGGCGGCCGCACCCCTCGCCGTGTCATGCAGCGCGTGGCCGCCTTCCCCCGTTTGCCCTCACCGTCCATAGTTGCCGCCGTGCTCGATGTTAACGCTCGCCGTTGACGCCCGCAAACAAAAAAAGCTGTCGAAAAAGCTGCCCTGTATTGCCACCCCTATTGAATCAATTGAAAACCCTGGTTCCAACAAATTAAAGGTATGGTTGTAGCAAAAAATCGCTGGTCCAGCAAACAAAAAATCGCTGGTAAAGTATTTTTGGGTGCTGGTTTCAACAACAAAAAACGTGGTTGTAGCAAAAAAAAAACGATGGTCTAAAAAGAACGAACTCCGGTGGGAGCATTTTTTGGTGCGGGTTCTAGCAAACGTGGTTATGGTTGCAGCACCCCCCGCCCCTTCCCACCAACTTGTTGTGGTGACCCTGCAGCTCGCCGCGGTCGTCGCTTCCAGCAAAAAACAGGCGTGGTTGCAGCTCCTGCATCAACAGATGTTGCATCTGTCCGCTCCGTCGTCGCGCCTGTTGGTCGAGGTAGTAACAACTCCATTGCCAGTTGCGGCTCACCCCCGAAACGGTTGTATCATTCGCACCGGCCCGTAGTAGCTCGTCGGCTTAGGGTTGCAGCTCGCTCGTTCCCCGGTTCCATCGCTAGTGCCGGGTGTACTGCGGGTGACGCCCTGGGCAGGGGGAAAATAGTGACAGAAGGGGGACCGCGGGGGAACAACAGAGCGCGGGTGGAAGTGCGAGGGAAGGGAAGAGATTGGGACGACCCCACGACAGGGTGGATAAGATTGCACGGGCCCATATGAATGAAACGTGGCTCTCCGTGCATGGGCGTTGTGCGTGACAATGCACGTGACCGGCCAAAAGTTTGCTGGCGCACCGCACACAAGCGTTTACCTTTCTATGCGTGTGGACCCAAACCTTTATTAAATTGAAAAACAGTAAGCTCGACTACCTTTTTTTGCAAATGAGGAAGCTCAGCTACCTACAAGCCTCCACAGCAATTTGATGTTCTTAGCTGTTGGATCACCCTCACATACATTCTATTCCCTCCATCCCATAATGTAAGATATTTTTTGACACTACACTCTAGTGTCAAAAAAGTCTTATATTATGAAACGAAGGGAGTAGATTTTATGACATTATTGCAGTAATGTACATTTTAGATTATCTAGTCATCCCACAGATTGGCTATTTTTGGCGCCTATGGACCCGAACTCCTATTTGGTGCTTATGGCGCCAACCAAAGGATAATTTCGTACACCGTGCACACACCCTTTGAACTAACGGGCCACTCCTGTAAACAGTAGCTTGATTTTTCGGTTTTGGGAGGCTTCAACATGCTTCTGGCTTTTTTTCTGCTGGTCTATTATATTTCGCTTTACCCAGATTTTCTAAGGAATTTTTCAATTTGTTTTTCTTTAAGATTTTCCCCTTTCTTTTTTCCCTTTCTTTTTTATTTCATTTGTTTAAAAAAATTCAAATACACGAACACCTTTCGAATTCATTAGCTTTTTTTCAAATTACAAAACATTGTTTCAAATTCACAATTGTTTTCAAATTGGCGGATGTTTTTCAATTCCGTGAAGTTTTCCAAATTCGTGAAGTCTTTATTCAAGTTCATGAACTCCTTTTAAATTCGTGAATGTTTTTATATCCTCTAACTATTTTCAAATTCGTCAACATTCTATTCAAGTTCAAGAACTTTTTTCAAATTATTAAACCTTGTTTCAAATTCGTGATTTTTTTTCAAATGCATGATATTTTTTCAAATCCATGAACTTTTATTCCAATTCATGAAATTTTTAAAATTCATAAACATTTTTCATATCCACTAACTATTCTCAAATTTGTGAAATGTTTATTCAAGTTTATGAACTTATTTGAAATTTGTGGACATTTTTTATATCTGCAATTTGTTTTTCCCATCCATGAAACGTTTTCGAATGTGTGAACTTTTCCAAATCTGTGAATTTTTATTCAAGTTCATTAATGTTTTCAAATTCATTAACATTTTTGTATCTGCCAACTCTTTTTGAATTTGTGAATGTGTTTTGAATTCACGACTTTTTTAATGCATGAATTTGTTATTCAAGTTCCTGAATTTCTTTGAATTTGTAAACATTTTTAAATGCATGAATTTTAATAAAATTTGTAAACATTTTTTAATGTGTGGAAGTTTTTGAAAATCCAAGAACTTTTTCTTATCCGTGAGTCTATTTGGATTTACATTTTTTTGAGGATGTGAACTTTTTGGTGGTGAAAATCAATGAGTCAATGGTGTGGTTAATGGTCAGGAAACAACCACATTTGAGTGTTTATTCTTTTAAATGGTCAACTGCTAGATGCGAGAGCTATATCTCGCATTAAGCGAGTCCGAAGGCTCATTTGTGAATGGTTAATAAAGGATCGAGAAAGGACAAAAGGGAGCACGCAGGGGATTCAAACATTGGTCTCCTAGTTGAGGGCAAGCATGGCTAGCAACTGGGCTTGCCACGGGTTTTTGAAGGAGTAATAGGGCGGGACTACTTAAGTCGAAATGAGTCATGTTTCCACTGATTCTTCTTCGTTTTTTCCTGGGTTTTTTGTTTTCTTTTTATCCATTTTTTTCTCTATTTTGTTTTCTTTTTTTGGTTTACTTATTTATTTTCTTATTTCTTCTTTGTTTTTCATTATTTTAGTTGTCATTCTACATTTTTTGTATATGTGAAGAAAAGTTTAATAATACAGATTTAACATTTTTGCAATAAAAATTTAATATTTATTTAATACATGGTCAACAGTTTTTCTGTACACATTTTTAACATACTTGAAATGCTTGATTGGCATTTTTCAAATACAAAATTAACATTTTTTTAAAATACTTGGTCAACAATTTTGCTACACACACTTAAAAAAATCAAATGTTTGATGAACATTTTTTCAAATACAAGATTAACATGTTCTAATACATGGTCAACATTTTTTCTATGCACGTTTAATATTTTTAAATACTTGATAATTTAACACATGGTCAACATTTTTCCTAAACACATTTTAAAAATTCAAATGCTCGATTAACATTTTGCAAATGCTTGTTCAACATTTTTTCTAATGCTAAATTTTTTATATACATGATCAATATTTTTTCATTATTTTTAATTCATGGTCAACACTTTTTCTATACACATTTACTATTTTTCATATACTTGGTCATCATTATTTTCAATGCTTCATTAATTTTTTTATATAGACATGATCAAATTGTTTTCATTATTTTTTAATACATGGTCATCATTTTTTCTATAAACATTAAACATTTCTAAATGCTTGCTTAACATTCAAAAAAAATCATCATTTTTACAAATGATTTATTAACATATTTTAAATACGTGATCAAATTGTTCATACAATTGTTTTTATACTTTTTCCGTATACGTTATAACATTTTCCCTATACACATTCAACATTTTTCAAAAGCTTGCTCAACATTTTCCATATGTTTCTAGAGTGATTTTAGTAATATACTTATTTATAATATTTATAAGTATAAATAAGTAATAAATAAAGGGAAAAAACAAAAAACATGAAAAAAACAGAAAACAATGTTGTTGTTTCAGGTGTGCCTGGGCCGGGCCAACGCGCGGCACCCTTTAGCGAGGGTTCCCTCTGTCTCGCTGAATGTGAGACATAGAGGCGCCCACGGCCACTCCAGCGAGCCCATGCCATTTTTGGGCTGGCCCAATCCATAGCAGGTCGTTAGTTTTTTATTCTTTTCTCCAATTTTTCATTGTTTTCGACCCAGTTTTTCCGGTGTGTGTTTCCTCTCCGGTTTTCATTGTTGGGCTCTATTTTTTTGTTTTTTCTTCAGTTTTTATTTCTTCACAGTTTTTCTCCCGTTTTCTTGCTTTCTTTTTATTTTGCTTTCTTTTTAATTTTCTTTGTTTCTTCCCTAGTTTTTATTTTTTGCAATGTATTTTCTCCAGTTTTCTTTTTTACCTTTTCATTTCTTCCTCTCTTTGGTTTCCTTTTTCTTTCTGTTTTTGAACATATATCTACATTTTTTTACACATTGTACATTTTTCGTATACGTTAAGAAATTTTTTTGATACATGTTTAATATTTTTAAATATATGATAATGATTTTTTCCAAATAAATGTTTTTGATGTGTATTGGTTTCATACACTTTGTACACTTATGGTATACACATAAAACATTTTTCAAGCGATGTATTGATGCGCTCCATGTTATTGGTACGCGTCGGACATGGTCCTTCGCTACATGGACTGGCCCATATTAGTCCCTCATAGACCGGTTTTGGGGAAGGTTCCCACCATTTCTACTAGGCCAGATTTCTTTTTGGTTTTTATTGGGGTTTCTTTCTTTGTTTCGATCCGTTATTGTTTTTCCTTTGTCCTTTTTCTTTGTTTATTTTGATTTCTTAAACATTTTATCAAATTCATGAGTTATTAAAATTTGCATTTTTTACAATTTCGTGATTGTTTACAAATTCATGAACATATTTTAAATTCACAATTTTTTTCCATATCCGTGAACTTTTTCCAAATTCGTGATTTCTGTTGCATATTCACATACTTTTTACCAAATTGGTGAACCTTTTTCTCAAATTCTTCAAAATTTCCAATTTTGTGAACTTCTTTCAAATTCGCAGACATTTTCCAAATTCACAAACATTTCCCAAATCCATGAACTTTTTCAAATTCACAAACTTCTTCCAAGGTCTTGAATTTTTAATATTCATGAACTTTTATCAATGTCGCAATCCTTTTAATTTTCACATTTTTAATAAATACCTACAGTAATAACATGGCATGGAGCAGGAAAATCTAGCAAAACAAAACTGGAGAGACCAAACTACGTAGAACGACCGCCGGTGTGCGCCTGGAAACTTTCTAGCGCTAATTAGGTGGTCTCCTTACAGGAGTCGCCTATCGACCATGGCCAGGCAGAGGCTACACACTAATTTCTTATAATAGTTGTCCATTAAAAATACCACCAATACAAACTTTTGACTTCCTCGGTTTTTCCTAACAAATAAGTAATCTCTATAAATAAATATATGTGAGGTGTCACGCGAAAGACAGCCCAAGTAACCAACATTCTAGGTGAGGGCATATTTGTCACTAAGTGGTTTTCGTGATTGATGACAATGTATTTGTGGACTAATCGTGTGTATTGAGCGTTTCAGATATTTCATATCTAGGCACAAGACGATTCGGTACCCCTCGGAGCCTATCGAAGACGGCGTTTCTCTATGTTTCTTTTCTGTCGATTTGAGTCGTAGGAAAGACGTACTATTAAGAGGGGGTCCGCTTTGAAAAGGTTAGGGTGGAATCATCACGTACACGTCTATTCTTTTGCACCACCTTTCCTTGCTTCATTGGAGCACCGGTGTTCCCCTTGTCGCTGCGAAGATGAAGGCATCCTAGTGCTACTGGTCTGCGGCGTGCGGTAGTACTGCTCAGGGGAGCAGTAGTACTGCAGCTGGCCACAGTAGTACCGCCCAAGGTAACGGTAGTACCGCCCGTGCGGTAGTACCGCTCCTAGCATGCAGTAGTACTGTGGCCTTTGGCCCAGCACCGTGGCATGAGCAGATGTAGAGGCGGAAGTAATTTTTTACTTCCGCACCCTAGGCGGAAGTACTGCACCCTGTGAGTTGTAGTACCGTGCCGGATTTTTGCACTGACCGAAACTCAGCGGAAGTAGCCACTGATGTAATTTTATTAGTCTGTGCCTTCCCAGCCGGGATGAGCTCTGCCTTGCAGTAGTACCGCAAGCACGCGGTAGTACCGCTCCGGCGGTTCTACGCTTGTTGCCTTGTGCAACAGAGCCTCACCTGGCTCCTGCCGCGTGAGCGGTAGTACCGCTTCTCCCAGCGATAGTACCGCGAGCCCGTGCTGTAGTACTGCTTGGATATGCAGTAGTAAGGCATGTCGCAGGCTGAGTAGGTGGGTAACGGTTGGATTTGTCCTCTCACTATATAAGGGGGGGGGGGTCTTCTTCCCCAAGTTAACTACCTCTTTCTCCCCTAAACTCCATTGTTGCTCAAAGCTGCATTTTCGCCCGATTTCTCTCTCTAGCCAATCAAACTTGTTGATTTTCTAGGGATTGGTTGAGAATGCCCCGATCTACACTTCCACCAAGAGAAATTTGATTCCCCCCACTAATCCCTTGCGGATCTTGTTACTCTTGGGTGTTTGAGCACCCTAGACGGTTGAGGTCACCGCGAAGCTATATTCCATTGTGGTGAAGCTTTGCGGTGTCGTTGGGAGCCTCCAATTAAGTCGTGAAGATTGCCCCAACCTTGTTTGTAAAGGTTCGGTCGCCGCCTCCAAGGGCACCAATAGTGGAATCATGGCATCTCGCATTGTGTGAGGGCCTTAGGAGAATACGGTGACCCTAGTGGCTTCCTCGGGAGCATTGTGCCTCCACACCGCTCCAATGGAGACGTACTTCCCCTCAAAGGGAAGGAACTTCGGTAGCACATCCTCGTATCCACCGGCCCCACTATTGGTTATTTCTTACCTTTACTTGTGCAAGCTTATATTGTGTTGTATCCCTTGCTTGCTTGTGTGCTTGTTGTTGTTGCATCATATAAGTTGCTCACCTAGTTGCATATCTAGACAACCTACTTTGATGCAAAGTTTAAATTGGTAAAGAAAAGCTAAAAATTGTTAGTTGCCTATTCACCCCCTCTAGTCAACTATATCGATCCTTCCAATTGGTATCGGAGCCTCGTCTCTTTATTAAGGACTTTGTAGTTTGAAGATTAAGGTTGACACCGTAGACGGTGAGGAGGAGCACTCTGGTGTGATTCTGTCCTCGTCTACGGTCGATGGGGGAACCTCGGTCTCACGTAAGGAGTTCAATGTGGCCTTGGACACATTGAAAACCTTCATGACGGCCGAGGTCAAAGGCATGCTTAAGAACTTTCTTGATGGTCTTAAATTATCTACCGCACCATTGGAAGTGGTCGATCCCACTAACAAGGTGACAGATGCTAACTCTGACAAGGGGGAGCTACTAGTGATAAAGTTCCTTTGTCTAATGGTAAAAGTGGAAACGACATCTTTTCCCATGTTGAACCACCTCTTACTTATGAAGGACCGGTTCCTTCCACTCATTTGAATCATGTTGGCCGTCCTCCTAAGCTTGTGAAAAATGAGGATTTTGCCTCTTGGGTCTATCGCTTTAAACATCATTTAAATCATAGTTCTACTAACCTTTGGAGAATTATTGAGCAAGGTTTCTACCCGCATGACCCAAGCAACTTCATGCCTAGAGAAGCCGCGGATCATCAATTCAATGAGTCCACTCTTTGCATTCTCCAAGAGGTCATCCCTCCCGAAGATATTGCACATCTCCGACCTTTCACCGTGGCCAATCAAGCATGGCAACACGTTGTTTCCCTTTACAAGGGAAGTGCAAGCATTCAACGCTCCAACTATGAAGTGGTGCAATATGAAGCCGATGAGTTTGCAATGAATGAAGATGAAGAACCTCGTGAGCTGTACCGGAGATTATCCACTCTCGCGGTCTCACTCTGAGATCATGGGAGCAAGTATATGGATGACAACTGGATCAAGCGCAAGTTTCTCAAGGCCATGATGCCTTACCATAAGGCCACGTCCTCCATCATCCGTCAAAGGCAGGACTTCCACACCTTGTCCTCAAGTGAAGTGTTGGATGAGTTTGTGGCAATGATAATCTTGGACAAGACCGCCGACAATGCGGTGTTGCGTTCTCAACGCACCAAGAAGCCCAACCTTGCCTTGAAGGCCAAGGCTAATGTGGAAGAAAAGGATGAAGAGGAGAGTTACCCGGAAGATACAAAATATGCTTATCATGAGCACATGGCTCTCGCTTCAAGGCAATTTTGGAGTAAGAAGAACTCAAGACCCAACTTCAACAAGAACAACTCAAGTGGCACCAAGGGCAAGCAACATGTGAGGACATGCTATAATAGTGGAAGTGTGAGCCACTTTGTTGCGGAGTGCCCATAGGAGAAGAGGGAAGACAATGGTGGCAAGCTTATCCTAAAAGACAAGGCAAAGTCCTTCCCCAACAAGAACAACTTCACCAAGAAGACTCCTCCCAAGGGGTTGGTGGCACAAGAAGAGTACAATGAAGAAGAAGAAGAAGATGATGAAGATGGTGAGTCGGTTGCCATGGCCTCCGTTGCCATTGCAACAACTCCTCGGGTGTCCCTCTTCGACTCACCCAATGAGAACATCACCGCCAAGTGCGTCATGGCCAAAGCCACCAACAAGGTAACCCCCAACATCAAAACCACCATCGCTACTAATCCCTCTTTGACGGATTGCATTGATGAAAGTGAGGGGTCTAATGAGGAAGAAAATGAATTTGAGTCTTTTATGAGCAAGCTCAAGGGTAAATCCAAGAAGCACTTTGTTGCTCTCTTGGAACAACTCGGTGAAGCCCATCGAGGCTCACAAAAACACCATCTCTAAGATGGAGGGGAATAGTTGTGACTATGCCGATGAGATATCGGATCTCTCTAATGAGCTTGAGGAAGAGTGTGGTCATCAATTGGCTCTTGAGGAGTCACACAACGATGATCATGCCAAATTAAAGAAAGATCTTGATCATGCACTTGTTGTATCTCATGTGCTCAATTCCGAGAAGGCCAAAATTGGGGTTAATCTTGCTAGACTCAAGGAGGAGTTTGATATACTTGACAAGGCTCACAAATCCTTGAGGTGTGCTCATGCTAGCCTCAAAGAGTCTCATGATCAACTCCAAGTGAATCTAACTAAGGAAAATGCCACTTTTCCTCATATGGTTTTAATTGACAATGCAAATGCTACTAACCCGTGTTGTGAGCATGTGCATCTTGTGGAGTAGAATGAAAAGTTGAAGGAGCAACTTGAGAAAGGCCTTGTGTCTTGCATACAAGGTGAGAAAAACCTCAACGACCTTTTGAGCAATCAAAAGGAAGTTGTGGGAAAGGAGGGAATTGGGTTTGCTCCCAAGTCCAAGAACAAGAAGAAGAATGCCAAGGACAAACGACCTCCTCCTCTCAAGAAAACTTTTGTGAAGGAGGGAGAAGGTGCTTCTAAGAAGTAGAAGAACAATGAGAAGGGTGGTGGTGTCAAGAAGTGAAGGAAATATGCCCTAGAGGCAATAATAAAGTTATTATTTATTTCCTTATTTCATGATAAATGTTTATTATTCATGCTAGAATTGTATTAACCGGAAACATAATACATGTGTGAATACATAGACAAACAGAGTGTCACTAGTATGCCTCTACTTGACTAGCTCGTTGATCAAAGATGGTTAAGTTTCCTAACCATAGACATGAGTTGTCATTTTATTAACGGGATCACATCATTAGGAGAATGATGTGATTGATTTGACCCATTCCGTTAGCTTAGCACTTGATCATTTAGTTTGTTGCTATTGCTTTCTTCATGACTTATACATGTTCCTATGACTATGAGATTATGCAACTCCCGTTTACCGGAGGAACACTTTGTGTGCCACCAAACGTCACAACGTAACTGGGTGATTATAAAGGTGCTTTACAGGTGTCTCCAAAGGTACTTGTTGGGTTGGCGTATTTCGAGATTAGGATTTGTCACTCTGATTGTCGAAGAGGTATCTCTGGGCCCACTCGGTAATGCACATCGCTATAAGCCTTGCAAGCATTGCAACTAATGAGTTAGTTGCGGGATGATGTATTACGGAACGAGTAAAGAGACTTGCCGGTAACGAGATTGAACTAGGTATTGAGATACCAACGATCGAATCTCGGGTAAGTAACATACCGATGACAAAGGGAACAACGTATGTTGTTATGCGGTCTAACTGATAAAGATCTTCGTAGAATATGTAGGAGCCAATATGGGCATCTAGGTCCCGCTATTGGTTATTGACCAGAGAGGTGTCTCGGTCATGTCTACATAGTTCTCAAACCCGTAGGGTCCGCACGCTTAACATTCGTTAACGATATAGTACTATATGAGTTATGTATGTTGATGACCGAATGTTGTTCGGAGTCCGGGATGAGATCACGAACATGACGAGGAACTCCGGAATGGTCCGGAGATAAAGTTTGATATATGGGATAATAGTGTTTGGTCACCGGAAGGGTTCCGGAAATCACTGGAAGGGGTTCCGGATGTTTCCTGAAATGTTTGGGTACGAGAACACTTTATTTGGGCCAAAGGGGAAAGCCCACAAGGTTTTTGGAAAGCGCAAAAGGAAGTTTTGCGGAGTCCAGGGGCCAGACGCCAGGGTCCCTGGCGTCTGGGTCCAGACGCCGGGAACCCTGGCGTCTGGGTCCAGACGCTGGGAACCCTGGCGTCTGGCCTTGGAGTCCGAGAAGGACTCTTGCCTTTCGGGTGAAACCGACTTTGTGGAGGCTTTTACTCCAAGTTTCGACCCCAAGGCTCAACATATAAATAGAGGGGTAGGGCTAGCACCCAAGACACATCAAGAAACACCAAGCCGTGTGCCGGCAACCCCGTCCCCTCTAGTTTATCCTCCGTCATAGTTTTCGTAGTGCTTAGGCGAAGCCCTGCGGAGATTGTTCTTCACCAATACCATCACCACACCGTCGTGCTGCCAGAACTCATCTACTACTTCGCCCCTCTTGCTGGATCGAGAAGGCGAGGACGTCACCGAGCCGAACGTGTGCAGAACTCGGAGGTGTCGTGCTTTCGGTACTTGGATCAGTCGGACATGAAGACGTACGACTACATCAACCGCGTTGATATAACGCTTCCACGAACGGTCTACGAGGGTACGTAGACAACACTCTCCCCTCTCGTTGCTATGCATCACCATGATCTTGCGTGTGCGTAGGAATTTTTTTGAAATTACTACGTTCCCCAACAGTGGTATCAGAGCCAGGTTTTATGCGTTGATGTTATATGCACGAGTAGAACACAAGTGAGTTGTGGGCGATATAAGTCATACTGCTTACCAGCATGTCATACTTTGGTTCGGCGGTATTGTTGGATGAAGCGGCCCGGACCGACATTACGCGTACGCTTACGCGAGACTGGTTCTACCGACGTGCTTTGCACGCAGATGGCTGGCGGGTGTCAGTTTCTCCAATGAATCAAGTGTGGCTACGCCCGGTCCTTGCGAAGGTTAAAACAGCACCAACTTGACAAACTATCGTTGTGGTTTTGATGCGTAGGTAAGAACGGTTCTTGCTAAGCCCGTAGCAGCCACGTAAAACTTGCAACAACAAAGTAGAGGACGTCTAACTTGTTTTTGCAGGGCATGTTGTGATGTGACATGGTCAAGACATGGTGCTAAATTTTATTGTATGAGATGATCATGTTTTGTAACCGAGTTATCGGCAACTGGCAGGAGCCATATAGTTGTCGCTTTATTGTATGCAATGCAATCACGCTGTAATGCTTTACTTTATCACTAAGCGGTAGCGATAGTCGTGGAAGCATAAGATTGGCGAGACGACAACGATACTACGATGGAGATCAAGGTGTCGCGCCGGTGACGATGGTGATTGTCGTGGAATTGTCACGGCAGATGTCCTTAGTGTCAGGACTTAGTCGCGAGGCCAACGCATCTATGTGGTAGCTTGAGAGGGGTTGAGCGGGACGAGAGACGCGAGGTTTTACCCAGGTTCGGCCCTTCACGGTGGAGGTAAAAGCCTACGTCCTGCTTCATTGATATTGATGATGATGATCACGGTTACAAGAGTGCTCTATCTCGAGAGCTATTGTTTAAACCTAACTTGTCCAACTTGTTGAACTTGTGAATCTTGTCCATTTTGGGGAGCCCTGTCCCTCCTTATATATGTTGGAGGGGCGGGTTACATGTAGAGTCCTATTAGGATTAGGACTAGTCTATCTCTAATACAAACCGGATACAAGTCCAGGTCTTGGCTCCTTGTAAGATAATGTTCCTCATGCCTTTCCTCTTAAACCGGCCCACCATTAACATAAACCGGCATGCTAGGCCTTGGGCCTTGTCATCCGTCCGGAACACGCGCTAGGTCACCAATGAGTCTTCAGGCTCGTGAATCGTCATACCAGTGAACCGCCAGACACGTAAACCGCTAGACATGTAAACCGCCAATCACGTAAACCGCCAATCCTCTGGCGGTTTATCAATGAAACGCCTAGTCCGGCGGGTTATACTTCCGGTCGGTTTACGCCGCGGGGTATATCCCCGACATTAGCCCCCAAGTTTAGCTTGGATTTATTCATGGTAAACTTATGCTGCAAGATAAACACAAGAACAAATTTGACATGTTATGCTCCGGGTTAAGAATTTTTGTAAACCGGCACCTGATCATCCTTAAGTCCTTGTTATTTCCTCCTTCTGGGAAATCCGAGTCAACAGACCAGCTTCATAATCAATTTGCCGACATTGGTTTGTCACCGAGAAATATTGTGAAGAATAACTCCTTTGACTCAGCTCCCAAAGCGCCAGTTTAAGAAATATGGGTCTGAAAATACTTATCTGATATTCAGCCGGTTTGAAGATGTAAAACTTGCCGGTTTAATATTACCAAAATGGCCGGTTTATAAATATTGATGGCGCCGGGTCATAATTGTTGTCGACACCGGGTCATGTAATTGATCTTCCTGATTTGCTCAAAACTGATAAAATGAAGATGTTCCTCCTTTATATGCATAATACCTGTAGCCCCCAAGTCTTAAGAGGAGAACATAGTGATAACTTAAGACTTGCTCCAATAAGTGTTTCAACCTTGAAGAAATCCGATTAGTTCATCTCAATCATATAAACTGAATACTCCATATATGTAGCCCCCAAGTGCCGGGTTGTCATGCTTGCAGCAACCTGGGACTTGTAATTGCTTATAAAAACTTCAATCAGTGTAACCCCCAAGGACCGGGTCATTATGCAATAATGAGCAGGAACTTTGTAAATATAATAATGTAGATTTTAGCAGTGATGTGTAGCCCCCAAGGGCCGGCTTAGTAAGATAATACTGAACCGGGACTTGATATATACTTCAATGAAAATAACATCTTATAATGTAGCATCCATCGTAGGGCTTGAACCCACGTCCACAAGGTTAAGAGTTTTGTGCTTTACCAACTGAGCAATAAATCCTTCGATATTATGGACGAAAACTTGTGTACCTTGAATTGTTGACAGGAGCAATTGGTAGCCCCCAAGGGTCGGCTCATTATAATATGATGAGTCGGGTCTTCAATAAGACTAGTAAAAATGACTTTGCATTAGCCCCCAAGTGTCATGATGCATGCTTGCAGTGACATGAGACTTGCATGTAATCTTGATTTGAATAATGTAGCTCCCAAGTGCCGGGTTGTAAGACTGCAGCGACTCGGGACTATTCCTTCCATTGTAGAATAAATCATATCCTTTGATAAAGAGTAGACATTGCGTTATAGCGACTTTGAAAACCTTAATAATAAAAATCTAGCCATGTTGGCTATTCAAGATAATATAATCCGGTATGAAAACCTTATTCATTTAATATCATAATGAAATTTCAGCCAAGTTTGGCTATTTGAATAATATAACCCAATGATTTATAAGCGCATGATTCCAATGGCGCAATCCAAATATATACTGGCGACTTATTGTCCAAAGCCAGGCCGGTTTAATAAACACCGGATCATACTACCGGTTTAATAAACACCGGTGATCATGCTTTATTCAACCTGTTTCTGCATACAACAAGTTTAAAGTGTCCTGGCGGTTTACCGCCGGACGGGTCATAATGCCCAACATATAACCTGGGTTTATAACCAAGGCTGCATTTAGAATAATCAAATATGAAATATATCATACCTGTGACATTGAATCACATTGTTGGTTTTACCAACTTTTTGTAGTAAGGGTGATAACCCAAATCTTGAGTACTGATAACTCCTTCCATATTGTGCCGGTTTATGATAAAACCGTGCCGGGCTGTGATAAACACCGGTTTACTCCATAAGAGGATGTTAACCACAAGGATCAAACCGGGCAAATAGTCTCCGGATTGTTGTGAACTGTGTTCCGTCAATTGATTAGTTGAAAACTTTGTCGGTTTTAAAAAAACGCAAAAAAAAGAAAAAATGATCTTGCAAAGAAAAGTGTGAAGCAAAAGCAATGACAAAACCGTTTGCAAAAAAGGTTTATTTGAGCTGATCAAATGGCGTTATCATGGCCGAACACGATCAAGCTCCCGTTAGGTGTAACTATGGTTCTAGTCAGCCAGGTCCCCAAATGAAACCGTGGCATTTATGCCAACCAAGTGGCATGGCGATGGTTCGGGTTCGACCAAGCCCCCAAGTGATTTTGTGGCCTTAGGCCGATCAAGAGGCATGAGTGGTTCAGACGTGACCAAGTCCCCAAGTGATCTGGTGGCTCTCGCCTATTAAGAGGTATGGTATTGATTCGGACACGACGAATCCTCCAAGTGATATAACACAATGCTTTAAAAAGCAAACTCAAGGGGTAAACCGGAGGCAGCTTTAGAACAACTCCGTGTAACCACACATGATGTAAAAGAACAAATACCCCGCTTTATGAAGCAGAAGCCCTCATGTGATCAATAATATGTCAGGCCAGTAAGGCGGGATACCCATGTTTGAACCGCGCATCATGGCAGCAGGTCCTCTTTAGCAATTTTTAACTTTTTGCAAGAGATAAATTCTTCTTGAACCGGATGTTAAACCGGATATTGAGAGCTTCAAAGCTTTGTGATTTAATTTGTCCTACATTGAAGACCTTGCAAGACAAAGTAATGGCTCCTTTTTTTTAAAAGAAAGCAATATATAATATAAAATATACCAGATGGATTTCACCTGATGCGTCAGGTCAGAGATTATCACCGCGGAGTTGATGATCACCGGGTGAAGCTGAAATTACCCGCAGGTGAGTCGGCCGCGGGAGCTAAGCAGATGAGCCGGCCCGGTGTTGTAAACCGGCGCGGACGAGCAAATTGTCCTCCACGTTGTAGACCGGCGCGGACGCGTGAACCGGCCGCGAGGGTGGACGGGCGAGTTGTCCGTGTCGTCGTGAACTGGTGCGGCCGCGAGAGACGGCCACGGCGTTGTAAACCGGCGCGGGAGTTCGCCGAGTACCGACGACGACCCGTGCCAAAAGATGTTGGCGTGCTTCCATCTCCGAGGTATAATATCATTTTTTGTCATAAATAATTGCCCTGCATAAACAATATTGCACACCAAGGCAAAGATAAACTTGTTCTTTAACCAAAACAACATGTGCTAATAAATCAATTTTAGATGGATATCACCTGATTTGTTTGGGCGACGGATGATCCGTTTATCGCGACAGAGGTGGCTCAGGCAGACCAGCGGCTCAATATAGCTCCGGCGGCTCAGGCAGACCGACGACTTCATATAACCCCGGCGGTTCAAAACGGCAAGGGCGGCTCAACGCAGCTCTGGCGGGTTGATGTAGATTAAGCTGCACAGGCGACGACTTGCGCACACTTGTTCCATCAGTAAACGGGCGTAGACGCAGGTGCGTGATGGTGCTGACGTACACTTCATAGGCACAACACGGCACCACCTTTGCTGCACATTAAAATATACATACCAAAGTAATTGTTCTTTGATGAAAACAATATGTTTAATAAAATATACTTAGATGGATAGCACCTGATTCATTTAGGCCGGAAATTATCCGCCACGGACTTGATGATCACCGGATGAAGAAAGTTAACAGTAGCTTTTCAGCTCCACGTAGTGTGTATGTAACACCAAGCATACTAGCCCCTTTTTGTTTTTTGTTGACTCTGGTTATGGCGTGGTTAGTAACCACTTTTTCCACAGCGGCCTCAAAGACGTAAGGTAATAGATGGCTTTGCAAGATCCGGTTTACGGGGCGCAGGTTGCACGAGAGGAACAGGGCGCAACAGCGACAGCTCAAATCGACAAAAAGGGATAGCTCAACACAGAGGAGCAGCGGCCGGATGCGGAGGGCAGCGAGGCAAACTGAAGTGGTTCATGGCAGCAATAGAGGGAAAACAAGCCTGGCACGTGACTGCGATGGCGGAGACAAACTACAGCCTCCGACGAAACGGCCAGCGGCCGATGCCCTGCGGCTCACGATGGAGATGACTCGGAGGCGACTCATGGGAAATCCGAAGACGGTCGTCAGGTGGCGACTCGGAGGCGGAGCGAGGTAGGCCCTGATGGCGGCGGCTCTGGTCTGAGCAGGTTCATGGCTAGGCAGCTGGCGCAATGCACCTGACGCCCCGTAGTTCGATGCTGCGGAGGTGGGCCGGCCGGTCCGTGGCACAGCGGCAACGGGCGGCTGGAAGCGATGCTGCAGCAGTGGTCGTATCCGTTCCTGAGTCATGGCCGTAGCCGATTCTGGGTCGTGGCCCCCCTTTGATAAATCTTTCTAGGCTTTGCCTTCACGAAGTGGATGTGGCAATTGATGCAAGGAATAAAAAACTGAACTTGCCGATTGATTCAACCTTCACGTGAGTACTAAATCAGCCACTTAGTACGCACTAGCATTAAATAGTGATCTAATCTGATGTTTTAATGCAGTGTGCCGTCACAGCAGCAAGGCAACAACTTCGGGATTTGAAACAGATGTGTAGGCGTGGAAAAAACAGTCGCAATCTCGGTGGATCGCAAAGCACAGCCGTAACGGTGATTTGTGGTCCGTCTCGGCGTACCTCGTGACTAGCAAATCCCTCACACTTCTCATCATATAAAACCACTGTCTCGGACTCGGCGACACGCGATAGCAGCGTGGCGTGGGCGGCGCACAAAGCACCAAACCCTAATTTTTTGACCGTTCGTCGGACGTCTTCTGCGCCGGCTCTTTTTCATTCAACACCTCGTGAACTTCCCGATCCCTAGGATAAATCCCTCCAAGAACTTAACACCACCGTGCGCGAGCCCCACGGTGGGCGCCAACTGTGGAATTGTCACAGCAGATGTCCTTAGTGTCAGGACTTAGCAGCGAGGCCAGCGCATCTATGTGGTAGCTTGAGAGGGGTTGAGCGGGACGAGAGACGCGAGGTTTTACCCAGGTTCGGCCCCTCACGGTGGAGGTAAAAGCCTACGTCCTGCTTCATTGATATTGATGATGATGATCACGGTTACAAGAGTGCTCTATCTCAAGAGCTATTGTCTAAACCTAACTTGTCCAACTTGTGGAACTTGTGAATCTTGTCCCTTTTGGGGAGCCCTGCCCCTTCTTATATATATTGGAGGGGCGGGTTACATGTAGAGTCCTATTAGGATTAGGACTAGTCTATCTCTAATACAAACCGGATACAAGTCCAGGTCTTGGCTCCTTGTAAGATAATGTTCCTCATGCCTTTCCTCTTAAACCGGCCCACCATTAACATAAACCGGCATGCTAGGCCTTGGGCCTTGTCATCCGTCCGGAACACGCGCCGGGTCACCAATGAGTCTTCAGCCTCGTGAATCGTCAAAGCAGTGAACCGCCAGACACGTAAACCGCCAGACATGTAAACCGCCAATCACGTAAACCGCCAATCCTCTGGCGGTTTATCAATGAAACGCCTAGTCCGGCTGGGTTATACTTCCGGCCGGTTTACGCCGCGGGGTATATCCCCGACAGTGATCATGACGGTACTTCGGAGACGGAGATCACAAGTACAAGATGATGATGGCCATATCATATCACTTATATTGATTGCATGTGATGTTTATCTTTTATGCATCTTATCTTGCTTTGATTGACGGTAGCATTATAAGATGATCTCTCACTAAACTTCAAGATAAAAGTGTTCTCCCTGAGTATGCACCGTTGCCAAAGTTCGTCGTGCCCAGACACCACATAATGATCGGGTGTGATAAGCTCTACGTCCATCTACAACGGGTGCAAGCCAGTTTTTGCACACGCAGAATACTCAGGTTAAACTTGACGAGCCTAGCATATGCAGATATGGCCTCGGAACACTGAGACCGAAAGGTCGAGCGTGAATCCTATAGTAGATATGATCAACATATTGATGTTCACCATTGAAAGCTACTCCATTTCACGTGATGATCGGTTATGGTTTAGTTGATTTGGATCACGTGATCACTTAGAAGATTAGAGGGATGTTTTTCCAAGTGGGAGTTCTTAAGTAATATGATTAATTGAACTTAAATTTTTCATGAACTTAGTACCTGATAGTATTTTGCTTGTCTATGTTGATTGTAGATAGATGGCCCGTGCTGTTGTTCCGTTGAATTTTAATGCGTTCCTTGAGAAAGCAAAGTTGAAAGATGATGGTAGCAATTACACGGACTGGGTCCGTAACTTGAAGATTATCCTCATTGTTGCACAGAAGAATTACGTCCTGGAAGCACCGCTAAGTGCCAAGCCTGCTGCAGGAGCAACACCATATGTTATGAACGTCTGGTAGAGCAAAGCTGATGACTACTCGATAGTTCAGTGTGCCATGCTTTACGGCTTAGAACCGGGTCATCAATGATGTTTTGAACGTCATGGAGCATATGAGATGTTCCAGGAGTTGAAGTTAATATTTCAAGCAAATTCCCGGATTGAGAGATATGAAGTCTCCAATAAGTTCTATAGCTGCAAGATGGAGGAGAATAGTTCTGTCAGTGAACATATACTAAAAATGTCTGGGTATCAAAATCACTTGACTCAACTGGGAGTTAATCTTCCTATTGATAGTGTCATTGACAGAGTTCTTCGATCACTGCCACCAAGCTACAAGAGCTTCGTGATGAACTATAACATGCAAGGGATGGATAAGACGATTCCCGAGCTCTTCGCAATGCTAAAGGCTGCGGAGATAGAAATCAAGAAGGAGCATCAAGTGTTGATGGTCAATAAGACCGTTAGTTTCAAGAAAAAGGGCAAAGGGAAGAAGAAGGGGAACTTTAAGAAGAACAACAAACAAGTTGCTGCTCAGGAGAAGAAACCCAAATCTGGACCTAAGCCTCAAACTGAGTGCTTCTACTGCAAGCAGACTAGACACTGGAAGCGGAACTGCCCCAAGTATTTGGCGGATAAGAAGGATGACAAGGTGAACAAAGGTATATGTGATATACATGTTATTGATGTGTACCTTACTAGAGCTCGCAGTAGCATCTGGGTATTTGATACTGGTTCTGTTGCTAATATTTGCAACTCGAAATAGGGACTACGGATTAAGCGAACACTGGCCAAGGATGAGGTGACGATGCGCGTGGGAAATGGTTCCAAAGTCGATGTGATCGCGGTCGGCACGCTACCTCTACATCTACCTTCGGGATTAGTTTTAGACCTAAATAATTGTTATTTGGTGCCAGCGTTGAGCATGAACATTATATCTGGATCTTGTTTGATGCGAGACGGTTATTCATTTAAATCAGAGAATAATGGTTGTTCTATTTATATGAGTAATATCTCTTATGGTCATGCACCCTTGAAGAGTGGTCTATTTTTGATGAATCTCGATAGTAGTGATACACATATTCATAATGTTGAGGCCAAAAGATGCAGAGTTGATAATGATAGTGCAACTTATTTGTGGCACTTCCGTTTAGGTCATATCAGTGTAAAGCGCATGAAGAAACTCCATACTGATGGACTTTTGAAATCACTTGATTATGAATCACTTGGTACTTGCGAACCGTGCCTCATGGGCAAGATGACTAAAACACCGTTCTCCGGTACTATGGAGAGAGCAACAGATTTGTTGGAAATCATACATACAGATGTATGTGGTCCGATGAATGTTGAGGCTCGTGGCGGATATCGTTATTTTCTCACCTTCACGGATGATTTAAGCAGATATGGGTATATCTACTTAATGAAACATAAATCTGAAACATTTGAAAAGTTCAAAGAATTTCAGAGTGAAGTTGAAAATCATCGTAACAAGAAAATAAAATTTCTACGATCTAATCGTGGAGGAGAATATTTGAGTTACGAGTTTGGTCTACATTTGAAACAAAGTGGAATAGTTTCGCAACTCATGCCACCTGGAACACCACAACGTAATGGTGTGTCCGAACGTCGTAATCGTACCTTACTAGATATGGTGCGATCTACGATGTCTCTTACTGATTTACCGCTATCGTTTTGGGGTTATGCTTTAGAGATGGCCGCATTCACGTTAAATAGGGCATCATCGAAATCCGTTGAGACGACGCCTTATGAACTGTGGTTTGGCAAGAAACCAAAGTTGTCGTTTCTTAAAGTTTGGGGCTGCGATGCTTATGTGAAAAAGCTTCAACCTGATAAGCTCGAACCCAAATCGGAGAAATGTGTCTTCATAGGATACCCAAAGGAGACTGTTGGGTACACCTTCTATCACAGATCCAAAGGCAAGACATTCGTTGCTAAGAATGGATCCTTTCTAGAGAAGGAGTTTCTCTCGAAAGAAGTGAGTGGGAGGAAAGTAGAACTTGATGAGGTAACTGTACCTGCTCCCTTATTGGAAAGTAGTTCATCACAGAAACTGGTTTCTGTGACACCTACACCAATTAGTGAGGAAGTTAATGATGATGATCATGGAACTTTAGATCAAGTTATTACTGAACCTCGTAAATCAACCAGAGTAAGATCTGCACCAGAGTGGTACGGTAATCCTGTTCTGGAAGTCATGCTACTAGATCATGATGAACCTATGAACTATGAAGAAGCGATGGTGAGCCCAGATTCTGCAAAATGGCTAGAAGCCATGAAATCTGAGATGGGATCCATGTATGAGAACAAATTGTGGACTTTGGTTGACTTGCCCGTTGATCGGCAAGCAATTGAGAATAAATGGATCTTCATGAAGAAGACTGACACTGACGGTAATGTTACTGTCTACAAAGCTCGACTTGTTCCGAAAGGTTTTCGACAAGTTTAAGGGATTGACTACGATGAGACCTTCTCACCCGTAGCGATGCTTAAGTCTGTCCGAATCATGTTAGCGATTGCCGCATTTTATGATTATGAAATTTGGCAGATGGATGTCAAAACTGCATTCTTGAATGGATTTCTAGAAGAAGAGTTGTATATGATGCAACCAGAAGGTTTTGTCGATCCAAAGGGAGCTAACAAAGTGTGCAAGCTCCAGCGATCCATTTATGGACTGGTGCAAGCCTCTCGGAGTTGGAATAAACGCTTTGATAGTGTGATCAAAGCATTTGGTTTTGTACAGACTTTTGGAGAAGCCTGTATTTACAAGAAAGTGAGTGGGAGCTCTGTAGCATTTCTGATATTATATGTGGATGACATATTACTAATTGGAAATGACATAGAATTTCTGGATAGCATAAAGGGATACTTGAATAAAAGTTTTTCTATGAAAGACCTCGGTGAAGCTGCTTACATATTGGGCATCAAGATCTATAGAGATAGATCAAGACGCCTAATTGGACTTTCACAAAGCACATACCTTGACAAAGTTTTAAAAAATTTCAAAATGGATCAAGCAAAGAAAGGGTTCTTGCCTGTGTTACAAGGTGTGAAGTTGAGTAAGACTCAATGCCCGACCACTGCAGAAGATAGAGAGAAGATGAAAGATGTTCCCTATGCTTCAGCCATAGGCTCTATCATGTATGCAATGTTGTGTACCAGACCTGATGTGTGCCTTGCTATAAGTCTAGCAGGGAGGTACCAAAGTAATCCAGGAGTGGATCACTGGACAACGGTCAAGAACATCCTGAAATACCTAAAAAGGACTAAGGATATTTTTCTCGTTTATGGAAGTGACAAAGAGCTCATCATAAATGGTTACGTTGACGCAAGCTTTGACACTGATCCGAATGATTCTAAATCGCAAACCGGATACGTGTTTATATTAAACGGTGGAGCTGCTAGTTGGTGCAGTTCCAAACAAAGCGTCGTGGCGGGATCTACGTGTGAAGCGGAGTACATAGCTGCTTCAGAAGCAGCAAATGAAGGAGTCTGGATGAAGGAGTTCATATCCGATCTAGGTGTCATACCTAGTGCATCGGGTCCAATGAAAATCTTTTGTGACAATACTGGTGCAATTGCCTTAGCAAAGGAATCCAGATTTCACAAGAGAACCAAGCACATCAAGAGACGCTTCAATTCCATCCGGGATTTAGTCCAGGTGGGAGACATAGAAATTTGCAAGATACATATGGATCTGAACGTTGCAGACCCGTTGACTAAGCCTCTTCCACGAGCAAAACATGATCAGCACCAAGGCTCCATGGGTGTTAGAATCATTACTGTGTAATCTAGATTATTGAATCTAGTGCAAGTGGGAGACTAAAGGAAATATGCCCTAGAGGCAATAATAAAGTTATTATTTATTTCCTTATTTCATGATAAATGTTTATTATTCATGCTAGAATTGTATTAACCGGAAACATAATACATGTGTGAATACATAGACAAACAGAGTGTCACTAGTATGCCTCTACTTGACTAGCTCATTGATCAAAGATGGTTAAGTTTCCTAACCATAGACATGAGTTGTCATTTGATTAACGGGATCACATCATTAGGAGAATGATGTGATTGACTTGACCCATTCCGTTAGCTTAGCACTTGATCGTTTAGTTTGTTGCTATTGCTTTCTTCATGACTTATACATGTTCCTATGACTATGAGATTATGCAACTCCCGTTTACCGGAGGAATACTTTGTGTGCCACCAAACGTCACAACGTAACTGGGTGATTATAAAGGTGCTCTACAGGTGTCTCCAAAGGTACTTGTTGGGTTGGTGTATTTCGAGATTAGGATGTCACTCTGATTGTCGGAGAGGTATCTCTGGGCCCACTCGGTAATGCACATCACTATAAGCCTTGCAAGCAATGCAACTAATGAGTTAGTTGTGGGATGATGTATTACGGAACGAGTAAAGAGACTTGCCGGTAAGGAGATTGAACTAGGTATTGAGATACCGACGATCGAATCTCGGGTAAGTAACATACCGATGACAAAGGGAACAACGTATGTTGTTATGAGGTTTGACCAATAAAGATCTTCGTAGAATATGTAGGAGCTAATATGGGAATCCAGGTCCCACTATTGGTTATTGACCAGAGAGGTGTCTCGGTCATGTCTACATAGTTCTCGAACCTGTAGGGTCCGCACGCTTAACGTTCGTTGACGATATAGTACTATATGAGTTATGTATGTTGATGACTGAATGTTGTTCGGAGTCCGGGATGAGATCACGGACATGACGAGGAACTCCGGAATGGTCCGAAGATAAAGTTTGATATATGGGATAATAGTGTTTGGTCACCGGAAGGGGTTCCGAATGTTTCCCGAAATGTTTGGGTACGAGAACACTTTATTTGGGCCAAAGGGGAAAGCCCACAAGGTTTTTGGAAAGCGCAAAAGGAAGTTTTGTGGAGTCCAGGGGCCAGAAGCCGGGAACCCTGGCGTCTGGCCCTGGAGTCCGAGAAGGACTCTTGCCTTTCGGGTGAAACCGACTTTGTGGAGGCTTTTACTCCAAGTTTCGACCCCAAGGCTCAACATATAAATAGAGGGGTAGGGCTAGCACCCAAGACACATCAAGAAACACCAAGCCGTGTGCCGGAAACCTCGTCCCCTCTAGTTTATCCTCCGTCATAGTTTTCGAGTGCTTAGGCGAAGCCCTGCGGAAATTGTTCTTCACCAACACCGTCACCACGCCGTCGTGCTGCCAGAAGTCATCTACTACTTCGCCCCTCTTGCTGGATCGAGAAGGCGAGGACGTCACCGAGCCAAACATGTGCAGAACTCGGAGGTGCCGTGCTTTCGGTACTTGGATCGGTCGGACATGAAGACGTACGACTACATCAACCGCATTGATATAAAGCTTCCGCGAACGGTCTACGAGGGTACGTAGACAACACTCTCCCCTCTCGTTGCTATGCATCACCATGATCTTGCGTGTGCTTAGGAATTTTTTTGAAATTACTACGTTCCCCAACAAGAAGGGCAATGCCAATCCTTTCAACAAAGCCGATGATTTTAACCCCTCTAATGTGTTATGCCGTGCTAGTGATGGGCATGTTTATGCTAACTTTGTTGGTTCTCCTTATGAGTACATTGAATGGTCTATTTGGGTTCCTAAGACCCTTGTTGTTAACATCAAAGGACCCATTACAAAATTGTTACCTAAAACCAAGCATTGATCTCATGTAGGTGTTTGCTTCCGGTGGGGATCATGGTTGCTCGATAGTGGAGCCACAAATCATATGACCGGAAGCAAGGACTTGGTGGTGGACGTGCACAAGATTTCATCTCATGATCTCACGATCGAGAAAGTCATGCTTGTTGAGTCCCTTGCATACAATTTACTTTCCATTCATCAACTTGCACTCATGGGCTTTGCCACTTTCTTTGATATTGATACCGTGGCCCTCTTGTGGAGCAAGACTCTTAAAGTAGCCTTTGTTGGGCATGTCGAGAACGGTATTTATGTGATTAACTTCTCAGAGCGACCCACTAAGACCGCGACATGCCTAATGGCTAAAGTTGACGTGTGGGATGGCTTTAGCATCGCCGTTTAGCCCATGTCAATATGCGATCTTTGCAAAGTCTCCTCAAGGGGGATGATACATCTCCAACGTATCTATAATTTTTGATTGCTCCATGCTATTATATATTCTGTTTTGGATGTTTAATGTGCTTATTTATACACTTTTATATTATTTTTGGGACTAACCTATTAACCGGAGGCCCAACCCAAATTGCTATTTTTTTGCCTATTTCAGTGTTTCGCAGAAAAAGAATATCAAACGGAGTCTAAACGGAATGAAACCTTCGAGAGCGTGATTTTTGGAACAAACGTGATCCAGAGGACTTGGAGGGGACGTCAAGCAATCAACGAGGAGGCCACGAGGCAGGGGGCGCACCCAGGCGCGCCCTCCACCCTCGTGGGCACCTCGTGGCTCCACCGACCTACTTCTTCCTCCTATATATACCTACGTACCCTGAAAACATCGAGGAGCACCACAAAAACCTAGTTCCACCACCGCAACCTTCTGTACCCGTGAGATCCCATCTTGGGGCCTTTTCCGGCGCTTTGCCGGAGGTGGCTTTGATCACGGAGGGCCTCTACATCAACTCCATGGCCCCTCCGATGACGTGTGAGTAGTTTACCTCAGACCTTCGGGTCTGTAGTTATTATCTAGATGGCTTCTTCTCTCTCTTTGGATCTCAATACAAAGTTCTCATCGGTTCTCTTGGAGATCTATTCGATGTAATCTTCTTTTGCGGTGTGTTTGTCGAGATCCGATGAATTGTGGGTTTATGATCAAGATTATTTATGAACAATATTTGAATCTTCTCTGAATTATTTTATGTATGATTGGTTATCTTTGCAAGTCTCTTCGAATTTTCAGTTTGGTTTGGCCTACTAGATTGATCTTTCTTGCAACGGGAGAAGTGCTTAGCTTTGGGTTCAATCTTGCGGTGCTCGATCCCAGTGACAGAAAGGGAAACGACACGTATTGTATTGTTGCCATCGAGGATAAAAAGATGGGGTTTATATCATATTGCATGAGTTTATCCCTCTACATCATGTCATCTTGCTTAAAGCGTTACTCCGTTCTTATGAACTTAATACTCTAGATGCATGTTGGATAGCGGTCGATGTGTGGAGTAATAGTAGTAGATGCAGGCAGGAGTCGGTCTACTTGTCACGAACGTGATGCCTATATACATGATCATACCTAGATATTCTCATAACTATGCTCAATTCTATCAATTTCTTGACAGTAATTTGTTCACCCACCGTAATACTTATGCTATCTTGAGAGAAGCCACTATTGAAACCTATGGCCCCCGGGTCTATTTTCCATCATACAAGTTTCCAATCTATTTTATTTTACAATCTTTACTTTCAATCTATATCATAAAAATACCAAAAATATTTATCTTATTATCATCATCTCTATCAGATCTCACTCTTGCAAGTGGCCGTGAAGGGATTGAAAACCCCTTTATCGTGTTGGTTGCGAGGTTCTTATTTGTTTGTGTAGGTACGAGGTGACTCGCGCGTGGTCTCCTACTGGATTGATACCTTGGTTCTCAAAAACTAAGGGAAATACTTACGCTGCTTTGCCGCATCACCCTTTCCTCTTCAAGGGAAAACCAACGCATTCTCAAGAGGTAGCAAGAAGGATTTCTGGCGCCGTTGCCGGGGAGATCTATGCCAAGTCAAGACATACCAAGTACCCATCACAACTCTTATCCTTCGCATTACATTATTTGCCATTTGCCTCTCGTTTTCCTCTCCCCCACTTCACCCTTGCCATTTTATTCTCCCTCTTTTCCTTTCTCCCTCTCTTTCCGTTCGCCTTTTCTTCTCTTGTTTGCTTGTGTGTTGGATTGCTTGCTTGTCACGATGGCTCAAGATAATACTAAATTGTGTGACTTTGCCAATACCAACAATAATGATTTTATTAGCACTCCGATTGCTCCTCTTACCGATGCTGAATCTTGTGAAATTAATACTGCTTTGCTGAATCTTGTCATGAAAGATCCGTTTTCCGGCCTTCCTAGCAAAGATGCCGCTACCCATCTAAACAACTTTGTTGATTTGTGTGATATGCAAAATAAGAAAAATGTGGATAATGATATTGTTAAACTTAAGCTATTTACACTTTCGCTTAGAGATCGTGCTAAAGCTTGGTTTTCGTCTTTGCCTAAAAATAGTATTGATTCATGGAATAAGTGCAAAGATGCTTTTATCTCTAAGTATTTTCCTCCTGCTAAGATCATATCTCTTAGAAATGATATTATGAATTTTAAGCAACTTGATCATGACCATGTTGCACAATCTTGGGAGAGGATGAAATTAATGATACGTAATTGCCCTACACATGGTTTGAATTTATGGATGATTATACAAATTTTTTTATGCCGGATTGAATTTTGCTTCTAGAAATCTTTTAGATTCGGCCGCGGGAGGCACTTTTATGGAAATCACTTTAGGATAAGCTACCAAACTCCTAGATAATATTATGGTTAATTATTCTCAATGGCACACTAAAGATCTACTAGTAAAAAGGTGCATGCAATTGAAGAGATTAATGTTTTGAGTGGAAAGATGGATGAACTTATGAAATTGTTTGCTAATAAGAGTGCTCCTACTGATCCTAATGATATTCCTTTGGCTACTTTGATTGAGAGTAATAATGAATCTATGGATGTGAATGTTGTTGGTAGGAACAATTTTGGTAACAACGCGTATAGAGGTAATTTTAATTCTAGGCCAATACCTAGTAATTCCTCTAATAATTATGGTAATTCCTACAACAATTCTTATGGAAATTATAATAATATTCCCTCTTATTTTGAATCTAGTATTAAATAATTTATTAGTTCGCAAAAGAGTTTCAATGCTTTGATTGAAGAAAAATTGCTTAAGATTGATGAGTTGGCTAGGAACGTGGATATAATTTCTCTTGATGTTGATTCTTTGAAACTTAGATCTATTCCACCTAAGCATGATATCAATGGGTCTCTCAAAGCCATGAGAATTTCCATTGATGAGTGCAAAGAAAGAACCACTAGGATGCGTGCTAAGAAAGATCGCTTTGTGAAGGTGTGTTCTTCAAGTTTTCATGATAATAAGGATGAAGATCTAAAAGTAATTGATGTATCCCCTATTAAATACTTGTTTTGCAATATGAATCTTGATAACGATGGGACTGGAGATGAGTCAACTTTAGTTAGAAGGCGTCCCAAAAATTCGGAGTTTTTAGATCTTGATGCAAAAATTGGTAAAAGTGAGATTGAAGAGGTTAAAACATTAGATAGCAACGAACCCACTATCTTGGATGTCAAGGAATTTAATTATTATAATTGCTCTTTGATATATTGTATTTCCTTGTTGCAATCCGTGCTAAATTCTCCTCATGCTTATTGTCAAAATAAAGCTTTTACTAAACATATTGTTGATGCTTTGATGCAATCTTATGAAGAAAAACTTGAGTTGGAAGTTTCTATCCCTAGAAAACTTTATGATGAGTGGGAACCTACAATAAAAATTAAAATTAAAGATCATGAATGCTATGCTTTGTGTGATTTGGGTGCTAGTGTTTCCACGATCCCAAAAACTTTGTGTGATTTGCTAGTTTTCCGTGAATTTGATGATTGCTCTTTAAACTTGCACCTTGCGGATTCCACTATTAAGAAACCTAATGGAAAGATTAATGATGTTCTTATTGTTGCAAATAGGAATTATGTGCCCGTAGATTTCATTGATCTTGATATAGATTGTAATCATTCATGTCCTATTATTCTTGGTAGACCTTTCCTTAGAATGATTGGTGCAATTATTGATATGAAGGAAGGGAATATTAGATTCCAATTTCTGTTAAGGAAAGGTATGGAACACTTCCCTAGAAATCTCCACTACTATTAAACAATCCAACAAGAATTTTCTTACGTGCACCCCACAATTACCCCAGAAAACCGGACGACCCATTCAGCACCGTTAGATTAGCCCGGCTAAATAAGATCTAATGGTTATAATTAATTAATCCCCAGTCAGATGTGTAATTAGCAATTTAAGTACGACTGAACGCACTTCACCGCGGAGGAATATTCCACCCGCTGCGTCCCGCTGATCCAACTAATCGCGCTAATCCCTCCGTCAATTTCTCCCTTGCCAAAATTCCCTATCCCTGCGCCCACCGGAGGCACGCACACTCATGCCGTCCAATGGAGTTATTGCCAACCGCTCCTCCGCTCCGCTTGCCCTCCATGGCCGCGCAACGCCATCTTGACTTCCGTTCAGGAGCTCACCAGAAGCACCTCGCCGGTTCTCGAGATCTTTGAATGGAGCCGAAACAACATGCACCGACAGCCTCTAGGCATAACCAGCAGCACGCGGCTGCCGCCCCGCAGCTGGCAACCAATGGTGAGCCAGAGCCACATGTCCGCCTACCCATCGAGTCTATTTTTTCTCGCCGCCCCGTTGTACGGGTTCCCGATTTGGTCCTGACTGCGGCGTTGAGTTTCTCTCTCGATCTGCTGTTCATTTGATTTTTATCTACGTTTCCAACCAGGACAATCTGATGCGAGCGAGTTTGTTTCTCGATCCGTGCATCAACCAAGTATCGTTACTCATGTTTCTTTTTGGTGATGTCCAGGTGCCGCAGTACCGGCTGGGAAGCTGAAGGCCGTCGCTGCCGCCACCGGCCGCCTCGGTGCGGGAGGAAACTAGCGGGTGCTCGGGGTCATCAGCAACGTCGCCCACGCCCACTTCCACATCGGCAACGTCGTTCACCAGGACAGTCTGAAAATTAGCACAAGGGTCGAATCCATGTCCTGATTTTCTTTCTTCAGTTCGTTGTCCTAAACTGAATCCATTCTTGTTCGCCCAATCACCAGGAGCTTCGGCGCTCAACTCTTGAATAAGGCCCAGGCCGATCCATGCAAGGCACGGACGCGACCCCCCTTTCTTCTTGCATGACTTCTTAAGAAATTTCTTGATGGATTGTAATTCGCTCTGGTGGTTTGCAGTGCGGGCCACCTGAAGCCAGTGAACAATAAGGTCCCTGTCAAGGCCGCTACCCCTCGCTGCTACTCGATGGTCGACCGGCACCGGCTGCACTCTGATGCTGGGGATGGTGAAGCAATGCAATTTTTCCTATTCTTTCTTACACAAATGAAGCAATGCAGCTGGCATCAACATCTGCTACTCGCTGGCCTCTCCTGGAGCGTAGGAGGCCATTGCCGTCCACCGCTTCGACGCTCGGCTGCTGCCCCACGGACGCATTTGATACACCCCTACAGCCGATGCTCCTGCACTTGGCTCTTGCCCTCCGCTGCATAATTTTGACACCCCATCGATGCTGGCACCACTACAGGGCTTCGCTGGGATAGTACAGCCTAGCCTCTCCGGTAGGTGCAATGGCAATAAAGCTTATGAGTTCATTTTTAACATGTACGTGAGGGGTTGACACGCAAGTGGGAAGCAGGTATGGCAATTCCATTTGCTCTGGTTAAACAGGTATGTTCCTTGCTTATAAATAAAGCCTTACATGATTTGTTCCTTTACTGATTACTGATGGACTGACGAGGTCAGAGATATGTAACAGCCATCTTGATCCAAAATGACAAGTATGACAGTGCTAAGCTGCGTACCTAGAATTTTACCACAGCCTAAGACTTGCAAATCTCTACAATAAATACAAATGGCTAGCTGTTTTGTGGTCTACAACCGTGACATGTAGCAGCGTCTCTCATCATGTCTGCACAGAGTGTTCAGGTATGATTCTTGCTAGGGTAAATGAGTCGTCGATTTGCTAATTAAATTTGTTTCCTATTCTATGCATAGATGCAGTTGCGACAATTAACTAAAGCAACTATTTTTTTTCTTTTGTAGTTATATATACTTATGCATAGATGCAGTTGTGACAATTAATTGGCTTTGGTCTTCCTAAATTTCTGTAGCTTTTTTCCTTTCCCAATTAGGTTTGTGAAACAATGATTATTCTAGCATGTGATTTGGCCATTCTAGAACACTAGACGTTTCTCCACAGCGTGGATATTGAGATGACAAGTTTAATTCTTGTTTAATCTGCGCAGAACTAATTTTGCATACCATGTATTTCATACACAAATGTTAAATTCCCTTCATTTTTGTTCATGAATGTCGCAACTCAGAATGGGGGCAAAATGATCGTGACTGCCGGCGGACCCAAGAGCGAACGAGTTCAATTTCTCACTGTGACTCCCACGGGAGTTGTAATTGAGTCCAACAATTCAATTTCTGGAGTTGTAGTTGAGTCCAGCAACTCGATTTTTGAAAAGATAAGATGTAGGTCGAACCCAAGAGCGAACGAATTAAACTTGACCATGAGAGACATCTTGCATTTGGGTACCCGAACCAGCTACCCGAACCGAACCGTATTAACCTAATTGTCGGTTATTTCGGTTATCAGGTAAGGGTTCGGTTTTTGTTTTCCATCAGTTTGGCCTTCAGGTTAGGGTTCGATTTTCGCTTCTAGAAACCTGGAATAACGAAATTGACCGATATTTACGAAACTTAAGCAGGCTAGCAAAAAAGCAGGCCCAAGTCGCACCGAGACAATGGCTCGCAGCCTCGCACAGCACAGTCGCGCACTGCAATCTTCGTTCCCCAATTCATCTCGCCCGTAACCCTAGAGGCGGCGGCGGCCAGCGGCACCTAGACGACTACACTACTGCATCTGCTTGTCCGCTCGCGCGTCTTGACGTCGGATGCCTCAGGGAGACGACACCGTCGACGCGTGACCACGCGGCTAGCGACGCCGAATGACACAAAGAAACGTCTTTGGTCGCTGGAGGCACGCGCGCAACGATGCCGGTTGCTGGATACGAAGGTGAAAAGATGAGCCGACAGCTATACAAGGTTCTTGCAGCGTATTGAGTATTGACAGTTCCCTGTATGTATTGCTGCGTGTATGCACATCTGAATTTGAAAACTTGTGTGCTCTCTATATGCACTGCTGAATCGCAAACGTGCTCCTTTGTCATGTGTGTATGCATTGCTGAATTTGCAAACGTGCTGCTTTGTACTGTGTGTATGCACTATATGCGCTATCTGAAATTGCAAGCATTTGTCTTGTGTGTTCTGAACATTTCGGTTATTTGGATACCCGAATTACCCAAACCAAAAATTACAGGTAATTTGGGTTCGGCCATTTTTCTAGCAGACAAAATTTCAGTTCCTGTTTTTACAATCCGAATTACCCATAAACCGAATTAACCGGAATAACCGAATGCCCAGGCTATCTTGTGCACTAGAATTCCACATGACATTATCAAAAGATAAGTGATGGAGTTTGTATTAAACGTGGCCACGATAGACGTGGGGATCATTAGGCACTACATATATTCTATCCCCACCCCCACCCCACATCAAATTTCGTGAATATGAATACATAATTCAATAATCACATGTACTTCTCCATTCACAAATATAAGAGACTTTGTGAATCTGATGTATTTGGACACATTTTAGCTTGTTTGTTCTCTTATTTCAGTATGTATGTAGTCCATATTGAAATATCTGAAACATCTTATATTTATGGCTGGAGGGAGTCGAGAACAGTAAGCCTCATTTCACCCAAGAGAGCTTCCAATACATGAAAGTTAATTAATATCAATATGAATTCAGAATTCAATACCCACATGAATTTCATAGGTTGCTTTGATCGAAACGTGCGTTGCACGTGCATGCTTACTAGTAAAATTAAATTACCATATGAATCTATTATGATATCCACTTATTGATTTCATACCAAAGATGGCAATACCTAGATCTATTCCTCGCTTTTATGCCTAGCTAGGGGCGTTAAACGATAGCGCTTGTTGGGAGGCAACCCAATTTTATTTTTATTCCTTGCTTTTTGTTCGTGTTTATTAATAAATAATTTATCTATCCTCTGTTTTGGTTGTGTTTTTTGTGTTTAATTAGTGTTTGTGCCAAGTAGAACCGTTGGGAAGACTTGGGGAAAGTCTTTTTGATCTTGCTGTAAAAAACAGAAACTTTAGCGCTCGCGAGAATTGCTGCCATGTTTGATTGGAAAGTGATATTTAGTTAATTTATTTTTTTAATGATTAATAGATAAATTCCTCACGTCCATAAATTTATTTTAGAATTTTTGGGGTTCCAGAAGTATTCGAAACCTACAGATTACTACATACTGTTCTGTTTTTGACAGATTCTGTTTTTCGTGGGTTGTTTGCTTATTTTGATGAATCTATGGCTACTAATGGAGTTTATAAACCATAGAGAAGTTGGAATACAGAATGTTTAACACCAATATAAATAAATAATGAGTTCATTACAGTACCTTGAAGTGGTGTTTTGTTTTCTTTCGCTAACGGAGCTCACGGGATTTTCTGTTAAGTTTTGTGTTGTGAAAAGTTTTCAAGTTTTGGGTAAAGATTTGATGGATTATGGAACAAGGAGTGGAAAGAGCCTAATATTAGGGATGCCCAAGGCACCCCAAGGTAAAATCCAAGGACACCAAAAAGCCTAAGCTTGGGGATGCCCCGGAAGGCATCCCCTCTTTTGTCTTCGCCTATCGGTAACTTTACTTGGAGCTATATTTTTATTCACCACATGATATGTGTTTTGCTTGAAGTGTCTTGTATGATTTGAGCAATTTACCATAATCATCCTTTCTGTACACACCTTTTGAGAGAGACACACATGATTCGGAATTTGTTAGAATACTCTATGTGCTTCACTTATATCTTTTGAGCTATATAGTTTTTGCTCTAGTGCTTCACTTATATCTTTTAGAGCACGGTGGTGGTTTAATTTTATAGAAATAATTGATCTCTCAGGCTTAACTTATATTATTTTGAGAACCCTTTAGAACAGCATGGTAATTTTCTTTTGATATTATAAAAAACTTTCATATAAGTGCATTGAATACTAAGAGAAGTTTGATACTTGATGATTGTTTTGAGATATGGAGATAATGATATTAAAGTTGTGCTAGTTGAGTAGTTGTGAATTTGAGAAATAATTTTGTTGAAGTTTGCAAGTCCCGTAGCATGCACATATGGCAAACGTTATGTAACAATTTTGAAACATGAGGTAGTGGCGGTCGGGGACGAGCGATGGTCTTTTCCTACCAATCTATCCCCCTAGGAGCATGCGCGTAATACTTGGTTTTTGATGACTTGTAGATTTTTGCAATAAGTATGTGAGTTCTTTATGACTAATGTTGAGTCCATGGATTATATGCACTCTCACCCTTCCATCATTGCTAGCCTCTTCCGTACCGTGCATTGCCCTTTCTCACCGTGAGAGTTGGTGCAAACTTTGCCGGTGAATCCAAACCCCATGATACGATACGCTCTATCACACGTAAACCTCCTTATATCTTCCTCAAACAGCCACCATACCTTCCTATTATGGCATTTCCATAGCCACTCTGAGATATATTGCCACGCAACTTTCCACCGTTCCGTTTATTATGACACGCATCATCATTGTCATATTGCCTTGCATGATCATGTAGTTGACATCGTATTTGTGGCAAAGCCACCGTTCATAATTCTTTCATACATGTCACTCATGAGTCATTGCACATCCCAGTACACGCCGGAGGCATTCATATAGAGTCATATCTTGTTCTAGTATTGAGTTGTAATCATTGAGTCGTAAATAGATAGAAGTGTGATGATCATCATTAATAGAGCATTGTCCCAAAAAAAGAGAAAGGCCAAATAATAAAAAAGGCCCAAAAAAATAAAAATAAAAAAGGGGCAATGCTACTATCATTTTTTCCATACTTGTTCTTCAAAGTAGCACCATTATCTTTATGATAGAGAGTCTCTTGTTTTGTCATTTTCATATACTAGTGGGAATTTTTCATTATAGAACTTGGCTTGTATATTCCAACAATGGACCTCCTCAAGTGCCCTAGGTCTTCATGAGCAAGCAAGTTGGATGCACACCCACTTAGTTTCTTTTGTTGAGCCTTCATACATTTATAGCTCTAGTGCATCCGTTGCATGGCAATCCCTACTCCTTGCATTGACATCAATTGATGGGCATCTCCCTAGCCCATTGATTAGTCGCGTCAATGTGATACTTTCTCATTTTTGTCTTCTCCACATAACCCCTTTCATTATATTCTATTCCACCCATAGTGTTATATCCATGGCTCACGCTCATGTATTGCGCGAAAGTTGAAAAAAGTTTGAGATTACTAAAGTATGAAACAATTGCTTGGCTTGTCATCGGACGTGATGCCTATATACATGATCATACCTAGATATTTTCATAACTATGCTCAGTTCTATCAATTGCTTGACAGTAATTTGTTCACCCACCGTAATACTTATGCTTGTGCATCCACTTCCATAAACCCCAAAAGTTATTCCATATGAGTCCACCATACCTTCCTATATTTGGTATCTACCTGCCGTTCCAAGTAAATTGTATGTGCCAAACTCTAAACCTTAAAATGAAATTATGCTTTGTATGCTTGAATAGCTCATGTATCAACTAGGGTTGTCTATATCTTCCATTCTAGGTGGGTTATTCTCACGAGGAGTGGACTCCACTCCTCATTCACGAGAAAATGGCTGGTAACCGGGATGCCCAGTCCCATGCTTAAATTAAAATAATTGCAAACAAAACTCCCCCGGGATTGTTGTTAGTTGGAGGCAACCGTTGTTTCGGACAAGCCATGGATTGATGTTTGTTGGTGATGGGGGAGTATAAACTTTACCTTTCTGTTTGGGAACCGCCTATAACGTGTGTAGCATGGAAGATATCGAGATCTCTCGGTTGTTATGTTGACAATGAAAGTATACCACTCAAAATATTATTTATCTCTATTTCAAAAATCGAGCTCTGGCACCTCTACAAATCCCTGCTTCCCTCTGAGAAGGGCCTATCTATTTACTTTTATGTTGAGTCACCATCCTCTTATTAAAAAACACCAGTTGGAGAGCACTGTTGTCATTTGCATGCAGTACTATTAGTTTACATTGAGTATGACTGTGATTGGATCTCTTTTACCATGAATTACAATGTTTAGTCAGTCCTTGAACTTCAAAGGTGCTCTGCATGTATGTTTTGCGGTCGTAGAAAGGGCTAGCGAGATACCATCTTGTTATATCATATTATGATTGTTTTGAGAAAGTGTTGTCATCCGAGATTTATTATTATTGCTCACTAGTTGATTATGCTATTGATATGAGTAAACATGAGACCTAAATGTTATTTTGAATATGGTTACTTCATAATCTTTGCTGAAAACTTGAATGCTGGCTTTACATATTTACAACAACAAGATCAAACAGAGTTTGTAAAAGTTTTTCTTTATCACTTTCAGTTTGTCAACTGAATTGCTTGATGACAAGCAGAGGTTTAAGCTTGGGGGAGTTGATACGTCTTCATCGTATCTACTTTTCCAAACACTTTTGACCTTGTTTTGGACTCTAACTTGCATGATTTGAATGGAGCTAACCTGGACTTACGCTATTTTCAGCAGAATTGCCATGTTGTTATTTTTGCGCAGAAATAAAAGTTCTCGGAATGACCTGAAACTTCACAAAGAATATTTTCGGGAATTTATAAAAAATACTAGCGAAAGAATCAACACTAGGGGACCCACACCTTGTCCATGAGGGTGGGGGCGCGCCCACCCCCTGGGGCACGCCCCCCTGTCCCATGGGCCCCCTGAGGCTCCACCGACCTCAACTCCAACTCTATATATTCACGTTCGGGGAGAAAAAAATCAGAGAGAAGGATTCATTGCGTTTTACAATACGGAGCCACCGCCAAGCCCTAATCTCTCTCGAGAAGGCTGATCTGGAGTCCGTTCGGGGCTCCGGAGAGGGGAATCCGTCGCAATCATTGAGGGAGTCCTGGATTAGGGGGTCCTCGGACAGCTAGACTATATACTTTGGCCGGACTATTGGACTATGAAGATACAAGATTGAAGACTTCATCCTGTGTCCGGGTGGGACTCTCCTTTGCGTGGAAGGCAAGCTTGGCAGTTCGGATATGTAGATCTCCTCCCTTGCAACCGACTATGTGTAACCCTAGCCCCCTCCGGTGTCTATATAAGCCGGAGGGTTTTAGTCCGTAGGATGACAACAATCATAATCATAGGCTAGCTTCTAGGGTTTAGCCTCTACGATCTCGTAGTAGATCAACTCTTGTAATAATCATATCATGAAGATCAATCAAGCAGGACGTAGGGTATTACCTCCATCGAGAGGGCCCGAACTTGGGTAAACATTGTGTCCTCTGCCTCCTGTTACCATCCGCCTTAGACACACGATTCGGGACCCCCTACCCGAGATCCGCCGGTTTTGACACCAACATTGGTGCTTTCATTGAGAGTTCCACTATGTCGTCACCATAAGGCTTGATGGCTTCTTCGATCATCGGCAACAATGCGATCTAGGGTGAGGTTTTTCTCCCCAGATAGATCTTCGTATTTGGCGGCTTCGTACTGCGGGCCAACTCACTTGGCCATATGGAGCAGATCGAGAGCTACGCCCTTGGCCGTCAGGTCAGGTTTGGAAACTTAAACTATACTGCTGACATCCGCGGAGACTTGATCTTTGACGGATTCGAGCCCGTGTCAGGTGTGCCGCACAGTCACGACGAGCATGACTTAGCTCTGCCGCCGGATGGTGCTCAGGAGATTACACCTGTGGCTACTCCGTCCCTCAATCTAGAGCAGATCATGCCGTCCGAGGACGGGTGGATGGACCCCGCCACGGAGGCCGCACACCCAGTGGCGATAGAGCCGAATACTAACTTCACCTCTTGTGAGACCCGTTTTGCCGGACCCTTGGATTCGTGCCCGGCCATAGGCTTCGAGCCGCCTGTGTCCGTGCCTATCGAATCTGATTGGGCACCGATCATGGAGTTCACCTCCGCGGATATCTTTCAGCACTCGCCCTTGGGCAACGTGCTAAATTCATTGAGGTCTCTCTCCTTGTCAGGAGACCCTTGGCCGAACTATGTCCGACTTGAGTGGGAAGCGGACGATGAAGAAATTCATTCCCCACCCACCACCCACTTGATAGACACTATCGACGACTTAACCGACATGCTTGATTTTGGCTCCGAAGACATCGACGGTATGGACGACGATGCAGGAGAAGACCAGGAACCACCGCCCACAGGGCGCTGGACAGCCACCTCATCATATGATATATACATGGTGGACACCCCCAAAGAAAGCGATGGCAATAAGGCAATGGAGGATAATCCCCTCGAGAAGCAATTTAAGCACCGGCGTCATCGACGCCCCTCTAAGCCCCGCCATAGCAAAAGCAGCGATACCGGCACAAGAGACAATAATGCTGCGGACAGTGCCGAAGACGAAGAGAATCCCCTCAAGCCAGACTTCGAGCGGGAGGATGGGCAAGCTAGCCCCAAGGAACAGGCGGCAGATGGAGAATCATAGGATGACAATTACATGCCCCTCTCCGATGACAAGGTGAGCCTCGTCGATGAAGAATTTATCGTGCCTGAGGATGTAATGCCCCGAGACCATTGTGCCAGGTGTCTTCCAGTTATTCGCTGTTGTTGCCTTGTCATTTGTTTGTGTGTCATGCATTTCATATCGTGTCATCATGTGCATCGCATTTGCATACGTGTTCCTCTCATGCATCCGAGCTTTTTCCCCGTTGTCCGTTTTGCAATCCGACACTCCTACGTCCTCCGGCGCTCCCTTTTGCCTCATTTCGTGTGCGGATGTTAAACTTTCTCGGATTGGACCGAGATTTGCCAAGCGACCTTGGTACACTACCGGTAGACCGCCTGTCAAGTTTCATGCCATTTGGAGTCCGTTTGATACTACAACGGTTAACGGGGGACCGAAAAGGCCTTGTGTGTGTTGCAGCCCAACACCCCTCCAAAGTGTCCCAATAACCCATCCAAACCCCCTCCATCCTCTCGGCCGTTCGATCACGATCGGGTGGCCAAAAACCGCACCTCATTTGGACTCTCCTAGATCCCTCTACCTATATATTTGTGTCTCCCTCCGAATTTTCGCGGATGAAACCCTAACCGTCTTCCTCCTCGCGCCGCCGGACATGTCCAACCACGCCAGACATGTCCGCCGGACACGTCGTCCGGGCCAATCACCACGCGCCACGTCGGCAGTGCCTCTGCCTAGCCCACTCACCGGCCGCCACCTCACCCTCTATCTCCTCCCACCGCCGCCGCGGCCCGCGAAGCCCATCCGGGGCCCGCGCGAGCCCGTCCGCGCCGCCGCCCGGCCCGCGTGCGCCCGTGCCCTGTGCCGCCCGACCGCGCTGCGCTCCGCCGCCTCATGCCCTGCCGCCGGCGAGCTCCGCTGCTGTCGGGCGCGCCGGAGTTCCGCGCCCGCTCGCCGGACCTTCTCCGCCATCGTCTGCCGCCTCCTCTCCGGCGTCGCCCGCGGCCGCGCCACCCTTGCTCTTCCCGCCGGCGACCGCGCCGCCCGCCGCCAGCTCCATCGCCTCCTCCCGCGCCATGGTCGCCGCCCCGCGACGCCTTCCTCCGGGAGCTCCTATGCCGTCCCGCCATTCATGGCCTCCAGCCATCACCGGAGTCGGCCACACCCGTCGCCGGAGCTGCGCGCAGCCCTCGCCGGAGCTCCACCTCCGCTGGATCCGGGACAGGTGGACGAGATCCACCAGTCCCGGGAACCAAACGCCCGGGTCCGTCCCGATCCACTCCATCCTGCATCATCTCGTCTAGTTTCCAGAGGGTATAATTTCTTCTAAGTCTTTTCCGAGTAATATTCTATGCCCCTGTTCAACGCATCATAACTCCTCATCCATAGCCCCGTTTCATGCGCATGATATATCAAAATGTTCATCTGATTGTGCTCTTCATTTTGTTCCATTGCACCATGCTTTTTTGAGTCCATCTTGATGCCCTAATTGCTGTTGCAAGAGTGTTGTATGTTAGTTCCTGATTCTTATCAATGTATGAGCTTTTGTCATTTTTGCCATGATTGATGTGTGCTGCATATGGGCATGAGCTCTACATGTGTTTTGGGCTATGCCATGCCATCTTTACATGGGTGTATGCCATGTATTTTTGTGATCAATGTGGTGACTAGCACAAGCATGCAAAGTAGCTCTCGTTATATTGCTGATTTCAGGGACTTAGAATTTCACTAAGTCATTTCCCTGCTGTTATTTTAATGCCATGTATTCATGTTGCTACAGAGTGATTCATGCTTCTTTTGAGTATGTTCAGTAAGGATGATTTTGACATATGGTTGTGCTCTATCCATCCATGTCCCTGTTTGCATTTATGGAGTACCCTAGCATGACTCAATCTTGCTCTACTTTTGCTATAAAATGTTCATGGCAGATTGTTTACGTGTTAATCAATTTTGCCAAGGTTGTTGTTGTTGATCCATGCATGCTATGAGATTGTTCTTGCCATGTTTAGCTTCTTGATCATGTCTTCTTGCTGGTAGTATGCTTAGTTTGTCATGCAATGCCTTGTGTTGAGTGCACCGAGCTCGCAAACATGCCTTCATAATTCTGTTTATGCCATGTCCAGTTTTTCTGCTAAGTCTGAATCTGTTAACGAAACTTGCTATGTTTACATGGGTGCCATCATATCTTCTGATCCTTTTTGGCTTATGGTCAGCAAGGGACTTTTGTTATATGGTTTGATTAGCTTCATGCCATGCCTTGTGTTGCTATGTTCTATTCCTGTAGCATGTTGTTATCTTGCTCTAAACATTGCTTCCTGATGTTAATTCCTGGCATGTTGTTATTTTCACTAAATCTGTGATGCTGATATCTTTTGCCCTTTTGCCATGCTTGTTTGAACATGCTCTTGTGTGATTTAGCCGTAGCTCAGTGTTCATCTTTTGTCAAGAATCTTGAGTAGATCACTGCCATATGCTTTGTTGCTATGTTGGAGTGCAGTAGCTTAGTTTCTTGTTGCATTCTAGATGGCATCATGCTGTTAATCGCAGAATGGTGCCATTATTGTTTTGCTTGCCATGCAAACCGTGCATCCGTTTTCGGCGATCTTTATATCGATTTCGACCGAAATCAACTCATCTTTCCAGAGGCACACTTGGTTTGCCAAGTTGAGGCCTGGTTCAATCTTTTCTTTTCGGAGCATGCATATGCATTGCATATCACATCCCGCATATCATGCCATGTTTTGCATCATGTTGCTTGCGCATTGCACCGTGGTTGATGTTTATTTCCTTTGCTTGTGTTATTGCCTTGGGTAGAGCCGGGAGACGATTCGTGTTCGAGGTACCCGTTGAGTACGCTTACGAGGATCAAGCTTACATCAACTCGGAGAACTTTGCAGGCAAGATGACCATACCCTCGAAATCACTTCTATCTTTGCTTGCTAGTTGCTCGCTCTTTTGCTATGTTGCGATACCTACCACTTGCTATATCATGCCTCCCATATTGCCATGTCAAGCCTCTAACCCACCTTGTCCTAGCAAACCGTTGTTTGGCTATGTTACCGCTTTGCTCAGCCCCTCTTATAGCGTTGCTAGTTGTAGGTGAAGATGAAGATTGTTCCATGTTGGAACATGGATATGTTGGGATATCACAATATCTCTTATTTAATTAATGCATCTATATACTTGGTAAAGGGTGGAAGGCTCGGCCTTATGCCTGGTGTTTTGTTCCACTCTTGCCGCCCTAGTTTCTATCATACCGGTGTTATGTTCCTTGATTTTGCGTTCCTTACGCGGTTGGGTTATAATGGGAACCCCTTGACAGTTTGCTTTGAATAAAACTCCTCCAGCAAGGCCCAACCTTGGTTTTACATTTGCACAAACAACCTATCACCTTCCCTTGGGTTCTGCAGACTCAAGGGTCATCTTTATTTTAACCCCCCGGGCCAGTGCTTGTCTAAGTGTTGGTCTGAAACAGAGCCAGTTGCGGCGCCACCTCGGGGAAACTTGAGGGTTGGTTTTAGCTGTACGTAGTGTTCATCCGGTGTTGCCCTGAGAACGAGATATGTGCAGCTCCTATCAGGATGTCGGCGCATCGGGCGGTCTTGCTGGTCTTGTTTTACCATTGTCGAAATGTCTTGTAACCGGGATTCCGAGTCTGATCGGGTCGTCCTGGGAGAAGGAATATCCTTCGTTGACCATGAGAGCTTGTGATGGGCTAAGTTGGGACACCCCTGCAGGGTTTTGAACTTTCAAAAGTCGTGCCCGCGGTTATGGGCAAATTGGAATTTGTTAATATCAGGTTGTAGAGAACTTGATACTTAACTTAATTAAAATGCATCAACCGCGTGTGTAGCCGTGATGGTCTCTTTTCGGTGGAGTCCGGGAAGTGAACACGGTTTTGGAGTTATGTTTGAACGTAAGTAGTTTCAGGATCACTTCTTGATCACTTCTAGGTCACGACCGTTGCTTTGCTTCTCTTCTCGCTCTTATTTGCGTAAGCCAGCCACCATATATGCTAGTGCTTGCTGCAGCTCCACCTCACTACCCTTTCCTACCCATAAGCTTACATAGTCTTGATCGCGAGGGTGTGAGATTGCTGAGTCCCCGTGACTCATAGATACTTCCAAAACCAGTTGCAGGTGCCGTTGATGCCGTGCAGATGATGCAACTGAGCTCAAGTGGGAGCTCGATGAAGATCGTGTTCGTTGTGTTGTTTCATTTCCTTTCGATCAGTAGTGGAGCCCAGTTGGGGAGATCGGGGATCTTGCATTAGGGGTTGTCTTCTTTTATTTTGGTTCCGTAGTCGGACCTTGATTGTATTTTGGATGATGTAATGCTATATTTATGTATTGTGTGAAGTGGCAATTGTAAGCCAACTCTTTATCCCTTTCTTATTCAGTACATGGGATGTGTAAAGATTACCCCTCTTGCGACATGCCTACTATGCGGTTATGCCTCTAAGTCGTGCTCCGACACGTGGGAGATATAGCCGCATCGTGGGTGTGACAAGTTGGTAATTAGAGCCTTCCCCGACTTAGGAGCCCCCTGCTTGATCGAATCGCTGACATTGTTGAGTTTAGAACAAAATGTTTTGAGTCTTAGGATTATATATATCGGAGAGTAGGGTTCTTTTTACTCCTCACTCCCTTCGTCGCTCTGGTGAGGCATCCTGACGTAGAGTTTTGACTCTTCTCTCCTCAAATTTCATGAATTTTTTTTAGGATCATGCGGGTATCTTGGAATCATTCTGATGGTTTTGTGACAAGAACATTGTTCTTGGTGCCTCCTGACATTTAGGGGTTGTGGCAGTGTCCCAGGGAGTTGAGCTCCGAGGTGTCTTCATCACAATTTTATTGTTGCAGTTCTGGAATACCTGAGTTTCTCCGACATCGAAAATCTCCTTTATGCAGTTGTTGGTGAGATAACCTCGACGCCACCCAGTACCGGGGCCGGAGTTTGGGAGTATTTCCATAACTCATATAACGGATGTTTTCGAAGGTTGAGGTATATGATTTCCGAAGGTTTCTTGGTTATGTGTTGAAGGATGGATACATTTGGATGTAGGAATTGTTAGTTTGGGTGAGATATTATGCTTCCCTTGTATCCCCAACACCTGATTGCATAACCAGAAAGTTTCGGGAGTTTATAAGTGGGAATTCAAGTTTATCGTAGGACATCCTTCCAACAGACACATGATACGACATGGGGTCTATCTTATGTTTGTTTCCGGCTTATTTTGCAAGCCAAACCTTTGTTTTGCTTTAAGCTGTGGTATTCGAGTTGCTTCAATGTCAAGTGTTGATTCCATACCTTTTCCAAGTGGTGTTCTCATACTCCTACGTGAATACCAATCCTTCTTGATCGTCGAGTTTGCCATCTCAATTTCATCTGAACCGGTGTGTCTCTCTCTTCAAGTGGATCCGATCTTTTTCAACATCCGCAAGATCAACTCAAGTCTTCTCAATGTTGTTTGTTTCATCCGCCCCAAGTAGCCTTAGTTTTCCCGCCCTCCCACCCTTTTTCTTTAAGGACTAAGATTTCTTAATCAAGTATCCATATTATTGATGGGAAGTCTTTTCAGTCTTTTCTTTCAATGTTCTTATCCGGTGATTCTCAGGAAGATACTAACGAAGCTTAAAGTTCATCATTCTTCGTTCTCTTTCTTCTCCAGTGGATGCAACTCAAGCTTTGTCGATCATATCCTTTCCTCGTTGCACAATGTTTCCTCATGTCGGTGCATCTCTTAATCATCCACCTCTTGCTATTCATGTTATCTGGAGTGCTGAAGACATCTCAGAAGACTCATCTTTTCATTCAAGATCCGTTCAACCTATTTTGAGGTTGTTATCTCATTCAAGCCATTTAATTCAACCGGCGCAATCTCTCTTTTAAATCGTTCAATGGTATATCTTTGAGTGGGCCCTAACCCACAGGTCTTTCCCAGGATCTTACCTGACTCTTCTAATTTTCCTGGAGCTACTCTCAAATTCTTTTCCAAGTTTGACGTAAGAATGAATTATCATCAGTCATATGTCTTTCTCCAAGATCCTTCATATGCTTTCATCGTTGGTTCAACCTTGCTAACTTTCATCCCGAGGTATCTCAACAATTCATGGTGGTGTTTCTCAACGTCATTCTCAACATTTGAAGACCGAAGAAGAGTTTTCTTTTAAATCTTGCTCCTTTCTCTTCAAGATTCATGGTTCTAGCTTATTGCCATTCTCTCATAATTGTTTTCAATTGTGAGAATTCTTTCCATGTATCCGGAGCAATTCAGGAGTCTTTTCAGTTTGATCATCCGGAGCCCATCATCTCAGATTTATTCATTCTAGCTTTCAGCTCTCGTCCTCCAAATCATACCGGTGCATAAATCAAGTTTTCTCTAATCAGTTCGGGATCTCTTCATTCTCTAGTATCTAAATTCTCTCAAGTATCTTAATTCATTTTTCTAATTCTTCCCGGTGTTTCCTTATCTTTTCTTCATTTATTTTCAATTCTTACGGTGGTTCATTCAAGATTTCTTTTCCTTCATTATCATATCAATTTATTCGTTGTTTCAATCCTTCCGGTGGTTTGTTGAAGACCTTCCCAAGTTGCGCAATATCTATCTTAATCCTTTCTACGAGAATAAGTAGTATGCCAAATCCGTTGCTTGTCATCAATTTAATTGATGAAGGATAAGCATAATGTCATTCTTATTCTTGTGTCACCCAAGTGTTTAATTCCTTATTCCGAAGGTTCATCAAAATTCTTGATTTCTTTTGTTCATCTTTCTTTCCGGAGTTCCAAGTTTTTTTCTCGGTTATATCATTTCAAAGCTTCACCTAATCATCGCAAGGCTTTACCTTGTGCTTTAAACTTCTCTTTCTTTTCGTTTGATCATCCTTTTATTACCGGAGTATTCATGGAGGCTCTACATGATGGTTCATCAAGGATTTAATTCCTTCTCGAAGTGTTCATTGAGATTCTTTTCAGAGGAGCTCAAGTTTTCTTCATCTTGCAATCCGGAGTGCAATTGTTCTTCCTTATATTTTTAGGTGGTAATATAGCATTCTTCATTCACAAGAATGAGGTATTTAAACCCATCACTTTCTTCCATGGAGTTATCTTGGTATAAATTTCACCTAAAGCTTTCCCTAGGGATTGTTGCTATTTATGGTGCTTATAAATGACCCAAGTTCTTCATTTATCCTCACGGTGAAATAAGTTTCTCGTCTCCTTGTTCATATCAATCCAATCTATCGTTTCTGTTAGTGGAAGAATTTCACCTCAGTTTTGAGATGTTCTCCATAAGCCCACTTAAAGCTTATCCTTTCATTGTTGGATTTCCAACAACTCCGTTCGAGCATTCTCCTAAAGATGCTTTTTCAAGCTCAGTTGAGGTAGAAGATGTTGTTTTCTTCTCCATTCTTTCATTCTAATGATCTATCTTCTATTCTTGCTTCTGGAGGCATTGTGTTGTTGCTCTCTTCTCTCATCATCTCGAATTGTGAGGGTCGTGTTCTTTTCGTGCTTATCCATTTAACCGGAGTGTTGTGCCCTCTGCTCAAGTTTCTTTTCATCTTATCAAGTTTCATATCACTTTTCAAACAGAGTGCTGTCCGAATTTGTTCTTCCTCGTTCCTCTTTTCTAACGGATTGTTTTCAACTTTGTTCATCTTCGTTGTATTCTTTCTTTCAATTTGTTCAACCTCGCAAAGGTTCTTTGGTTTCACTCATTGGTCAAAGAAGCAACTTAGTTTTACCTCTTCTCTTCCTCTTCTGTTTCCCTCCGGTGCCATCCTAGATCTCGGGATGAGATCCTCTCGTAGTGGTGGAGTGTTGTAACGCCCCGAGACTATTGCGCCAGGTGTCTTCCAGTTATTCTCTGTTGTTGCCTTGTCATTTGTTTGCGTGTCATGCATTTCATATCATGTCATCATGTGCATCTCATGCATCCGAGCTTTTTCCCCGTTGTCCGTTTTGCAATCCCACACTACTACGTCCTCCGGCGCTCCCTTTTGCCTCCTTTCGTGTGATGGTGTTAAAATTTCTCGGATTGGACCGAGATTTGCCAAGCGACCTTGGTACACTACCGGTAGACCGCCTGTCAAGTTTCGTGCCATTTGGAGTTTGTTTGATACTCCAACGGTTAACCGGGGAACCGAAAAGGCCTCGCATGTGTTGCAGCCCAACACCCCTCCAAAGTGGCATAATAACCCATCCAAACCCCCTCCATCCTCTCGGCCGTTCGATCACGATCACGTGGCCGAAAACAACACCTCATTTGGACTCTCCTAGCTCCCTCAACGTATATATTTGTGTCTCCCTTCGAATTTTCGCGGATGAAACCCTAACCGTCTTCCTCCTCGCGCCGCCGGACATGTCCAACCGCGCCGGACATGTCCGCCGGACACATCGTCCGGGCCAATCACCGCGCGCCACGTCGACAGCGCCTCCGCCTCGCCCACTCACCGGCCGCCACCTCACCTTCTCTCTCCTCCCACCGCTGCCGCGGCCCGCGGAGCCCATCCGGGGCCTGCGCGAGCCCGTCCGCGCCGCCGCCCGGCCCGCATGCGCCAGCGCCCCGCACCGCCCGACCGTGTTGTGTTCCTCCGCCTCATGGCTTGCCGCCGGTGAGATCCGCCGCCGTCGGGCGTGCCGCATCTCGCCGGAGTTCCGCGCCCGCTCGCCGGACCTTTTCTGCCACCGTCCGTCGCCTCCTCTTCGGCGTCGCCTGCGGCCGCGCCACCCTGCGTGCCGCCCCTACTCCTCCCGCCGGCGATCGCGCCGCCCGCCGCCAGCTCCATCCGCCGCCTCCTGCGCCATGGCCGCCTCCCCACGACGCCTTCCTCCAGGAGCTCCTGCGTTGTCCCGCCATTCGTGGCCTTCGTCCATCACCGGAGTCGGCCGCACTCGTCGCCGGAGCTGCGCGCCGCCCTCGCCAGAGCTCCGCCTCCGCCAGATCCGGGAGAGGTGGACGAGATCCACCAGTCCCGAGAACCAAACGCCCTAATCCGTCCCGATCCACTCCATACCGCATCATCTTGTCCAGTTTCCAGAGGGTATAATTTCTTCTAAGTCTTTTCCCAGTGATATTCTATGCCCCTGTTCAACGCATCATAACTCCTCATCCGTAGCTCCGTTTCATGCGCATGATATATCAAAATGATCATCTGATTGTGCTCTTCATTTTGCTCCATTGCACCATGCTGGTTTGAGTCCATCTTGATGCCCTAATTGCTGTTGCAAGAGTGCTATAAAATGTTAGTTCCTGATTCTTATCAGTCTATGAGCTTTTGTCATTTTTGCCATGATTGATGTGTGCTGCATATGGGCATGAGCTCTACATGTGTTTTGGGCTATGCCATGCCATCTTTACAGGGGTGTATGCCATGTATTTTTGTGATCAATGTGGTGACTATCACAAGCATGCAAAGTAGCTCTCGTGATATTGCTAATTTCAGGGACTTAGAATTTCACTAAGTCATTTCCCTGCTGTTATTTTAATGCCATGTATTCATGTTGCTACAGAGTGATCCATGCTTCTTTTGAGTATGTTCAGTAAGGATGATTTTTACATATGGTTGTGCTCTATCCATCCATGTCCCTGTTTGCATTTATGGAGTACCCTAGCATGACTCAATCTTGCTCTACTTTTGCTATAAAATGTTCCTGGCAGATTGTTTACGTGTTAATCAATTTTGCCAAGGTTGTTGTAGTTGATCCATGCATGCTATGAGATTGTTCTTTCCATGTTTAGCTTCTTGATCATGTCTTCTTGCTGGTAGTATGCTTAGTTTGTCATGCAATGCCTTGTGTTGAGTGCATCGAGCTCGCAAACATGCCTTCATAATCCTTCGTTGACCGTGAGAGCTTGTGATGGGCTAAGTTGGGACACCCCTGCAGGGTTTTGAACTTTCGAAAGCTGTTCCCGCGGTTATGGGAAGATGGGAATTTGTTAATATCCGGTTGTAGAGAACTTGACACTTAACTTAATTAAAATGCATCAACCGCGTGTGTAGCCGTGATGGTCTCTTTCCGGCAGAGTCCGAGAAGTGAACACGGTTTTGGAGTTATGTTTGAATGTAAGTAGCTTCAGGATCACTTCTTGATCACTTCTAGTTTACGACCGTTGCTTTGCTTCTCTTCTCGCTCTTATTCGCGTAAGTTAGCCACCATATATGCTAGTGCTTGCTGCAGCTCCACCTCACTACCCTTTCCTACCCATAAGCTTAAATAGTCTTGATCGCGAGGGTGTGAGATTGCTGTTTCCCCGTGACTCACAGATACTTCCAAAACTAGTTGTAGGTGTCATTGATGCCCGTGCAGATGACACAACTGAGCTCAAGTGGGAACTCAATGAAGATCGTGTTCGTTGTGTTGTTTCGTTTCCTTTCGATCAGCAGTGGAGCCTAGTTGGGGCGATCGGGGATCTTGCATTAGGGGTTGTCTTCTTTTATTTTGGATGATGTAATGCTATATTTATGTATTGTGTGAAGTGGCGATTGTAAGCCAACTCTTTATCCCTTTCTTATTCAGTACATGGGATGTGTAAAGATTACCCCTCTTGCGACATGCCTACTATGAGGTTATGCCTCTAAGTCGTGCTCCGACATGTGGGAGATATAGACGCATCGTGGGTGTGATAGAGGATCCCGTTGAACAGGAGCGCTTCAAGCGCCGGCTTATAGCCACAACAAAAAGCCTGAAGAAAAAGCAACAACAGCTTCAAGCTGATCAAGATTTGCTAGATGACAGATGGATCGAGGTACTGGCAGCCGAGGAATACAGACTCGAGCGCCCAACCAAAAGTTAGCCAAAGCGCAGGTTGCTACCCCAACTCGAGGAGGAAGCATTAAAGCCTACATCACCAGCGTATGATGCGGCTGACCGGCCACCTCGTGGCCGAGACAAAGCGGCATATCAGCCCAAAGTTCAGACCGCACCCCATCGCCAGTCAAACAAAAATACCAAGGCCCGGGGTAACACGCAGGACCTGCGAGAAGTATTGGACAACAAATCGGGACATAAAAGATCGATCTATGGATCATGGGGGCGCGCCCCAATGCGCGACGACAACCGTCACACCGGATATACTAAAAGAAAATCCGGCCGGGCCGAACACAGCAGACAAGACTCGTATGAACTGCGTCGTGATATAGCACGGCACAGAGGCGCTGCACACCCCCTATGCTTCACTGATGAAGTAATGAATCATGAATTCCCAGAAGGGTTTAAACCCGTAAACATTGAATCATATGACGGCACCACAGACCCTGCGGTATGGATAGAGGATTTCTTCCTCCACATTCACATGGCCCGCGGGGATGATCTACACGCCATCAAGTATCTCCCGCTAAAGCTCAAAGGGCCGGCTTGGCATTGGCTGAATAGCTTGTCAGCAAACTCCATCGGAAGCTGGGAGAGCCTGGCAGACGCATTCCTGGACAACTTCCAGGGCACTTATGTCTGCCACCGGATGCTGACGATTTAAGTCACGTAAAACAGCAGCCCGGAGAGTCAGCTAGGAAATTCTGGACTCGGATCCTAATTGAAAAGAACCAAATTGTTGACTGTCCGGATGCGAAGCCCTAGCGGCCTTTAAACATAACATCCGTGATGAGTGGCTCACGCGGCATCTCGGCCAAGAGAAGCCAAAATCCATGGCAGCCCTCACGACACTCATGACCCGCTTTTGCGCGGGCGAAGATAGCTGGTTGGCCCATAGCAACAACATAGCAAGAAACCCTGGCACATCAGAAGCCAGAGATAGCAACGGCAAATCCCGATGCAACAAACACAAGCATCGCAAAAATGGTGGAAACGCCAAAGATACGGCAGTCAATGCCAGATTTAAGGGCTCTACATCTAGTCAGCGGAACGGGCCACTCACAAATGACAATTCGGGGCCGTCCAGTCTGGACCGCATACTCGACCGCCCATGCCAAATTCATGGCACCCCAAGAACACCAACCAATCATACCAACAGAGAATGCTGGGTCTTCAAACAAGCCGGCAAGTCAGGTGCCAAAAACAAAGATAAGGGGTATCAAAGTGACAATGGCGACGAGGAGCCCAGATCACCGAGTACAGGAGGGCAAAAGAAATTCCCCCCGCAAATCCAAACGGTGAACATGGTAAACGGCACCTACACTCCCAACCCGGACCGGACGCACACCCTTAGGGATGTTGACTTAATGGAACCAGTCGTCCCACAATTTAAACTAGGGCCGATAACCTTCAGCCACACGGATTGTTCGGTTAACACCAATCAGGGCAATCCGGCCGCACTAGTCCTCGACCCAATAATTGACGGGTTCCACCTCACGCGAGTCCTTATGGACGGAGGTAGTAGTCTAAACCTGCTTTATCAGGACACAGTGCGCAAGATGGGCATCGATCATTCGGTGATCAAGCCCACTAAAACCACCTTCAGCGGTATTATACCAGGTGTGGAGGCCTTCTTTACAGGCTCCATCGCCCTTGAGGTAGTCTTCGGATCACCAGACAATTACCGTGCCGAAGAGTTAATCTTCGACATCGTCCCCTTTCGCAGTGATTATCAGGAACTACTCGGACGAACCGCGTTCGCTCGATTCGACGCAGTACCACATTATGCCTATCGTAAGCTCAAGATGCCCGGTCCATGTGGCGTCATCATGGTTCAACCGCTCAATTAAACACTCCGGCGAGAGCCAGGACATGCCACATACCGCGGCTCAACCGCTCTACGGCACACAAGCATTTCTTACATTTTGTTTGCAGGTTTAACTTTGTGCAGACCAGGACTGGCGATATGGAAGCAGCTCGAACACGCAAGGGAATCCTTAGATATTCCCCGCAATGACCATCCAACCACACTCCGGATCCGCACACAGCTTCTTCCCCCTGGTCTTAACAGGTTCCACAGTCATATTTCTTTTTTACCACGTTACATGTACTGACACGCATCGACGTACTATTCAAATACAACATGTGGATTTATATAACGCTTATCTGCTGTTATTTCTTATTGAAATTCTTTTATCAAGTGGCATCCGCACACCGCGATATGCGTTAAATATGCCAGGGGCTTCGCTTTACCCATAATACGGCAATAAAGTCTGAACACCTTCATGGAAGTTCGGCACCCCAAACTTATAGCATTATATGCATCAGCTCCGAATCATGTCTTGGGTCAAATGTTGGGTTTGCCCGGCTCCCATGTTTTGCTGCCTTACGTTCCGCTATATCGGCTAAGGCGGCACAAGGAGAACTACTGCGATTGTGTCCCAGTTCTTCCGGACGAGCACCTCAGTAGAGAAAGTCAAAAACTGACTGTCATGATACGACGAGAACTGGTCAGCTGTTCGAGAGGTTGTAAAATCTTTAAGGATTTCTCCCGCATAATGCCATAACCAATGCAGCATGCGATGGATCGGCTTTTCTTCCAATCAGGTGCTTATATAGCCCCTCGTACGGTCTTCCGAACACCAGGGGCTGCACCTACCTTCCTTTTATAAAGCTCCTATGGCTAAGTGAGAGTGATAAAGCCCTATAGTCTGATTGTCTGGTTCGTTGTGCTGAACACCTCCTTCGAAGGACCCAAAACTGGGATAAAGAGTGATCAGGTTTATCCCGAACACCCCCGTACTTCCTACATGGGGGCAGAAGCCGACGACTGGCCAACTCTCAGGTTTAATATATAAAACGGCCGCGCACGAGGATAAACTTTTATATAACAGGCAATAAATAATAGAAATGACCTTGTTCAACATTACAAAGGACAACATGATTGTATTCATGGAAATATAATATCCTTTGTGCATTGCTCTGCCGCTAGGCAGGATCCTTTTAGGACACTTTCATAATATAATTCGGGCTTGCGGTGCTCCTTCCCCTCTGGCGGTCCCTCGGTCATCAGCCTTTCAGCATCCATCTTCCCCCAGTGCACCTTTGCACGAGCGAAGGCCATTCGCGCACCCTTTATATAGACCGACCGCTTGATGACGTCAAGTCGAGGGCAGGCACTCACAAGCCGCTTCACGAGCCTGAAGTAGCTACCTGCAATCGGCTCGGCAAGCCGTAGCCGGATAATCAAATCCTTCATGGCTAGTTCGGCCGCCCTATGCAGTTCGATCAACTGTTTCAGTTGGTCGGCAAAAGGCACCGGATAATTCGGTGCCAGATACTGCGACCAGAAGAGCTTATCCGCAGTGTTCCCTTCTTCGGCTCGGTAGAATTGGGCGGCATCCGATATGCTGCGGGGCAGTTCCGCAAATACCCCTGGAGAAATCCGAACTCAAAATTAGATACATGATTTTCTCCTCAAATACTTGCTTTACATGGAAAAAAGCCTTACCCGCCGCGATTGTCCTCGCCTCTTGGATCTCCTACAGGGCGCCTTGGGTTTCCCCCTGGGCATCATGCGCGGCCTGATGAGCCCTGGTGAGTTCGGATTCTTTCTCCGTTAAACTCAGCTCCAAGGTCTCGCATTTCTTCACGGACTCTTGAAGCTCCTGCTCAGCTTGAATAACCCTGGCCTCATGCTTCTTACGAAGAGCCTTCTCTGTGGCTGCCTTTTCCTCGGCCTCGGAAACAACCCTCCTCAGATCCTCGACTTTGGTCATCGCCCCTGGCGCAAATAATGAAACATATGTTATCATACTGAGAATTTGTTCGCACCGATCGCGAACAAGGCTTGCGCATACCTTGTTTATCCTCCAACTGCCTTTTCAACTGGCCAAGTTCTTCTTCGGCCTACTCCAGACTTTGATTCAGTCTGGAGACCTCCGCAGCATGAGAGGCAGCAGCCGCTGCAGACGCCTGCTTATAAAAGAAGAGAGATAGATGTCATCAAGTGAGTCTTCCTGCGAAAATAAAATTGATCCTCTGTCCGGTCCTTTCTTGACCAAACAGTGTATCAGGGGCTACTATCCATACTATGACACTCTTCGAAACCTCATAAAACATACCTCAAAGCCTCTTATAAGGCTGATACAGGCTTCATTCAGTCCACTCTCAACAGACTGAATCTCCTTAATCACCGCACCCATCAGGGCACGGTGTTCATCGATGACGGAGGCGCTCTTCAGCGCCGCTAGCAAAACATTTGGCACCTCTAGCTAGACAGAGATTGCCGGTGGAACAGGAATGCCCCCTCCAGCCGAGGGAGGCCGCCTGCTTGATTCTGGAGCCGTATTGGTCTCCGGAATTGCGTCTGGCTGGGAGCTGAATTTAAGATGGCTCCCGCCGTCGACTCCCATGGGAATCTTCTCCCCCATGTCTCCGTCCCTCGAAGTTTGACCTCCAGGCGCTGCTTTCACGATCTCTTCCCCCCTCCTTGGCCGGGGTCCCTCCGGGACGAAGCCTCAATGTTATGCACATATTTGGGGGAAGGGGCCTTCGGGGGCGTCCCGCTCTCTACAGCATCGGAGCTCAGCAAATCCCCTGATGAGGATCGTTTGGTGTGGGACCTCGACGGACTACAGAAAATATAGCTCAGGTTAAAATATTATGCCATGATGAGTCTGGAAGCATAAGCGTGTTCGGATATTATACTCACGAATTCACCAGGGGCTGGGCCCTGGGATCCCATGCCGGGCTGCTGTCGGCGGCGGCAGTGGACTCTTTCAAAAGAGGAGCTTTTCGCCTTTTAGGCGACTCGGCCTCCAAGTGTATGGAGGCCACCCTCTTCTTTCTTCCCCCCACTGGGGATTCGTCTTCCTCCTCCTCCTCGTCCTCTTTGGAGGCAGAACAGACATTGGAGCTTTCGGATATTGTGTCCGAAGTGCCGTGGCGATGAAGGCCGCCCCGGGTCTTTTTGGCCTCCTTCTCGGCCTTCTTCTTCGGCGCCTTGTACGGCGCTGGGACCAGTATCTTCGTCAGAAGTGGGCCGGCCGGTTCTTCGGGCAATGGGGCCGGACAGTGGATCCGCCCCGCCTTCTTCGTCCAGCCCTAGGGGAGTTAAGGAAAACACATTGAGCATTTCCTTTGGGTTATGCGGGTAAAACGCGTAAAAACTTACCGAGCTTGCAGGGCGGGACAGATGATACCCGCGGTCTTCGGCCGAGTCCGGCCATGATTTGCCGGTCTTGAAAAGCACCTTCCAGATGTCTTCATGCGAGGAGCCAAAGAGCTTTCGCAAGGTCTGGTGCTTGGCCGGATCGAATTCCCAGAGATTGCAAGTCCAGTGCTGACAAGGTAGGATCCGGCGAACTAACATCACCTGGACTACATTGACAAGTTCGATTTTCTTGTCTTCCATATCTTTAACGCGCGTCTGGAGCATAGATAGTTCGTCGGACGAAGACCAGTTTAGGCCCTTCTTGGGCCAGGACGTAAGTCGTAGAGGGGCTCCGGACCGGAACTCTGGAGCAGCGGCCCATTCGGTGCCGCGTAGCTTAGTAATGTAAAACCACTATTGTTGCCACTCTTTGACGGAATCATTAAAGGCACCTGTTGGCCACGTGACATTGGGCATCTTGCTCACCATGGCGCCCCCGCACTTGGCGTGCTCGCCGCTCACCACCTTGGGCTTCACATTAATGATCTTCAGCCATAAGCCAAATTGTGGCGATATGTGGAGAAAAGCCTCGCACACGACTCTGAATGTCGAGATGTTGAGGAAGGAATTGGGGGATAGATCATGAAAATCAATCCTGTAATAATACATGATGCCGCGGACGAACGGGTGGAGGGGAAAACCTAGCCCGCGGACAAAGTGATGGAGGAATACAACCCTCTCTTGAGGTTCCGGAGTGGGAACGATCTGTCCCGCCGTCGGGAGACGGTGGCCGATTTTTTTGGCAAGATACCCGGCCTCCCGAAGCTTTTTGATATGCTTCTCCTGGACGGTAGATGCCATCCACTTCCCTCCTACTCCAGATCCGGACATTTTCGGAAGGCCTATGTGGGCGGAGAAGACGAACGCTCGGGCGCTGGAGCTCAGGCGAGGAGAAATGGATCGGGAAGAAGAAGGCGTGGGTGAAAAGGAGGAGTCCCTGTCCCTTTATAAGGGCGGAAGAAACTATGTGCCTACCCACTTGCCTGGTAAACTTGCTTATTCCCAAAGCGCCGTAATTGATGGCGCGGTTGGGTTACCCACACCCGTATTGATGAGAATCCCATGATAAGGGGACACGATCTCTGCTTCGACAAGACGTGCCACGAAAACCGCCTCGCAATACGTGTAGTAGCTGGTTGAGAAAAACGGTTCGCATAATGACCGGGCCATGGCATGATGTCACATTGTGAAAAGTTGTCAGCAAATTAGATTTGTGCAAATATTATACTCTCTACGATGGTACGTGGAATTTTCTTTGCAGAGCCGGACAAGATCCTTGTGTTCAAAAATATTCTATGGAGTATTCGGAGAAGGAACCCGCCTTGCAATGCTGAAGACAATCTGCGCGCCGGAATCATCGTCATTGAAGCCTGGTTCAGGGGCTACTGAGGGAGTCCTGGATTAGTGGGTCCTCGGACAGCCGAACTATATACTTTGGCCGGACTGTTGGACTATGAAGATACAAGATTGAAGACTTTGTCCCGTGTCCGGGTGGGACTCTCCTTTGCGTGGAAGGCAAGCTTGGCAGTTCGAATATGTAGATCTCCTCCCTTGTAACCGACTCTGTGTAACCCTAGCCCCCTCCGGTGTCTATATAAACCAGAGGGTTTTAGTCCGTAGGACGACAACAATCATAATCATAGGCTAGCTTCTAGGGTTTAGCCTCTACGATCTCGTGGTAGATCAACTCTTGTAATACTCATATCATTAAGATCAACCAAGAAGGACGTAGGGTATTACCTCCATCGAGAGGGCCCGAACCTGGGTAAACATTGTGTCATCTGCCTCATGTTACCATCTGCCTTGACGCACAGTTCGGGACCCCCTACCTGAGATCCGCCGATTTTGACACCGACAATCATCATCATCAACCTTCCTCCATCACCAATTTCATGATGCTCACCGCCGTGCATGAGTAATTCCATCGTAGGCTTGCTGGACGGTGATGGGTTGGATGAGATTTATCATGTAATCGAGTTAGTTTTGTTAGGGTTTGATCCCTAGTATCCATTATGTTCTGAGATTGATGTTGATATGACTTTGCTATGCTTAATGCTTGTCACTAGGGCCCGAGTGCCATGATTTCAGATCTGAACCTATTATGTTTTCATGAATATATGTGAGTTCTTGATCCTATCTTGCAAGTCAATAGTCACCTACTATGTGTTATGATCCGGTAACCCCGGAGTGACAATAATCGGGACCACTCCCGGTGATGACTATAGTTTGAGGAGTTCATGTATTCACTAAGTGTTAATGCTTTGTTCCGGTACTATATTAAAAGGAGGCCCTAATATCCCTTAGTTTCCAATAGGACCCCGCTGCCATGGGAGGGTAGGACAAAAGATGTAATGCAAGTTCTTTTCCATAAGCATGTATGACTATATTCGGAATATATGCCTACATTACATTGATGAACTGGAGCTAGTTCTGTGTCACCCTATGTTATAATTGTTGCATGAGGAATCGCATCTGACATAGTTATCCATCATTGATCCATGTCCTATGAGCTTTTCGCATATTGGTCTTTGCTTAGTTACTTTTCCGTTGCCACTGTTACAGTCACTACAAAACCAATGATGTTACTCTTGCCATCATTACCGTTACTTCCATATTACTTTGCTACTAAACACTTTGCTGCAGATACTAAGTTTCCAGGTGTGGTTGAATTGACAACTCAGCTGCTAATACTTGATAATATTCTTTGGCTCCCCTTGTGTCGAATCAATAAATTTGGGTTGAATACTCTACCCTCGAAAACTGTTGTGATCCCCTATACTTGTGGGTTATCAAACAACCCCCGGGGTTCGAGGATCCCTATTTCCCCGATCATGTGTACCAACTCGATAAGGCACTATATGTCCTTAAACAAGCCCCACGTGCGTGGTATGAGCACCTTACCGAGTTGTTGCAAGATTGTGGGTTTGAAATTGGGAAAATCTATTAGGGAACGCAGTATTTCAAAAACATTCCTACGATCACGCAAGATATATCTAGGGATGCATAGGAACGAGAGTGGAGAGTATGTCTACGTACCCTCGTAGACCGGAAGCGGAAGCGTTAAGAAACGCGGTTGATGTAGTCGAACGTCTTCGCGATCCAACCGATCAAGTACCGGACGCACGACACCTCCGAGATCTGCACACGTTCAGCTCGGTGACGTCCCTCGTACTCTTGATCCAGTTGAGGTCGTGGGAGAGTTTCGTCAGCACAACGGCATGTTGACAGTGATGATGAAGTTACCGGCATAGGGCTTCGCCTAAGCACTATGACGATATGACCGAGGTGTGTATCTGTGGAGGGGGGCACCGCACACGGCTAAAACAATTTTCAACTTGTGTGTCTATGGGGTGCCCCCTCCCCCATATATAAAGGAGGGGAGGAGGGGGTCGGCCGGCCTCATGGTGCACCCCCAAGGGGGATTCCTACTCCTACTAGGAGTAGGCCCCCCTTTTCCTAGTCCTAATAGGAGGGGGTAGGAAGGGGAAGAGGGGAAGAAGGAAAGGGGGCCGGTCCCCCTCCCAATTCGGATTGGGATTGGGGGGTGCCCCACCTCTTGGCCGCCTCCTCCCTCTTCCACTAAAGCCCATGTAGGCCCATTAAGCCCCGGGGGGGGGGGGGGTTCCGGTAACCCCCCGGTACTCCGGTATATCCCCGAACTCATCTGAAACCATTCCGGTGACCAAACATAACCTTCCAATATATCATTCTTCATATCTCAACCATTTCGAGACTCATCGTCATGTCCATGATCACATCCAGGACTCCGGAGTACCTTTGGTACATCAAAACACATAAACTCATAATACCGATCGTCATCGAACGTTAAGCGTGCGGACCCTATGGGTTCGAGAACTATGTAGACATGACCGAGACTCATCTCCAGTCAATAACCAATAGCGGAACCTGGATGCTCATATTGGTTCCTACATATTCTACGAAGATCTTTATCGATCAAACCACATAACAACATACGTTGTTCCCTTTGTCATCAGTATGTTACTTGCCCGAGATTCGATCGTCGGTATCATGATACCTAGTTCAATCTCATTACCGGCAAGTCTCTTTACTCGTTCGGTAATGCAACATCCCGTAACTAACTCATTAGTCACATTTCTTGCAAGGCTTATAGTGATGTGCATTACCGAAAGGGCCTAGAGATACCTCTCCGACAATCGGAGTGACAAATCCTAATCTCGATCTGTGCCAACTCAACAAAAACCATCGGAGATACCTGTAGAGCATCTTTATAATCACCCAGTTACGTTGTGACGTTTGATAGCACACTAAGTGTTCCTCCGGTATTCGGGAGTTGCATAATCTCATAGTCATAGGAACATGTATAAGTTATGGAGAAAGCAATAGCAATAAACTAAACGATCCTAGTGCTAAGCTAACAGATGGGTCAAGTCAATCAAATCATTCTCTAATGATGTGATCCCGTTCATCAAATGACAACTCATGTCTATGGCTAGGAAACTTAACCATCTTTGATTAACGAGCTAGTCAAGTAGAGGCATACTAGTGACACTCTGTTTGTCTATGTATTCACACATGTACTAAGTTTTTGGTTAATACAATTCTAGCATGAATAATAAACATTTATCATGGTATAAGGAAATATAAATAACAACTTTATTATAGCCTCTAGGGAATTTTTCCTTCGGTCTCCCACTTGCACTAGAGTCAATAATCTATTGTAATGATTCTAACACCCATGGAGTCTTGGTGCTGATCATGTTTTGCTCGTGAGAGAGGCTTAGTCAACGGGTCTGCAACATTCAGATCCATATCTCTATGTCTCCCTCCTTGACTTGACCACGGATGGAATCGAAGCATCTCTTGATGTGCTTGGTTCTCTTGTAAAATCTGGATTCCTTTGCCAAGGCAATTGCACCAGTGTTGTCACAAAAGATTTTCATTGGACCTGATGCACTAGCTATGACACCTAGATCGGGTATGAACTCCTTCATCCAGACTCCTTCATTTGCTGCTTCTGAAGCAGTTATCTATTCCGCTTCACACGTAGATCCCACCATGACGCTTTGCTTAGAACTGCATCATCTGACAGCTCCACCATTCAATAAAAATACGTATCCGGTTTGTGACTTAGAGTCATACGGATCGGTGTCAAAGCTTGCATTAACGAAACCGTTTACGACGAGCTCTTTGTCACCTCCATAAATGAGAAACATATCCATAGTCCTTTTCAGGTATTTCAGATGTTCTTGACCGCTGTCCAGTGATCCACTCCTGGATTACTTTGGTACCTCCCTGCTAAACTAATAGCAAGGCACACATCAGGTCTGGTACACATCATTTCATACATGATAGAACTTATGGCCGAAGCATAGGGAATGACTTTCATTTTCTGTCTATCTTCTACAGTAGTCGGGCATTGAGTCTGACTCAACTTCACACCTTGTAACACAGGAAAGAACCCTTTCTTTGCTCAATCCATTTTGAACTTCTTCAAAACTTTATCAAGGTATGTGCTTTGTGAATGTCCAATTAAGCGTCTTGATCTATCTCTATAGATCTTGATGCCTAATATATAAGCAGATTCACCGAGGTCTTTCATTGAAAAATTCTTATTCAAGTATCCTTTTATGCTATTCAGAAATTCAGTATTGTAAGTGCATCTAATGCCACCCCTAGTTAGTTTTGGAGTATTGATGACAAACGTGGTTAAGGGGCTAATGTGTTTGTGAGAATTGCAGGATAACATAGGTCGAAGTCCCTCATTGATTCGGTTTACCTACCAGAGATGACCCCTAAAAATGTGTGAAGACATTGAAGACAATGGTGGTCTGTGAAGATATTCACAACGAACATTATAACTTGAGAAGACATTCACATGAAGACTATGGAGCACGAAGACATAGTTGTTTCGTAGTTTCCTTTTCTTCTTTGTTAAGTCGTAGGAACCACCGTACTGTTAAGTGGGGTCCAAGTGAACAAAGTCAGAGTGACTGATGTGATGCTCAACCAAATCCTATGTCTTTGAGCGAAGACAATGAGAGCAAATCTTATCCAGAGCTGGATGAGTCAGCTTTACTTGTAGCCCAAGTTAAGCTGCCACGTGTGTTTGAAATCTGACTGTTGGACACGTGTCAGTTCCTTAGTGACACAGGGTCATTTTGGACAAATCAGGTCGGGTTGCCTCCTGGCTATAAATAGCCCACCCCCTACACCATAAATTGGTGGCTGCTCAGAGTTAGTGCACGGTTTTTGTCGTTTGAGAGCAACCCACCTCCGAAGCATTTGAGAGAGAGAGATCCTTGCAAGGACAAAGCCCTAAATACCCAGAGCCAAAGAGTGTTAGGCATCATTGAAGTCTTTCTGTCTGCGTGATCCGAAGACTTGTTACACTTGAGGACTGTGAATCCTCCAGCCGGTTAGGCATCGCGTTCTGAGCGTCCAAGAGTCATTGTGGATCGCCAGTGAACAAACTCTGTGAAGGTTTGGAAGTCTACCTTGAAGACTTACCAGAGTGATTGGGCGAGGACTGTGTGTCCTTAGTTCAAGGGGAATAAGGTGAAGATGCGGTCTTCTTAGTTGAATCTCTACCTCCCTAACCAGACGTACAGTTGTCACAACAACTGGAACTGGTCTACCAAATCCTTGTCTTCACCAAGCTACTAGTTCTATCCTTCACTTCCCTTTACTTTACAATTTGTCTTCATGAAGTCATTGCTTTCCTGTATGATCTGATTGACTTCACTGAGTGAAGACTGTTTACTATTTGGCTTCGCACTATCTTCCATCCTGATCTCTACTACCTAGCTGCTCATAGTCTTTGTGCTTTCACTTCATTGCTTACTTGACTATGGGTTGTCTAGCGTAGTCTACCTTCTGCTGCATATCAATAGGTTCATCTATACTGTTAGTCTTCAAAGCCCTCGTGTTTTGAAGACTTTCATAAAAATCGCCTATTCACCCCCCCTCTAGTCGATAACTAGCACTTTCAATTGGTATCAGAGGAAGGTGCTCCCTTGTTTTGTGTGATACAGTTTTAACCACCTGGAGTTTTAGCTATGTCGACTGTAGGGATAATCAAAGTATCCGCTGTGTGCCCTGTATTTGATGGCACTTATTAACCCTACTAGAAGAATAAGATGCGCATGCATCTTGAAGCCATTGACGTCGACCTCTGGTATGTCGTCAAGAACGGTGTTCCCAAGGTCGATGAAGGTCTCACTACTGCTGATGTCAAGAGGTTCATTCAACTGGACTCGACTGCCAAGAACATCATCTATGGTCATCTGACCAAAGGACAGTATGGTCATGTGAGTGCTCTGGAAACTGCGAAGCTAGTCTGGGACTGGCTCTCCAAGGTCAACGAAGGCGTCTTGACCCAGAGACACTCAAGGATCAGCGTTCTCCGCAACCTCTTCAACCGCTTCAAGATAAATGACAATGAGAATGTACAGATCACATTTGATCGCCTCACTGATATCACAAATGAGCTTCGTGCACTTGGCGCCACTGAGATCACCAAGCACGAAATCGTCAAAACACTTCTGAGATCGCTTGACAGCTCATTCGATACCCTGGCCCTGATGATTCAAGAACGCCCTGACTTCAAGACTCTCGACCCGTCTAACATAGTTGAAAGGCTCAACACACATGAGTTTTAGCAATCCGAGAAAAGAGATATCTATGGTCCCAACTATGGCCGAACTCACACTTTGAAGGCAAAGGTTGTTTCCTCATCTGAAGAAGAATCTGACTGCAGTTCTAAGGATCCTAAAGACATTGGAAAGGAACTTGCCATGCTGGTGAGGAAGTTCTAGAGGTTCACCAAGAAGAAAGGCTTCAGACGTCTTCGAGATCGAGCTTAAGAAATGATGAAGCTTCCTCCCGTGACTACAAGAAGAGAACATGCCACAAGTGCAAGAAACCTGTTCACTACATCTCTGAATGTCCATAGTGGGACAATGAGAACAAGAAGAATAAGAAGAAGAAGAAGAAGAAGAAGAAGAAGAAGAAGAAGAAGAAGAGGAAGAAGAAGAAGAAGAAGAGCAAGGAATGTGATTCTGATGACAAGAAGAAGAAGAAGAAATCCTCAAAGTCTTCTTCCAAGTCTTCATCGAAGTCTTCATAACACAAGAAGAGCTCATCCAGCAAGGCTCGTGCATTTGTTGGAAAGGAGATGGATTCAGAGGAGGAGTCTACCCCCGAGGAGATGGAGGTGGAGTCTGAAGAGGAATCCGATTCAGGCATGGCAAATCTGGCTCTAGCTTCAGCATACGTCACCAAGTCCATTTTCAACACTGAAGACAATGGCCTCAACACCAACACTGATGCTGATGATGAGGATGACTCTGGTCCCACCTACTGCTTCATGGCACGTGGTGCCAAGGTAAACTCACAGGATGCTTACTTTCAAACATCAAGTGAAGATGACTCTGAATGTGAATCTAAACCTGGCTACAAAACACTTGCTAAAATTGCAACTGAGCAACATAATGCTATGGAACATATTCAAAAATCATTAGACAAAAGGATGACCTGTTGGACGCAGAAATGACCCGATCTCAGTCCTTAATAGAAGACATTAAAAATCTTCATGTTAAGTACGAAGAACTTGAAAGTCGTAATGAAACGCTCTCAACAACTCTTGCAAAGCTCTCCTATGATTATCTTCAAAGGAAGCAAGATCTTGAGAACTTGAGATCGGCTCATGAAGACCTTCAAAAGGAGAACGAGTCACTCCGCGATCAATAGACTAGTTCCGCTCAGGAAGGATTTGAACCACCATGTCTAAAATGTCTTCAGCGTGATAATGTTGTCTCTGTTGCCGTATGTTCTACTACTACTACTATTGCAATATCTTCAACTACTGATGTGGTAACTAACCCCTCTGCTGAGGATACCACTACTATTGCTGATGAGAATGCCAGGTTGAAGACATTGCTTGAGACAGGAATGTACAAAAGTCTCAAAGGGCATCAAACACTATGTGATATCCTCAAGGAACAGATTCTGAACCGAAACCCTAGGAAAGAGGGTGTAGGGTTTGAGAGGAAAATGAATGTTGATGGTTCTTACTGGAAGCCTGAGCAGTACCCCAAAACCACATGGGTTGCTGCAAAGGGACCTTCAGTGGATCCATCTACCTTATCTGGTTTCTGTGCTAACCCGATTATCATTGATGAATCCTTTGATGCAAACTATAAACTATCTAAGAATCAGAATGGTGAAGTGTTTGGTAGGTACATTTGTACTAACTGCAGGAATGGACCACCTTTGAAGAAGATCTGGGTACCCAAAAGCTGTCTTGAGAATCTTCAGGTGAATGTCATCATGACACCACCTGGAAGAAGACAAACCCCAGACCAAAGGCTTCATATGGTCCAAAGGCTTCATACAGACAAAGGACTCACCAGAGTCACCCTAACACCAATGTTTTGCAGGGAAACCATACTCAGGCCTATGAATATGAGCGAGTTTCATCAAACCGCCATGTTCATAAGACCAAGAACTAGTCTGCTTATTCTAATGAGTATTATTCACCTCCTGTAAGGCTATTTTCTAGGGCTCCAAAGCCAAAGTTCTCATATGATGCACTTAGACTTATTGCTTCGAAGCCACCCCTGAGGATGTGGGTGGCTAAGAAAAATTAACTCTCTTTTGCAGGGAAATGTCTCTAGCCTGAAATCAAAGGCGTCTGATGCTTATGCTGGGGACCTTAAACATCTTGTGGGGCGCAAGATAAAATGCCCAAATGGTCTTATTATGTATTTCTTCCCAGGATTCCTTGACATACATCCTACTTATCCTAACCGTGATCTGAACTTTGATAATATACTTGTTCGACAAATGTTTATGCTTCACACTTCCCTTGGTGAAGCCTATCCCCCAAACTGCACTGTAGGGTACAACACCAAAGGCTTCTGAGTGGATTATGGACAGTGGATGCCCTAACCACATGACTGGTGATCGGAGTCTTCTCATGGACTCAACCCTACGACCATCTGACAAGAGTCACATCACATTTGCTGACACTTGTAAAAGCAAGGTATTGGGTCTAGGTAGAGTTGCAATCTCAAAGGATCAGCACATGGATAAAGTGATGCTTCTTGAATCCCTTGGTTTCAACTTAATGTCTGTCGCAATGCTTTGTGACTTGAACATGATTGTGATATTTGGAAAATATCGTTGCCTTGTGCTCATGGAATCTGACAAATCTCTAGTCTTTGAAGGATATCGAAAGGACAATTTGTACATGGTAGATTTCTCAGCAGGACCACAATTGGCCGTATGTCTTCTAGCAAAAGCTTTAGAGTGCTGGCTCTGGCATCAGAGGCTAGGGCATGCTGGCATGAGGAACTTGTACACTCTCACGAAGAAGAAGCATGTCATAGGCATTGAGGGCATCAAGTTCAAGAAGGATCATCTGTGTGGTGCCTGCGAAGCTGGAAAGATGACGAGGGCCAAGCATCCCTCGAGGACAATCATGATGACATCATGTCCCTTCGAGCTTCTTCACATGGACCTATTCGGCCCTACTCATTACTCTACTCTTACCACCACTTCTTGTCTCTATGGCTTCGTTATTGTTGATGATTGCTCAAGATATACCTGGGTGCATATAATCCTCTACAAGACTGAAGTTCAGGATGTCTTCAGACGATTTGCCAATCGTGCCATGACGAACTATGGCGTCAAGATCAAGCACATCAGAAGTGACAACGACACCGAGTTCAAGAACACTGGCCTCGACACCTATCTTGATACGTTGGGCAGCACTCATGAGTTCTCAGCTCCATACACACCTCAGGAGAATGGCATCATGGAGCGAAAGAACAGAACCCTCATTGAGATGGCTCGGACGATGCTTGACGAGTACAAGACTCCAAGGAAGTTCTGTCCTGAAGCCATTGATACTGCATGCCATGTCATCAACCATGTTTATCTTCACAAGCTTCTAAAGAAGACATCATATGAGCTACTAACTGGTAAGAAGCCAAACGTAAGCTACTTTAGAGTATTTGGTGTTAGGTGCTGGATCAAGGATCCACATCACACTTCAAAATTTGCACCAAAAGCACATGAAGGTTTTATGCTTGGTTACGGAAAGGATTCGCACTCCTACAGAGTCTTCAACCTCTTTCACTATAAAGTGGTTGAAACTGTGGATGTGCGGTTCGATTAAACTAACGGCTCGCAAAGAGAGCACCTGCCAAATGTGCTAGATGAAGTCTCACCAAGTGAATTCATCAAGCTTATGGGTACTGGAGAAATCATACCTTCAGAGGCATGGGCTGAAGAAGAACTCATCATTTCTGCACCTAATCAACCCAAAGACACTGCTCAGCCCGAAGTCAATACTGATGATGAAGACAATGATCAGCCAGAGCAAAGTCTTCGTCCAGTACTTCCTCGTGTTGCAAATGAAGTACAGGTTGAGAAGATAATTGATAGCATCAATGCACGTGGTCCACTCACTCGTTCAAGAGCAACACAGCTAGCAAATTTCTATTGGCACTTTGCATTTGTCTCTATATTTGAACCCAAGAAAGTTGCTGAAGCCTTCATGGAACCTGAATGGATTCAAGCAATGCAAGAAGAGCTTCAACAGTTCAAGCTGAACAATGTGTGGGAATTGGTTCAGTGTCCTGACTAACGGAGGAATAACATCATTGGCATAAAATGGATCTATCGCAACAAACAAGATGAGCATGGTCAAGTTGTCAGAAACAAGGCTCGTCTCGTTGCTCAAGGCTACACTCAAGTAGAAGGGATTGACTTTGATGAAACCTTTGCTCCCGTGGCTAGGCTTGAAGCCATTCGCATACTGCTAGCCTATGCCAATCATCACAACATCCTTATGAATCAAATGGATGTGAAGAGTGCCTTTCTGAATGGCAAGATTGAAGAAGAAGTGTATGTCGCACAGCCACCTGGCTTTGAAGACCCAAAACGTCCTGATATGGTATATAAGCTCAACAAGGCACTGTATGGCCTCAAACAAGCCCCTCGCGCTTGGTATGACACACTCAAAGACTTCCTGAAGTGCAAATGCTTCAAAACTGGTTCTCTGGATCCTACGCTCTTCACGAAAACATATGATGGAGAACTGTTTGTATGCCAGATCTATGTGGATGACATTATCTTCGGCTGCACTGACAAGAGATACAGTGATGAGTTTGGACACATGATGCGAGAACAATATCAGATGTCCATGATGGGAGAGCTGAAATTCTTCATCGGTCTTCAAATCCGTCAACAAAGCAATGGCATCTTCATATCACAAGAGAAATACCTCAAAGATTGCCTGAAGAAGTTTGGAATGCAAGACTGCAAAGGATATACAACGCCGATGCCAACCAAAGGTCACCTGGGTCCCGATGACAATGGTAAAGAGTTCGATCAAAAGGTATACCGCTCCATGATTGGTTCTTTACTCTATTTATGTGCATCTAGGCCAGGTATAATGCTTAGCATTTGCATGTGTGCCCAATTTCAAGCGGCACCAAAGGAATCGCATCACTTAGCAGTGAAGCGAATTCTTCGATATTTGTCTTACACCCCAACACTAGGATTATGGTATCCAAAGGGCTCAGAGTTTGATCTAGTTGGATTCTCAGATGTTGATTATGCTTGTGACAAGGTTGATCGCAAGTCCACATCAGGCACATGTCATTTTCTTGGACGATCTCTTGTCTGTTGGTCTTCAAAGAAGCAGAACTGTGTATCTCTCTCCACTGCTGAATCTACAACATTCACTTATAGCTATGTCTTCATGATTGAATCTTTTCTTGAACTAAGTGAATGTGATCGGACCCTAACCTCTTCTATGCTTCTACCTCAAACTCTATCTATCCAAATCATATGCATTCTATTGAAACATGTCATTTGTCTTCTTTGAGTCCTTGTCAGCAGAAGACAAAGAGACAAACGTTTAAATCTGTCTTTAATGACATATCCTTTTTGCCTGAATACCGGAGAAGCCAGAACGACCACCCGATAATCCAGGCGTGTGTGGGAACGTGGAACAACTTCCAATAAGTTGCATGCATGCCACGTGTCCTTCAGATGTGAACCGCCAGGGGCACCTGCGTAATTATGATGTGCCATCCCTATCCTTATAAATACACAACTCACCACAGTCATTATCTCTTCTTCCACCTCTTCTCCTCACACCAAAACCCTAGCGCCTCCGCTAGCTCGCGTTGACGCCGGAGATGAAGCGCTTAGCTACCACGACATCTTCGACACCGTCCTCACGCCGACCGCAGACCTCGTCCTCTCCGCCGCCACCGTAGGTGTCTTCCGCCGCCAAGTTACGACGCGGGAGATTGAACTGCTCGGCCTCTCTCTCCTTCTCGTCTAGCAGTTCGTCAGCGGTAATTAAAACTTTCTTTTTATTGCCTTTTTCACCTAACAAATCCATCCACTTCTACCAAAAGTAGTTTCTTCACTTTCATATATGGATCTATCCATATCTGCATCTCATATCATGCCAAGTATATTCACTTATGCTTCACAACTAGTTAGATTCCTCACTTGTACTTATTCGTGGATTCGTACAAATATGGAACCGACTCTCTTCAAATAAGTGAATGTCTTCGCACTATGAGGTCAATGTCTTCAAAATGATTTACCTTCAAAATCTTCTGAGAATGCATATGACCTCTTCCCCTTCCCTCGCACCTTAATGATGTCATAGGTACATGTCCGTGGGAGAATCCCTTGGTTCTCATAGTCGCCATTCATTTGCAGAGTTCTTGCAGTATCACATCCACTCTCCTGAAGCCAGTTCCTGTCTGACCAGCAAGAGGAAGCCATCCACAGTCTTAAAGCCGTTCAGTCTGAATCCAATGGCCACTGAAAAGCCTGTAAGGAAGGGCGGCAGGCAGCGCCATGGAGATACAGCTAAGGATCTACGTCCTGATCTATTCAAAATGTACAAGACAGATCCTGAGGAAACCTATGGCGAGCGCAAGACCCAAATCCAATGGATTCGAAGATACTGGGCCGAAGAATGGTTCAAGTAAAGATTTTTGACTGCTGAATATGCTGAAAAGAATGCTATCAAGCGGCCATGGGGAGATATTTTGTACCGAAATCTGCAGCCCAAGTCCAAGCCCGAAGCCATTGCTCAAGGCTTCTATTCGTGCATGGTCCGAGGGCCACAGCCAGAAAACGCATACCCATCATCTTTGTTATGGTGTCGTGACGAAAATCTCTTCAAGCACAACTATCAGTTTGCAAAAGAATCAGCTGTGAAGAACAAGAAGGACCTTGGACTCAATTTCAACCCTGGTCCGTCTGCTCCAAGGGCTGATGGAACCCGTGATGCTAACCCCAATGAAATTGGCCCCTTCTACAACCTCGAAGGCCTCGTCACTCATATAGCTATACAGGGGGCTACGGGGATCACTCTGCTAATGATGCAGATTCTGAAGATGTGCCAACACCACCAAAGTAGAAGCTAAAGAAGTCAAAGGCTTCAAAGCCCTCTGCTGCTCCAAAAGCTTCACATATGAAGCCATTGGCCACTGCACCTCCTGAAGCCAGTGTGCATTTTGAGGATCTGTCTCGTGTCTCCAAGAAGGCCGAGAAGACAAAGAAAACCAAGAAGCCCAAGAAGATTTCTGGGCATGAACTGACACTAGCTGCCGTTCTTAGGAACGAGGAAGACACTATAGATCTATCCAGTGATGAGGAGCTTGGTGATGAAGCCCTTGAACAGCTGACCAAGAGCAAGAAAGAGGCGGAGATCTTTAATGATCTGCCCCTCTTTGACATTGACATACTGGACAATTTCATTTATGAATGGTTCAACGATCAAAGCCTCAGTATTGATGACCTTTAGCTGCCAATCAGCATAAGTGTCACATTTCATGGAGCCATTGCAAATGAACTGGTCGTGCCTCAGAAAATCGTCGGGTTGAAAAACAAGATTGATTTTGAGAAGGCACAGTTCAAGAAGAACATGGCAAAGCTCAGTATGGCAGAAGTTCAAAGCTTCAAGGTGATGATGAATGAGCTCAAGGAACAATTTCACAAGAAGCGTGAAGAAGCTAAAGGCTCAAGAGAGCGCATGAAGTACTTTGCACAGAAATGCGTTCAAGCTCACAATGAGGATGATAAGTGCAAGGCTCTGGGGCGTCCTAGTATCGACCCCAGAATGGCTGCCAAACAGAAGAAGAAGAAGTCTTCTGCGGCCCGAACTGAAGCACCAATGCAGGAAGAACCTCACATTGTCTTCCCTACCAGCATGACAGGCTTGAAGCCTAAGGTCCCCTCAGCAGCTTCAGAACTAAAGAAGAAAAGGGCAGCTGAAGCCGAAGCCAAGAAGCGCAAGCACAAGGATGCTTCTGATGATTCTCCACCCAAGAAGAAGCTGAAGACTAAATCTTCAAAGAAAGAGCGTGCAACTGCTGCCTCTGAGCCCCTTGTGGTTGAGCCAATCTCTATTGCCCGTCCTGCCTCCACGAGCCAAGAGTGTCGTCTAGTGATTGACAATCCTGCTACCACAGAGGCTCCTGAAGATGAAGAAGTACCAGCTGTCGACCCCACCACAGCTGAAGACATTGATCATGAAGACAATGTTGAAGATGATGAAGTCCGTCCTCAAATTGAGCACCACATGGTATCATGCCTATTCATATGAACATCGAACTCATAGGTATTGGTCGTCCTTTGACGCCAATCACTCAGGATGCTTAGTGGGCCGATCGCACTCTACAAGACATCCCCATTCTTGATGACACTCCCAGAACTCCACCACCTCAAGACACCAAGCAAGTGATTGAAGATGATAGCTACATGGTAGAGACCACTCCATCTCCACAGGCATCGCCCTCTTTCCGCAGACTTCGCAAAGGCCTTAGGCCACAGGTCACCATGTCGAGCATTCCAGAAGGGGACGTGCAACAAAACTCAGTAGCACGTCAAGTGTTCCCTGAAGCCACCCCAACTGTGAATGTCTCCGAGTCTGAAGCCAAAGCTGTTGAAGACATTCCGGCTACATCAGCCGATGAAGAAAATGAAGAAGAAAGAAGAGAAGAAAGAGTTGCTACACCCCCTCCTACTGAACCAGTCATTCTCAGGGAGAATGAGTCTGTGCCCGACCCTCCTGTCATTGATCGGATAGAGGTTGAAACTACTGAGGCGGCCACAAACACTGATGCTGAAGCCAATGACACTGTCATGGCTGAAGACCATGTGGTGCCTAACGACCATGTGGCGCCTGAAGACAATATGGCGTCTGAAGCGAATATGGAATCTGAAGCTAATGTGATGCCTGAAGCTCAACTACAACATGAAGCCGCTGTGCATGCTGAAGCCACTGTTCCATCTCCAAGGCCTCAAACAATTGAACATGCCTTTGATCATGGACAGCTGGTCATTATGAAATGGCCCGTCATGGTGCCTCCCACTGCTCCCGGACCTCAATATGACTATCATGTGGAGCAGAGGCCCCAAGTTCAGAAGCCAAAGCCAAGGCTTCCAAGGCTTCCAGGGACTGCTACATTGCGTGGATCATTCAGTGTCAATAGCTTCAGAGCCCACAACACCTTCTTTGCTAGCGCCAAGAATCCTTACTCGAAGCCAAAGATATCATCTGATCTATTTTGGAGCCATCAGCAGCATAGCTACTATTCTTGCATTCTGTACAATCAAGGGAGAATCTTTCCCCACATGCGCATTGATTGTGAAGCTATTGCTGGGCTACCTTGTCTTGAAGAAGCCCTTGACTGTTTCAGGTAGGTTGGTCTTCTGCCCTTTGTCACTAACAAGGAGCACTAGAATGAAGGACTGTTGCTGCAATTCTATACCACACTTCATATTTGCGGCTACAACAGGGATCCGAAGACATGGGTTCTTGAGTGGATGACAGGAGATGTGCATTGAGGGAGTCCTGGATTAGGGGGTGTCCAGATGGCCGGACTATACCTTCAGTCGGACTCCTGGACTATGAAGATACAAGATTGAAGACTTCGTCCCGTGTCCGGAAGGGACTTTCCTTGGCATGGAAGGCAAGCTTGGCGATACGGATATATAGATCTCCTACCATTGTAACCGACTTTGTGTAACCCTAACCCTCTCCGGTGTCTATATAAACTGGAGGGTTTTAGTCCGTAGGACAACATACAGAACAACAATCATACCATAGGCTAGCTTCTAGGGTTTAGCCTCTCCGATCTCGTGGTAGATCTACTCTTGTACTACCCATATCATCAATATTAATCAAGCAGGACGTAGGGTTTTACCTCCATCAAGAGGGCCCGAACCTGGGTAAAACTTCGTGTCCCTTGCCTCCAATTACCATCCGGCCTAGACGCACAGTTTGCGACCCCCTACCCGAGATCTGCTGGTTTTGACACCGACATTGGTGCTTTCATTGAGAGTTCCTCTGTGTCGTCGCCGTTAGGCTTGATGGCTCCTACGATCATCAATAGCGATGCAGTCCAGGGTGAGACCTTCCTCCCCGAACAGATCTTCGTCTTCGGTGGCTTCGCACTGCGGGCCAATTCACTTGGCCATCTGGAGCATATCGAAAGCTATGCCCCTGGCCGTCAGGTCAGATTTGGAAGTTTAAACTACACGGCTGACATCCGCGGGGACTTGATCTTCGACGGATTCGAGCCACTGCCGAGCGCGCCGCACTGTCACGACGAGCATGATCTAGCTCTGCCGCCGAACAGTGCCCTGGAGGCCGCACCCGCATCGGCTTCGACCCTTAATTCGGAGCCAACTGCGCCGATCGAGGATGGGTGGTTGGACGCCGCCTCGGGGGCTGCGATCCCAACGGCGATCGAGCCGAACACCAGCCCCGCACTCCGCGAGACTCGTGACTCCAAGGAGCCGGACTCCTCTCCGGACTCCGAACCCTCCGCGCCCCTGCCGATCGAATCCGATTGGGCGCCGATCATGGAGTTTACTGCCGCGGACATCTTTCAGCACTCGCCTTTCGGCGATATTTTGAAGACACTAAAGTCTCTCTCTTTATCAGGAGAGCCCTGGCCGGACTACGGTCAGCAAGGTTGGGATACGGACGATGAAGAAATTCAAAGCCCACCCACCACCCACTTTGTAGCCACTGTCGACGATTTAACCGACATGCTCGACTTCGACTCCGAAGACATCGACGGTATGGACGCCGATGCAGGAGACGATGAAGAACCAGCGCCTATTGGGCCCTGGAAAGCCACCTCGTCATATGACATATACATGGTGGACACCCCAAAAGAAGGAGATGGCGATGGAACAGCGGAGGATGACCCCTCCAAGAAACAGCCTAAGCGCCGGCGTCAGCGGCGCCGCTCAAAATCCCGCCAAAGCAAATACGGTGATTCCAGCACGGGAGATAATAATACTCCGGAGAGTGCCGAAGAAAACCCCCTCCAGCAAGATTCAGCACAGGAGGATGGAGAAGCCAGCCCTCATGAGAGAGCGGCAGACAGAGAGGTCGAGGACGATAATTATATGCCTCCCTCCGAAGACGAGGCAAGCCTCGACGACGACGAATTCGTCGTGCCAGAGGATCCCGTCGAGCAAGAGCGTTTTCAACGCAGGCTTATGGCCACGGCAAGAAGCCTCAAGAAAAAACAGCAACAGCTTAGAGCTGATCAAGATTTGCTAGTCGACAGATGGACTGAAGTCCTTGCGGCCGAAGAGCATAAACTCGAACGCCCCTCCAAGAGCTACCCAAAGCGCAGGTTGCTACCCCGATTAGAGGAGGAAGCACTTAAACCTACATCACCAGCACTTGATACGGCCGACCGGCCACCTCGTGGCCGCGACAGAGAGGCCTCTCGGCCCTCCACTCAAGCCGCACCCCGTACCAAGGCACGGGAAAATGCGCCAGACCTGCGAGATATGTTGGAGGACAAGGCAAGGCAAACAAGATCGATCTACGGATCGCGTGGGCGCCCCACGACTCGAGACGGTAACCGTCACGCCGGACACAAATCCGGTAGGGCCGAACACAGTAGACAAAGCTCATTGGAGCTACGTCGTGATATAGCCCAGTACAGAGGCGCCGCACACCCACTATGCTTCACAGACGAAGTAATGGATCATCAAATCCCCGAGGGTTTCAAACCCGTAAACATCGAATCATATGATGGCACAACAGATCCTGCGGTATGGATCGAGGATTATCTCCTTCATATCCACATGGCCCGCGGCGATGATCTCCACGCCATCAAATACCTCCCACTCAAGCTTAAAGGACCAGCTCGGCATTGGCTTAACAGCTTGCCAGCAGGATCAATCAGTTGTTGGGAGGACCTGGAAGCCGCATTCCTCGACAATTTCCAGGGCACTTATGTGCGACCACCAGACGCCGATGACCTAAGCCACGTAATTCAGCAGCCAGAGGAATCGGCCAGGCAATTCTGGACACGGTTCCTAACAAAGAAAAATCAAATAGTCGACTGTCCGGACGCAGAGGCCCTAGCAGCCTTCAAGCACAATATCCGTGACGAGTGGCTTGCCCGGCACCTTGGACAGGAAAAGCCGAAATCTATGGCAGCACTCACGACACTCATGACCCGCTTTTGCGCGGGAGAAGACAGCTGGCTTGCTCGTAGCAACAATATGACCAAGAACCCTGGTAATTCGGATACCAGGGACAGTAGTGGCAGGTCGCGTCGCAACAAGCAGAAGCGCCGCATTAACGGCGACAATGCTGAGGATACGACAGTTAATGCCGGATTCAGAGGCTATAAATCCGGTCAGCGGAAAAAGCCATTCAAAAGAAATCCTAGGGGCCCGTCCAGTTTGGACCGAATACTCGACCGCTTGTGCCAGATACATGGCACCCCCGAAAAGCCGGCCAATCACACCAACAGGGATTGTTGGGTGTTCAAGCAGGCAGGCAAGTTAAATGCCGAAAATACAGACAAGGGGCTGCATAGCGATGACGACGAAGAGCCCCGGCCGCCGAACAACAGTGGACAGAAGGGTTTTCCCCCACAAGTGCGGACGGTGAACATGATATACGCAACCCACATCCCCAAGAGGGAGCGGAAGCGCGCGTTAAGGGACGTATACGCGGTAGAGCCAGTCGCCCCAAAGTTCAACCCATGGTCCTCCTGCCCGATCACCTTTGATCGAAGGGACCATCCCACTAGCACCCGTCATGGCGGATTCGCCGCATTGGTTCTAGACCCAATTATTGACGGATTTCATCTCACTAGAGTCCTTATGGACGGCGGCAGCAGCCTGAACCTGCTTTACCAGGATACAGTGCGGAAAATGGGCATAGATCCCTCGAGGATTAAGCCCACCAAAACGACCTTTAAAGGCGTAATACCAGGTGTAGAGGCCAACTGTACAGGCTCAGTCACACTTGAAGTGGTCTTCGGATCTCCGGATAATTTCCGAAGCGAGGAGTTAATCTTCGACATAGTCCCATTCCGCAGTGGCTATCACGCACTGCTCGGGCGAACCGCATTCGCCAAGTTCAATGCGGTACCGCACTACGCATACCTTAAGCTCAAGATGCCAGGCCCTCGAGGAGTAATTACGGTCAATGGAAACACCGAACGCTCCCTCCGAACGGAGGAGCACACGGCGGCCCTTGCAGCGGAAGTACAAAGCAGCCTCTCCAGGCAGTTCTCCAGTCCGGCCATTAAACGTCCGGACACCGTCAAGCGCGCCCGGAGTAACCTACAACAAGACCGCCTGGCACGTTCCGAGCAGGCGTAGCAATGCGGCCCCAACCCCAGCCCTCGCAAAAATGCGACACCAGTGCTTCGCGTACATAACTACGCTCTAGAAATACCATGGGTACAGGGGGAGGGGCACCATCACGGCACGCCCGAAACACGGCTTAAACCGCACCAGGGGCTGCCGATTTTTTAATTTTCTCTTACTTTCAGGACTCCATTCTTCGGAAGGCCTGTTCGGCAGTTCAATTGCCGCACAAACGATGCAAGAACCAGGGAAGCAGACAAGCCATGCCGCATTACGGAACTCCCAGGTGGTCTCTATCACGAGCAGTATACCTGTTTCGCATACCATTCCGCAGCCTGCCCCTGGAACGGACATGTTAAATAGTCCAACCTTTTGCTTATCGCATTATTTGTATCGTTCTGCTTTGATCGCAGCCCTTTTTAATAAACAATGCATAGCTTTTGTCTATTTTTGCATTACTCTTTTTTTACAAATATATGTTCCTTAACGACATGTTGCACCCGTACACTTTGGTACGGCCAAAATACGCCAGGGGCTTTAGTACCCCTCAATATGGTGTGAGAAGTCCGAACACTTTAACAAGTGCGGCACCCCGAACTTATAGCATTATATGCATCGGCTCCGAATCATGTCTTGGGTCAATAGTTGGGTTTGCCCGGCTCCTATGTTTTGGTGCCTTACGTTCCGCTATGTCGGCTAAGGTAGCACTAGGAGAACTACTGCGATTGTGCCCCAGTTGAGCTGGGTCGAGCACCTCAGTAGAGAAAGCTAAAACTGACTGTCATGATGAAGCGAGAGCTGGTCGCTGTTCGAGAGGTTTTTCGAGTCCCTAAAGACTTATGCCGCTTAGAGCGAGGAGTCGGCTCTGTCCGGCCAAGGCGTGGATAGCGCCCCGAACTCGGTCTTCCGAATACCAGGGGCTTCGCCGAAATTTAAAATTATAGAATTCTATGGCTAAGTGAGAGTGTTCACGCATTATAGTCCGATTGCCTTGTTCGTTGTGCTGAGCGCCTCCCTCGAAGGACCCAAACATGGGAAAAAGAGCGCTCAGGTTTATCCCCGAACACCCCAGCACTAGCGGCACGGGGGCAGAAGCCGACGACTCGCCATCTCTCAGAATTGATAAACAGCCGCACAGAAGGTAATATTTTAAATTCCAACAGCATTGCTTAGCGCATATGAACAAGTTTTCAGCGCACAGGACAAAACGAGCGAGTTTTACTCAAAAATTACATCCCTGGAACATTCATCCGCCATAAGGCAGGCACCCTTCAGAACATCCTTATAATAATTCTCGGGCTTGCGATGCTCTTTCCCCGGCGGTGGCCCGTCCTTCACAAGCTTCTCAGCATCCAGCTTGCCCCAGTGCACCTTAGCACGGGCAAGGGCCCTACGGGCACCTTCAATGCAGACGGAGCGCTTGATGACTTCGAGCCTTGGACAGGCCCCCACCAGCCGCCGCACCAGCCCGAAATAGCTCCCAGGCAGAGCCTCTCCAGGCCACAGCCGAACTATGAGGCCCTTCATGGCCTGTTCGGCCGCCTTGTGGAGCTCGACCAGTTGCTTCAGCTGGTCGCTCAGGGGCACGGGGTGTCCGGCCTCAGCATACTGAGACCAGAACACCTTCTCTGTCGAGCTGCCCTCCTCGGCTCGATAGAATGCGGCGGCATCGGACACGCTACGGGGAAGATCTGCGAACGCTCCTGGAGAGCTCCGGATTCGGGTAAGTAACAAGTAACTCACGTTTATGTGTTTGCTTTGCATAAAGAATGCCTTACCCGCCGCTATCTTTTTCACCGCATCCAACTCCTGGAGGGTCTTCTGGGATTCGGCCTTGGCAGACTTGGCATTTTTAATAGCCACCGCGAGCTCGGACGCTCGCGTCTTTGAGTCAAGCTCCAAACTCTCATGTTTTTTCATGAGAGCCTGGAGCTCTTGCCGCACCTTGCCAACCTGGGCCTCATACTTCTCCCGCTCGGTGCGCTCCATGGCCGCCCTCTTCTCGGCCTCGACCAGCGCTTGCTTAAGGGTCGCCACCTCAGACGTGGCCCCTACAATAGCCACGATAATCCTGTCATTTTTTGCAATTGCACCTTTTTTATATATATTTAAACAAGGTATTTCTTACCTTCCTTGTCCTCAAGCTGCTTCTTGGCACGCCCGAGCTCTTGCTCGGACTGCTCGAGGTTCTGCTTTAGCGTGTCCACTTCCGCAGTCAGTACGGCGGACGCCAGTAGAGAAGCCTGCATACGTATATTGACTCCTTCTTGTTAGACTCCTGCGAATTTTATTTGATCCTCTATTCGGCTTTTCTTCCCGAATGCCAAACAGAGCATTAGGGGCTACTGTCTATGCGGTAATATTATTTACACATTCTTTACTTACCTCAAAGCCTGTTAAAAGGCTAGCACAAGCTTCAGTCAGTCCACTCTTGGCGGACTGAACCTTCTGGACCACCGCACTCATAATGGTGCGGTGCTCCTCGTCGATGGAGGCGCCTTTGAGCACCTCCAACAGATTGTCCGGCGCCTCCGGTTGGACGGGGGTCACCGGCATGGTGGGCATGCTCCTCTTGGAAGGAGGTCGCCCGCCGGACTCTGCAACCTTTGAAGGCTCCGAAGCGGTGTCCGGCCTAGAGCCGGACTTGGAGCCCTAGGGGGTTTTATTCCCTTTACTCCTGGAGTCCGGGAGGTCGTCTTGCGGCGCCTCCAGGACCACCTCCTCCTGGCTTGGAACCTGTTGTGACAACACTTCGGCGTCGTCCGTAGGGCGGGGGGAGGTAGCCGTCGAAAGCGAATTCACATCCGACGAGTCCAGTGAACCGCTTGACGACGCGTCGAGCCGGTCTTTGGGTGGGCTGCATAATCATATTCGACATAAAGGAAAGTTGTGCAATAAAGGAATACTATGAATTACTCTGGTATCCGAATACTTACGATTTCGCCAGGGGCTTGGCCCTGAGCGGCCACTCCTCTCCGCCATCGTCGGCGTCGGTGGAGTAGTCCGGAGGAAGGGTTTTCCCCTTCTTGGACCCTTCGGCCTCCCCAGTGAGGGCGGCCTTCCTTTTCTTCTCTCCTCCCGCTGGAGGGGGAGAGGTCTCTTCTTCCCCCTCCTCGTCTTCACGGGAGGAATGCGCCTTGGAGCCGTCGGATGATGAACCCGATACCTCCTGGCGCCGGGCACTTTTTCGAGTCCTCGTGGCCTTCTTCGTGGCCTTCTTCTCCGGCACCACATAGGGTGCCAGAACCAGCAGCTTCGCCAAGAGGGCATCGGCTGGGTCTTTGGGCAAAGGAGCCGGACAGTCGATCTGTCCGAACTTCGCCTGCCAATCCTGTCAAAGGTAAGGGAGCTTAGATCCCGCATAGAGTTAAACTATGAAAAAATAATACCCTGTAAAAGGTACAAACAACTTACCACGCTAGCGTGACGCTGTGCGCTGAATCCGCGACTCTTGGTAGCGGATGCGGGAGCCTCGGCGCCCTTGAAAAGCGGATGCGGGAGCCTCGGTACTACGTCGGGTTGAACTCCCATAGATTGAAGGCCCGTTGTTGACACGGGAGGATCCGGCGGATGAGCATAACCTGGACTACGTTGACAAGCTTGAGCTGGTTGTCCACCAGAGTTTGGATGCATGTTTGCAGTCCAGTCACCTCTCCTTTGCTGCCCCACGGCAGGCCCGTCTCTTTCCAGGACGTGAGTCGCGTTGGGGGTCCGGACCGGAACTCGGGGGCTGCGACCCACTCAGGGTCGCGCGGCTCGGTGATGTAAAACCACCCCGATTGCCACCCCTTCAGGGTCTCCACAAAGGAGCCCTCGAGCCATAAGACGTTGGGCATCTTGCCCACCATGGAGCCTCCACACTCCGCCTGGTTGTCGCGCACCACCTTCGGCTTGACATTGAAAGTTTTGAGCCATAGGCCGAAATGGGGGCGGATGCAGAGGAAAGCCTCGCACACGACGATAAACGCCCAGATGTTGAGGATGAAGTTCGGGGCCAGATCATGGAAATCCAGGCCGTAGTAGAACATGAGTCCCCAGACGAATGGGTGGATAGGAAAGCCCAGTCCGCGAAGGAAGTGGGGAAGGAACACTACCCTCTCATGGGGCCTTGGGGTGGGGAGGAGCTGCCCCTCTTCGGGAAGCCGGTACGCGATGTCGTTAGACAAGTATCAGGCCATCCTCAGTTTTTTGATGTGTCCCTCCGTGATGGAGGAGACCATCCACTTGCCTCCCTCTCCGGACATGGCTGGAGAAGGTTGAGGTGGGGAGTGCGGACTTGGGCGCTGGAGCTCGAATGCGTGAAAATGGATAGGCAAAGGAGGAGGAAGGCGTAGGTGAAAAGGTGGATCCTTATCCCCTTATATGGGTGGACGCAACTACGTGTCCCCACTAGCCTTGTAAAACTCGCCTATCTCCAAGCGCCGTAATCAATGGCACGGTTGGGTTACCCATGCCCGTATTGATGAGAATCCCGGAATAAGGGGACACGATCTCTGCTTCGACTAGACGTGCCAAGGAAACCGCCTCGCATGACACGCTGAGGTGGGATAATAAAACGATTCGAATAAATGCTTGGTTGTGGTGCGATGTCACACTATGGAATACGTCAGCAGATTAGATTTGTGTAAATATTATTCTCTCTATGGCAATATGTGGAAACTTATTTTGCAGAGCCGGACACTATCTTTGTGTTCAAAATCTTCTATGAAGTACTTGGAGGAGGAACCCGTCTTGCAATGCCGAAGACAATCTGTGCGCCGGACTCGTCGTCATTGAAGCCTGGTTCAGGGGCTACTGAGGGAGTCCTGGATTAGGGGGTGTCCGGATGGCCGGACTGTACCTTCAGCCGGGCTCCTGGACTATGAAGATACAAGATTGAAGACTTCGTCCCGTGTCCGGAAGGGACTTTCCTTGGCGTGGAAGGCAAGCTTGGTGATACGGATATATAGATCTCCTACCATTGTAACCGACTTTGTGTAACCCTAACCCTCTCCGGTGTCTATATAAACCGGAGGATTTTAGTCTGTAGGACAACATACAGAACAACAATCATACCATAGGCTAGCTTCTAGGGTTTAGCCTCTCCGATATTGTGGTAGATCTACTCTTGTACTACCCATATCATCAATATTAATCAAGCAGGACGTAGGGTTTTACCTCCATCAAGAGGGCCCGAACCTGGGTAAAACTTCGTGTCCCTTGCCTCCTGTTACCATCCGGCCTAGACGCATAGTTCGGGACCCCCTACCCGAGATCCGCCGGTTTTGACACCGACATGCATCATGAAGCCAAAGCTCAAGATATCATTGAGCTTACTTCCCTGCCCACTCCAGGCGACTTCTATGAGCCTGGTTGTCAGCGTCATCGCGATGAACTGCAGAGTGTCTTCTAGAGGCCTGAACCCAATATGAGCGAGATGCTCAGCATGATGAAGCCGTTGCCCCAATATGCTGAATATCCCAAGGAATTCTTGGTCAAGGACCTTGAGTACCTGCCCCGCACAGTCTATCACATTCTGAGGCATACTCTATGGCCAATCAAGGGATATACTGCTGAAGCCAAACTTGAGGGGGCCATGAAGACTGTGGTATTCTACATTGTCAATGGCATCAGATTCAACACCCGGGATTTCTTCATCAGACAACTTGTTGCATCTGGGATTGATCTGTTTGGCCTAAAGTTTTATGCTCCATGGGTGATGCGCCTAATCAAGCTCCACTCATCTATTGACTATCAGCCCTCAGCACGCAACCATCTTGTATTTCCGCCTGAGGTTGATTTGTCCATCGAAGCCATCTACCCAGAGCCTGCCAAGGAGCCTCTATATCTTCACAATGCTGATCATCAAAGCTTCATGCAACCAATGGAAGGGACTCATGTTCCAAATGCTGCAACTCCTGCTTATCCTCTAGCTGGCATTATGTGTGTGCCCCATCATGCAAACCCTAAAGCCACTGAGAGTACAATTGCTCAAAGGCCTCGCAAGCGTTCTCGTGCACTCAATGCCCGAGAGCTTCTTGTGGCCCTACATCAGAAGCAGGATAAGCATCAGGACTGGCTAAAGCGTCAGATGCAGAGTATCTTGGTGGACGTCAATCACATCAGAAACTTGGCCACCAAGAACTCATTTGTTGCCCACGAAGCCTGTCGGAGGTCCTGGAAGAGTCTCACACTACTATGCCCTGAAGAAGATCTTCGCGAAGATGGCTTTGCTGAGGGTTTCAAATTTGATTCCACTCCTCCACGCAATGCAAGCTGGCGCCGCACTCCATCCATTGTAGATTCTGAGTATTCATCTTCGGCTGCAACTATTGTTGCGAGATTCATTGATGAAGGAGACGATGCCACTTCACCAACCATGGCTTCACTGCATCTCGACACTGCACCAGGCCCTTCTGCACCACCGAACTCCAACGTCAACCCTGCACCTACTTCCACTCCTGATGGGAACAAGTAGATACTCTATGTCTTCAAACCTTTTTAGTCCTTACTGACAAAAGGGGGAGAAGCGTATGAGTTGATAGTCTTCAAGCAGGTCCTTATGAGTGGTTGCACTATTTTTTTGCCAAGTGTTTACAACTCTCGTCTTTTGATACATTTGGTTCTTTGGGGTTGTAACACTTAAACTTGATGGTCGTCTACTACTTTTTCTGATACTCTGTGATGCGATGATAAATTCCACATGAAGTCATTTCACATACGTCCATTTTTCATTATGCATGTCATTATCTTCATTATATCTTTATATGCATGATGAATTGTCTTCATAAGTGAAGAGGATCTCCACAAAGTAAAACCTGCCATGTGCATTTTTCATTCAAAGGCAAACTACTTATATGCACATCTTCAGGGGGAGCCTTTTACTACTTATGAAGACAATGCCTTAATTCTCAAACTTTCACATACTTTTATCCCCGTTGAAAACTTCAACCAGTTTGTCATCAATCACCAAAAAGGGGGACATTGTAAGTGCATCTAGTGCCACCCCTAGTTGGTTTTGGAGTATTGACAACAAACGTGGTTGAGGGACTAATGTGTTTGTGAGAATTGCAGGATAACACAGGTAGAAGTCCCTCATTGATTTGATTTACCTACCAGAGATGACCCCTAAAAATGTGTGAAGACATTGAAGACAATGGTTGTCTGTGAAGATATTCACAACTAAGATTATGACTTGAGAAGACATTCACATGAAGACTATGGAGTATGAAGACATAGTTGATTCGTAGTTTCCTTTTCTTCTTTGTTGAGTCATAGGAACCACCGTACTGTTAAGTGGGGTCCAAGTGAACAAAGTCAGAGTGACTGATGTGATGTTCAACCAAATCCTATGTCTTCGAGCGAAGACAATGAGAGCAAATCTTATCCAGAGCTGGCTGAGTCAGCTTTACTTGTAGCCGAAGTCAAGTTGTCGCGTGTGTTTGAAATCTGACCGTTGGACATGTGTCAGTTCCTTAGTGAACCAGGGTCATTTCGGACAAATCAGGTTGGGTTGCCTCCTGGCTATAAATAGCCCACCCCCTACACCATAAATTGGTGGCTGCTGAGAGTTAGTGCACGACTTTTGTCGTTTGAGAGCAACCCACCTCCGAAGCATTTTAGAGAGAGATCCTTGCAAGGACAAAGCCCTAAACACCCAGAGCCAAAGAGTGTTAGGCATCACTGAAGTCTTTCTATCTGCGTGATCTGAAGACTTCTTACACTTGAGGACTGTGAATCCTCCAGCCGGTTAGACGTCGCGTTCTGAGCGTCCAAGAGTCATTGTGGATCACCGGTGAACGAAGTCTGTGAAGGTTTGGAAGTCTACATTGAAGACTTACCAGAGTGATTGGGCGAGGACTGTGTGTCCTTAGCTCAAGGGGAATAAGGTGAAGACGTGGTCTTCTGAGTTGAATCTTAGCCTCCATAACCAGGCGTACAGTTGTCACAGCAACTGGAACTGGTCTACCAAATCCTTGTCTTTACCAAGCTACTGGTTCTATCCTTCACTTCCCTTTACTTTATAGTTTGTCTTCATGAAGTCATTGCTTGCATGTATGATCTGATTGACTTCACTGAGTGAAGACTGTTTACTATTTGGCTTCGCACTATCTTCCATCCTGATCTCTACTACCTAGCTGCTGATAGTCTTTGTGTTTTCACTTCATTGCTTACTTGACTATGGGTTGTCTAGTGTAGTCTACCTTCTGATGCATATCAATAGGTTCATCTGTACTGTTTGTCTTCAAAGCCCTCGTGTTTTGAAGACTTTCATAAAAATCGCCTGTTCACCCCCCCTCTAGTCGATAACTAGCACTTCAAGTATCATTTCCAGTCAACAATATGTCATCCACATACAATATCAGAAATGCTACAAAGCTCCAACTCACTTTCTTGTAAATACAGGCTTCTCCGAAAGTCTGTATAAAACCATATGCTTTGATCACACTATCAAAGCATATATTCCAACTCCGAGATGCTTGCACCAGTCCATAAATGGATCGCTGGAGGTTACACACTTTGTTAGCACCTTTTGGATCGGCAAAATCTTCTGGTTGCATCATATACAACTCTTCTTTAAGATATCCATTAAGGAATGCAGTTTTGACAGCCATTTTCCCAATTTCATAAAATGCGGCAATTGCTAACATGATTCAAACGGACTTAAGCATCGCTATGGGTGAGAAGGTTTCATCATAGTCAACTCCTTGAACTTGTCGAAAACCTTTCGCAACAAGTCGAGCTTTGTAGACAGTAACATTACCATCAGCGCCAGTCTTCCTCTTGTAGATCCATTTATTCTCTATGGCTTGCCGATCATCAGGCAAGTCAACCAAAGTCCACACTTTGTTCTCATACATGGATCCCATCTCAGATTTCATATCCTCAAGCCATTTTGCGGAATCTGGGCTCATCATCGCTTCCTCACAGTTCATAGGTTCGTCATGGTCAAGTAACATGACTTCCGGAATAGGATTACCATACCACTCTGGTGCGGATCTTATTCTGGTTAACCTACGAGGTTCAGTAGTAACTTGATCAAAAGTTTCATGATCATCATCATTAGCTTCCTCACTAATTGGTGTAGGAATCACTGGAACTGATTTCTGTGATGAACTACTTTCCAATAAGGGAGCAGGTACAGTTACCTCATCAAGTTCTACTTTCCTCCCACTCACTTCTTTCGAGAGAAACTCCTTCTCTAGAAAGGATCCATTCTTAGCAATGAATATCTTGCCTTCGAATCTATGATAGAAGGTGTACCCAATAGTCTCCTTTGGGTATCCTATGAAGACACATTTCTCCGATTTGGGTTCGAGCTTATCAGGTTGAAGCTTTTTACATAAGGATCGCAGCCCCAAACTTTTGAGAAATGACAACTTGGGTTTCTTGCCAAACCACAGTTCATATGGTGTCGTCTCAACAGATTTTGATGGCGCCCTATTTAACGTGAATGCAGCCGTTTCTAAAGCATAACCCCAAAAAGATAGCGGTAAATCAGTAAGAGACATCATAGATCGCACCATATCTAATAAAGTGCGGTTACGACGTTCGAACACACCATTACAATGTGGTGTTCCAGGTGGCGTCAGTTGCGAAACTATTCTGCATTGTTTCAAATGAAGACCGAACTCGTAACTCAAATATTCTCCTCCACGATCAGATCGTAGAAACTTTATTTTCTTGTTACGATGATTTTCCACTTCACTCTGAAATTCTTTGAACTTTTCAAATGTTTCAGACTTATGTTTCATCAAGTAGATATACACATATCTGCGCAAATGATTTGTGAAGGTTAGAAAATAATGATACCCGCCACGAGCATCAACACTCATCGGAACGCATACATCAGTATGTATTATTTCCAATAAGTCTGTTGCTCGTTCCATTGTTCCGAGGAACGGAGTCTTAGTCATCTTGCCCATGAGGCATGGTTCGCAAGCATCAAGTGATTCCAAAAGCCCATCAGCATGGAGTTTCTTCGTGCGCTTTACACCAATATGACCTAAACTGTAGTGCCACAAATAAGTTGCACTATCATTATTAAACTAATATCTTTTGGCTTCAATACTATGAATATTTGTATCACTACTATCAAGGTTTAGTAAAAATAGACCACTCATCAAGGGTGCATGACCATAAAAGATATTACTCATATAAATAGAACAACCATTATTCTCTAATTTAAATGAATAACTGTCTCGCAACAAACAAGATCTAGATATAATGTTCATGCTTAACGCTGGCACCACATAACAATTATTCAGGTCTAAAACTAATCCGGAAGGTAGATGTAGAGGTAGCGTGCTAACGACGGTCACATCGACTTTGGAACCAGTTCCCACACGCATTGTCACCACGTCCTTAGCCAATCTTCGCTTAATCCGTAGCCCCTGTTTTGAGTTGCAAATATTAGCAACTGAACCAGTATCAAATACCCAGACGCTATTGTGAGCATTAGTAAGGTACACATCAATAACATGTATATCAAATATGCCTTTCACTTTGCCATCCTTCTTATCTGCCAAATACTTGGAACGGTTCCGCTTCTAGTGACCAGTCCCTTTGAAGTACAAGCACTAAGTCTGAGGCTTAGGTCCAGACTTGGGCTTCTTCCCTTGAGCAGCAACTTGTTTGCTGTTCTTCTTGAAGTTCCCCTTCTTCCCTTTGTCCTTCTTCTTGAAACTGGTGGTCTTGTTGACCATCAACACTTGATGCTCCTTCTTGATTTCTACCTCCGCAGCCTTTAGCATTACGAAGAGCTCGGGAATTGTCTTATCCATCCCTTTGCATATTATAGTTCATCATGAAGCTTTTGTAGCTTGGTGGTAGTGATTGAAGAACTCTGTCAATGACATTATCAACCGTAAGATTAACTCCCAGCTGAGTCAAGTGATTGTGGTACCCAGACATTCTGAGTATGTGTTCACTGACAGAACTATTCTCCTCCATTTTGCAGCTGTAGAACTTATTGGAGACTTCATATCTCTCAATCTGGGCATTTTCTTGATATATTAACTTCAACTCCTAGAACATGTCATATGCTCCATGACGTTCAAAACGTCGTTGAAGTCCCGGTTCTAAGGCATAAAGCATGGCACACTGAACTATCAAGTAGTCCTCAGCTTTGCTCTGCCAGGCATTCATAACATCTGGAGTTGCTCCTGCAGCGGGTTTGGCACCTAGAGGTGCTTCCAGGACGTAATTCTTCTGTGCAGCAATGAGGATAATCCTCAAGTTATGGACCCAGTCCGTGTAGTTGCTACCATCATCTTTCAACTTAGCTTTCTCTAGGAACACATTAAAATTCAATGGAACAACAACACGGGTCATTAATCTACAACAACATGGGCATGCAAAATACTATCAGGTACTAAGTTCATGATAAATTAAAGTTCCATTAATCATATTACTTAAGAACTCCCACTTAGATAAACATCCATCTAATCATCTAAGTGATCACGTGATCCATATCAACTAAACCATGTCCGATCATCACGTGAGATGGAGTAGTTTTCAATGGTGAACATCACTATGTTGATCATATCTACTATATGATTCACGCTCGACCTTTCAGTCTCAGTGTTCTGAGGCCATATCTGCATATGCTAGGATCGTCAAGTTTAACCTGAGTATTCTGCTTGTGCAAAACTGGCTTGCACCCATTGTATGTGAACGCAGAGCTTATCACACCCGATCATCACGTGGTGTCTCGGCATGATGAACTGTAGCAACGGTGCATACTCAGGGAGAACACTTATACCTTGAAATTTAGTGACAAATCATCTTATAATGCTACCGCCGAACTAAGCAAAATAAGATGCATAAAGGATAGACATCACATGCAATCATTATAAGTGATATGATATGGCCATCATCATCTTGTGCCTTTGATCTCCATCTTCGAAGCACCGTCATGATCACCATCGTCACCGTGTTGACACCTTGATCTCCATCGTAGCATTGTTGTCATCTCGCTAACTATTGCTTCTACGACTATCGCTACCGCTTAGTGATAAAGTAAAGCAATTACATGGCGATTGCATTTCATACAATAAAGCAACAACCATATGGCTCCTACCAGTTGCCGATAACTATGTTACAAAACATGATCATCTCATACAACAATTTATATAATCACGTCTTGACCATATCACATCACAACATGCCCTGCAAAAACAAGTTAGACGTCCTCTACTTTGTTGTTGCAAGTTTTACGTGGCTGCTATGGTCTTAGCAAGAACCATTCCTACCTATGCATCAAAAACCACAATGTGGTATAGTGATTGCTTTTTGATCTTCAGAAAGAACCCTGTTCATTGAATCCGATTCAACTAAAGTTGGAGAAACTGACACCCGCCACCACCTGTGTGCAAAGCAAGTCAGTAGAACCAGTCTCATGAACGCGGTCATGTAATGTGGTCCATGCCGCTTCATCCAACAATACCGCCGAATCAAGAAACAACTAGTGACGGCAAGCAATATGTATATACCCACGCCCACAACTCCTTTGTGTTCTACTCGTGCATATAACATCTACGCATAGACCTGGGCCGGATGCCACTGTTAGGGAACGCAGTATTTTTAAAAAAATTCCTATGATCACGCAAGATCTATCTAGGGATGCATACCAACGAGAGGGGAGAGTATGTCTACATACCCTCGTAGACCCAAAGCGGAAGCGTTAAGAAACGCGGTTGATGTAGTCGAACGACTTTGCGATCCAACCGATCAAGTACCGAACGCACGTCACCTCTAAGATCTGCACACGTTCAGCTCGGTGACGTCCCTCGTACTCTTGATCCAGTTGAGGCCGAGGGAGAGTTTCGTCAGCACGACGGCGTGTTGACGGTGATGATGAAGTTACTAGCGAAGGGCTTCGCCTAAACACTACGACGATATGACTGAGGTGTGTATCTGTGGAGGGGGGCACCGCACACAGCTAAAACAATTGTCAAATTGTGTGTCTATGGGGTGCCCCCTCCGCCGTATATAAAGGAGGGGAGGAGGGGGCCGGCCGGTTGGCCTCATGGTGTGCCCCCAAGGGGGATTCCTAATCCTACTAGGAGTAGGTTTCCCACCCTTTCCTAGTCCTAATAGGAGGGGGGAGGAAGGGGAAGAGGAGAAGAAGGAAAGGGGGGCTGGCCCCCCTCCCAATTTGGATTGGGCTTGGGGGGCGCGTCCCCACCTCTTGGCCACCTCCTCTCTCTTCCACTAAAGCCCACGTAAGCTCATTAAGCCCCCGGGGGTTCCGGTAACCCCCCGGTACTCCGGCATATGCCCGAACTGATACGAAACCATTCCGGTGTCCAAACATAACCTTCCAATATATCAATCTCCATGTCTCGACCATTTTGAGACTCCTCATCGTGTCCATGATCACACCCGGGACTCCGAACTACCTTCGGTACAACAAAACACATAAACTCATAATATCAATCATCATCGAACGTTAAGCGCGCGGACCCTACGGGTTCGAGAACTATGTAGACATGACCGAGACTCATCTCCGGTCAATAACCAATAGCGGAACCTGGATGCTCATATTGGTTCCTACATATTCTAAAAAGATCTTTATCGGTCAAACTGCATAACAACATAGGTTGTTACCTTTGTCATCGGTATGTTACTTGCCCAAGATTCGATCATCGGTATCATCATACCTAGTTCAATATCGTTACCGACAAGTCTCTTTACTCGTTCTGTAATGCAACATCACGTAACTAACTCATTAGTCACATTGCTTGCAAGGCTTATAGTGATGTGCATTACCGAGAGGGCCCAGAGATACCTCTCCGACAATCGGAGTGATAAATCCTAATCTCGATCTATGCCAACTCAACAAACACCATCGGAGACACCTGTAGAGCATCTTTATAATCACCCAGTTATGTTGTGACGTTTGATAGCACACTAAGTGTTCCTCCGGTATTCAGGAGTTGCATAATCTCATAGTCATAGGAACATGTATAAGTTATGGAGAAAGCAATAGCAATAAACTAAACGATCATAATGCTAAGCTAACAGATGGGTCAAGTCAATCACATCATTCTCTAATGATGTGATCCTGTTCATCAAATGAAAACTCATGTATATGGCTTGGAAACTTAACCATCTTTGATTAAGGAGCTAGTTAAGTAGAGGCATACTAGTGACACTATGTTTGTCTATGTATTCACACATGTACTGAGTTTCCGGTTAATACAATTCTAGCATGAATAATAAATATTTACCATGATATAAGGAAATATAAATAACAACTTTATTATTGCCTCTAGGGCATATTTCCTTTCAAATCGACCCCACTCTTTTTACTAAGAAGGTCAAAGGGGACTTGTTTGTATGCCAACTATATGTTGATGATATTATCTTTGGTTCCCCTAACAAAGCTTTCAATGAGGAATTTGCCGCTCTCATGACCTCAAAGTTCAAGATGTGCATGATGGGAGAGTTGAAGTTCTTTCTCGGTTTCAAAATCAAGCAAAGAAGAGAAGGAACCTTCATTAACCAAGCCAAATACACTCAAGACATGCTCAAGAGATTCAAGCTAACTGATGTCAAGCCGGCTTCCACTCCAATGCCCATCAAATGCCAACTTGACATAGATCCCAATGGTAAAGCGGTGGATCAAAAGGTATATCGCTCCATGATTGGCTCCTTGCTTTACCTTTGTGCATCTAGACCGGATATCATGTTGAGTGTGGGAATTTGTGAAAGGTTTCAAGCCGCACCTAAGGAAAGCCACTATGTGGCGGTCAAGCGAATCTTTTGATGTTTGGCTCATACCCCAAACTTTGGCTTATGGTACCCAAGAGGAGCAAACTTCAACCTTGTGGGCTTTTCGGACTCAGATTGGGTGGGAGACAAAGTGGATAGGAAGTCAACCTCCGGAGGGTGCCAATTTCTTGGTTGCTCTTTGGTGAGTTGGTCTTCTAAGAAGCAAAGTTGTGTCTCTCTCTCGTTCACCGAAGCGGAGTATGTGGTCGCCAGTAGTTGTTGTGCACAACTTCTATGGATGAGGCAAACTTTAAAGGATTACGATGTCATTTGTGACAAAGTGCCTCTTTGGTGTGACAATGAAAGTGCCATCATGATTTCTCTCAACCCGGTGCAACACTTCAAGATGAAGCACATTGAGATTCAGTATCACTTCATTCGGGGTCATATTAGGCGAGGGGAGATCGAGCTCAAATATGTCAATACTCATGATGACCTTGCAGATATCTTCATGAAGCCCTTGGATGAAGCAAGATCTCATGAGTTAAGGCATGAGCAAAACATCATTGATTCGAGCAATGTGGCTTGAACCCTTGCACACCCCACCATACTCATCGTGATGTCATTGTGATGTCTTGTTTAGGTGTAGGCATGGACATAGGGGGAGTGTTGTTCTCTCAATGACCCCCCCATTATGCATAAATTGATCAACTCTTTCACATTAGCCATTTTTATGGTACTTGTGCTTCAAAGACGAGTTTTGGTCATGGACCCAAGGATAATTCTTCGCGGTGCCATACCAATTGACTCAAACGTAGGTGGCTCCGGCCACCGCCCTCTCTTTGGAGAGGTTGTGTTTCGTGGTTGGTCCTTGTTGTCCTTTGCCCCTTTCTTTGTGTCGAGCTGGTGTTTGTGTTGCCTCGTGTGTGTGCTCTTTTGAGTGTCTGGTTGCCTGAAGGTTGCATTGCAAAGGTCGTGTTCTTCTTTCATTGTCGAAACTTGCACTTTCTTGGGGTTACGGTACTACTGTGGCAGGCCATGGTACTACCGCCGGAGGTGGGCTGCTCTGTGTGTGCACAACTGCGCACGGTACTACCGCTTCCATCGCTGCAGTAATTTTTTACTGCCCCTGGAAGAGTGGTACTACCGCCTAGCAAGCGGTACTTCCGCCTGGGCGGTACTACCGTGAGGACCTATGGTACTACCGCGCCATCGCGAGCGAGTGGGGGTTAAGAGCGGGGCAGGGGAGTTCCAACTCCCCATACCCATTCATCTCTTTTCCCCATCCCGTCTCTCTCTCTCTCTCTCTCCTGCCCAAGAATGGCGCCGGAGGACCTCGCCGGATCTCTGTATCCGGTCGCTCTCCTCGCATTCTGACCGGTGGGATCGTTCCCCACCTCGCCCTCTTGCCATGGACCCCGGTATCTCCCCTAGTCCCTCTCTTTTTGTTCCGTTCTTGTGCTTCTAGGTCTTGCGGAGATGCTTGTGCAGTTCGTGTGATTTTTGGCTAATTCTTTGCAAGGGGGGATTGTAGGAGAGTGCAAGTGTAGCAGGCATGCTATTTGGAGTGATACATCAGTATAGTTTGATCAACGGTAGTACCGATCCATTGTTGCGTATTTTTCTAGATCTGGATCTGCGGTTCTTGTGGATTTCGAATCCGTGCAGTACTACCGCTCCGCTGGAGCGGTAATACCACATGCTCGCCCAAGAAGTGTCCTCGCGCGGTACTACCGCCCGTGGCGCGCAAGTAAAACATTCCTTCCGCTCCAGGCGCGGTACTACCGTGCCACCCCAGCACAGTACTACCGCGGCTAGAGCGGCTATAATTTTTTACATCCGTAAGTCGGTCTGGTACTACCGTAGAATTGCAAACTATGTTGTTTTGCCCTTCCAAATCTCATGTTTTCTTGTTTCTTTTGGTTTTGGCCATCATCTTTGCAATAACCCTTCTCGGTTTTCTCATGTGTGTGTTGTGTGTCATAGGTGGTGGCTCCGGTTCCAATGTCCGACGCTCTAATCCCAGCCGTGACACAGCTCGAAGCGCCTGCGCAACCAAGAGGCTCCAGAGGGCTCTAGTGCCCCACAACACCGAACCAAGTCCAAAACTACCAAGACCAAGGAGCCAACAATGGGAATGTATGAGATCCCTCAAGCGAAGTTTCTGGTGCGAAGGAAGCTCAACCCTTACGTCAACCCTAGGGAGGTCACAAGGGGCAATGACTTGTCCTGAACCAAGCAACAAAATCTTATCTTCCTGGATGTGATCAATTCCAAGCAGAACATTTATGTGCCAGTGCAGTGGATTGACATGCATCATATGAAGAAGGAGAGAAACATGGCATACTTTGGTGAGCCTTTGTACTTGGTGGAGCAATTTGGCATTGAGGAACTCATCACCTTTCACTTGGATTTTGACCCTGAGATTGTGGCTCAGTTCTTTGCTTCTGTCCACTTTCTCACGGATGAGCAGCGGACAATGACTTGGATGACTAATGGGAAGAGGATGTCTGCTAAGTGGAAGGATTTCATGGTTATGTTGAACGTTAGTGATGAGGGGCTAAATAAGCCCGTTAGTGTCCGCACACATGCCAACCCCGAGTCAGCCAACAAGAACAAGCTTCAACCCTACCTCGTTGAGAAGAAGCTTGCCAATGACAAGAAGACTTAGGTGTTGAACCCATTCCTTGGCATCATGCACCGGATCTTCCGCAACACACTCTTTCCTCGCATAGGCGACAAGGACAAGGTGCATACCTATCTTGCGGACATGATGCTCATTTGTGAGAAGGCGCGTCTCCAACAGACGGCTCCCCTTGATGTCTCTCATATCATGTGGTGTGAGCAGCAGTTTGCTGTGTTCAACCGTAAGGTGCCCATCTATGGCCCTTACTTGTTTTTCTTGATCTCGAAGACTTGGGAGAAGCTTTTTCCAGGTGAAGAATTTCATGCTCTCCACTGGACCCGCTATGAGCCTATCAAGCTACGCATCAAGAGCAAGTGGGCTAACACCACCACCCGGGTTGAGGCAAAGGCTGCTAGGATGGATGTGCATGAGGATGAGATTGAGGAGGAGGAGGCGGCTGAGGACAGTTCTCAGGGATACACTCCACCCTCCAATGAGCCCTCTTGGGCTAAGAAGCTCAAGGCCAAAATGAAGGCTTTGTTCTGCATGCAGGCCAAGGGTCAGTATCGGGCTCATGTGAACGCCAAGATGGCTCGTCGTCGCGACAAGGCCATTATGAGGCAGGTTGGCCTTGAGGTTCAGGATGGATCTCAGGAGACGATCATAGATGAGGAGCCATGGATCAGACAACACTTCTGGTGGAGCAAGTCAGAGGAGAGATTGGGTTTCCATCTACAACCCGCGCCGCTGAGTCTTCGGAGGATGAACATGACTGGTGATACCGTGGAGTTATGCCACCACCTATGTCATAGGTGTCCTCTCTATTGGGGAATGTAGTAATTTCAAAAAAAATCCTACGCACACGCAAGATCATGGTGATGCATAGCAACGAGAGGGGAGAGTGTTGTCTACGTACCCTCGTAGACTGTAAGCGGAAGCATTAGCACAACGCGGTTGATGTAGTCGTACGTCTTCATGATCGGCCGATCCTCAACACCGAACGTACGGCACCTCCGCGTTCAGCACACGTTCAGCTCGGTGACGTCCCGCGAGCTCATGATCCAGTAGAGCTTCCGGGAAGAGCTTCATCAACACGACGGCGCGGTGACGGTGATAATGATGCTACCGACGCAGGGCTTCGCCTGAGCACCACTATGATATGACCGAGGTGGATTATGGTGGAGGGGGGCACCGCACACGGCTAAGAGATCAATGATCAATTGTTGTGTCCACGGGGCCCCACTGCCCCCGTACATAAAGGAGCAAGGGGGGAGGCCGGCCGGCCCCTGTAGGGCATGCCAGGAGGAGGAGGAGTCCTCCTAGTAGGAGTAGGACTCCCCTTTCCTACTCCTACTAGGAGGAGGAAAGGAAGGGGAAAGAAGAGAAGGAAGGAGAGGGATGAAAAGGAGGAAAGGGGGCCGACCCCCTAGTCCAACTCGGTTTGGGCTAGGGGGGGCGCGCGCCCTGCCTCCTCACTTCCACCACTTGGCCCATGAAGCACATTACTTCTTCCTTGTATTCCCGTAACTCCGCGTACTCCGAAAAATACCTGAATCACTCGGAATCTTTCCGATGTATGAATATAGTCGTCCAATATATCGATCTTTACATATCGACCATCTCGAGACTCCTTGTCATGTCCCTGATCTCATCCGGGATTCCGAACTACCTTCGGTACATCAAAACACATAAACTCATAATACCGATCGTCAGAGAACTTTAAGCGTGGGAACTCTACGGGTTCAAGAACTCTGTAGACATGACCAAGACACGTCTCCGGTCAACAAACAATAGCGGAACCTGGATGCTCATATTGGTTCCTACATATTCTATAAAGATCTTTATCGGTCAAACCGCATAACAACATACGTTGTTCCCTTTGTCATCGCTATGTAACTTGCCCGAGATTCGATCGTCGGTATCTCAATACCTAGTTCAATCTCGTTGCCGGCAAGTCTCTTTACTCGTTCCGTAATGCATCATCCCGCAACTAACTCATTAGTTACATTGCTTGCAAGGCTTATAGTGATGTGCATTACCGAGAGGGCCCAGAGATACCTCTCCGACAATCAGAGTGACAAATCCTAATCTTGATCTATGCCAACTCAATAAGTACCATCGGAGACACCTGTAGAGAACCTTTATAATCACCCAGTTACGTTGTGACATTTGGTAGCACACAAAGTGTTCCTCTAGTATTCGGGAGTTGCATGATCTCATAGTCATAGGAACATGTATAAGTCATGAAGAAAGCAGTAGCAATATACTAAACGATCAAATGGTAAGCTAACAGAATGGGTCGAGTCAATCACATCATTCTCTAATTATGTGATCCCGTTAATCAAATGAAAACTCATGTCCATGGCTAGGAAACTTAACCATCTTTGATTCAACGAGCTAGTCAAGTAGAGGCATACTAGTGACACTCTGTTTATCTATGTATTGACACATGTACTAAGTTTCTGGTTAATACAATTCTAGCATGAATAATAAACATTTATCATGATATAAGGAAATAAATAATAACTTTATTATTGCCTCTAGGGCATATTTCCTTCAGTCTTTCAGTTGCACTAGAGTCAATAATCTAGTTCACATCTTTATGTGATTAGTTCACATCTCTATGTGACTAATACCCAAAGGGTTTACTAGAGTCAATAATCTAGTTCACATCGCTATGTGATTAACACCCAAAGAGTGATCATGTTTTGCTTGTGAGAGAAGTTTAGTCTACGGGTCTGCTACATTCAGATTCGTTTGTATTTCGTAAATTTCTATGTCTACAATGCTCTGCATGGAGCTACTCTAGCTTATTGCTCCCACATTCAATATGTATCCAAATCGAGACTTAGAGTCATCTAGATCGATGAAAAAATCTTGCATCGACGTAACTCTTTACGACGAACTCTTTTATCACCTCCATAACCGAGAAATATTTCCTTAGTCCTCTATGGATAATTTTGACCGCTGTCCAGTGATCTACTCCTAGATCACTATTGTACTCCCTTACCAGAATCATGCTAAGGTATACAATAGGACTGGTAAACAGCATAGCATACTTTATAGAACCTATGACTGAGGCATAGGGAATGACTTTTCATTCTCTTTCTATTTTCTGCTGTGGTCGGGTTTTGAGTCTTTACTCAACTTCATACCTTGCAACACAGGCAAGAACTCCTTCTTTGACTGTTCCATTTTGAACTACTTCAAAATCTTGTCAAGGTATGTACTCATTGAAAAAACTTATCAAGCGTCTTGATCTATCTCTATAGATCTTGATGCTCAATGTGTGAGAAGCTTCATCCAGGTTTTTCTTTGAAAACCTCTTTTCAAACACTCCTTTATGCTTTCCAGAAAATTCTACATTATTTCCGATCAACAATATGTCATTCACATATACTTATCAGAAATGTTGTAGTGCTCCCACTCACTTTCTTGTAAATACAGGCTTCACGCAAGTCTGTAGAAAACCATATGTGTTGATCACTTTATCAAAGCATATATTCCAACTCAGAGATGCTTGCACCAGTCCATAGATGGATCGCCAGAGCTTGCTCACTTTGTTAGCACCTTTATGATCGACAAAACCTTCTGGTTGCATCATATACAACTCTTCTTTAAGAAATCCATTAAGGAATGCGGTTTTGACATCCATTTGCCAGATTTCATAAAATGCAGCAACTGCTAACATGATTCGGATAGACTTTTAAATATCGATACGAGTGAGAAAATCTCATCGTAGTCAACACCTTGAACTTGTCGAAAACATTTTGCGACAATTCGAGCTTTGTAGATAGTAACACTACTATCAGCGTCCGTCTCCCTCTTGAAGATCCATTTATTCTTAATGACTCACCGATCATCGGCCAAGTCAATCAAAGTCCATACTTTGTTCTCATACATGGATCCCATCTCAGATTCCATGGCCTCAAGCCATTTTTCAAAATCTGGGCTCATCATCGCTTCCTCATAGTTCGTAGGTTCGTCATGGTCAAGTAACATGACTTCCAGAAAGGATTGTCGTACCACTCTGGTGTGGACCATACTCTGGTTGTCTACGAGGTTCGGTAGTAACTTGATCTGAAGTTTCATGATCATTGTCATTAGCTTCCTCACTAATTGGTGTAGAGATCACTAGAACTGATTTCTGTGATGAACTACTTTCCAATTCGGGAGAAGGTACAATTACCTTATCAAGTTCTACAGTCCTCCCACTCACTTCTTTCAAGAGAAACTTCTTCTCTAGAAAGGATCCATTTTTGCAACAAAATATCTTTCCTTCGGATCTATGATACAAGGTGTACCCAACAGTTTCTTTTGGGTATCCTATGAAGACGCACTACTCCGATTTGGGTTCGAGCTTATCAGTTTGAAACTTTTTCACATAAGCATCGTAACCCCAAACTTTAAGAAATGACAGCTTTGGTTTCTTGCCAAACCATAGTTAATACGGTGGCATCTCAACAGATTTAGATGGTGCCCTATTTAACGTGAATGCAACTGTCTCTAATGCATAACCCCAAAACGATAGTGGTAAATCGGTAAGAGACATCATAGATTGAACCATATCTAATAAAGTATGGTTATGATGTTCGGACACACCATTACGCTGTGGTGTTCCAGGTGGCGTGAGTTGCGAAACTATTCCGCATTGTTTCAAAATGAAGACCAAACTTGTAACCCAAATATTCTCCTCCACGATCAGATCATAGAAACTTTATTTTCTTGTTACTATGATTTTCCACTTCACTCTGAATTTCTTTGAACTTTTCAAATGTTTCAGACTTATGTTTCATCATGTAGATATACCCATATCGGCTCAAATCATCTGTGAAGGTGAGAAAATAACGATACCTGCTGCGAGCCTCAACACTCATCGGACTGCATACATCAGTATGTATTATTTCCAACAAGTCTGTTGCTCGCTCCATTGTTCCTAAGAACGGAGTCTTAGTCATATTGCCCATGAGGCATGGTTTGCAAGCATCAACTGATTCATAATCAAGTGATTCGAAAAGCCCATCAGCATGGATTTTCTTCATGCGCTTTACACCAATATGACCTAAACGGCAATGCCACAAATAAGTTGCACTATCATTATTAACTTTGCATATTTTGGCTTCAATATTATGAATATGTGTATTGCTATGATCGAGATTCAATAAACCATTCACCTTGGGTGTATGACCATTGAAGGTTTTATTCATGTAAACAGAACAACAATTATTCTCTGACTTTAAATGAATAACCGTATTGCAATAAACATGATCAAATCATATTCATCCTTAACGCAAAGACCAAATAACATTTATTTAGGTTCAACACTAATCCCGAAAGTATAGGGAGTGTGTGATGATGATCATATCAATCTTGGAACCACTTCCAACACACATCGTTACTTCACCCTTAACTAGTCTCTGTTCATTTTGCAACTCCTGTTTCGAGTTACTAATCTCAGCAACTGAACTAGTATCAAATACTGAGGGGTTGCTATAAACACTAGTAAAGTACACATCAATAACATGTATATCAAATATACCTTTGTTCTCTTTGCCATCCTTCTTATCCGCCAAATACTTGGGGCAGTTCTGCTTCCAGTGACCAGTCCCTTTGTAGTAGAAGCACTTAGTCTCAGGCTTAGGTCTAGACTTGGGATTCTTCACTTGAGCAGCAACTTGCTTGCCGTTCTTATTGAAGTTTCCCTTCTTCCATTTGCCCTTTTCTTGAAACAAGTGGTCTTGTCAACCATCAACACTTGATGCTTTTCTTGATTTCTACCTTCGTCGATTTCAGCATCACGAAGAGCTTGGGAATCGTTTCCGTTATCCCTTGCATATTATAGTTCATCACGAAGTTCCAGTAACTTGGTGATGGTGACTAGAGAACTCTGTCAATCACTATCTGGAAGATTAACTCCCACTTGATTCAAGTGATTGTAGTACTCAGACATTCTGAGCACATGCTCACTAGCTGAGCTATTCTCCTCCATCTTGTAGGCAAAGTGCTTGTCAAAGGTCTCATACCTTTTGACATGGGCATGAGTCTGAAATACTAATTTCAACTCTTGGAACATCTCATATGCTCTGTGGCGTTCAAAACATCTTTGAAGCCCCGATTCTAAGTCGTAAAGCATGGTGCACTAAATTATCAAGTAGTCATCATATCTAGCTCGCCAAACATTCATAACGTCTGCATCTACTCCTGCAATCAGTCTGTCACCTAGCGGTGCATCAAGGACATAATTCTTCTGTGCAGCAATGAGGATAATCCTCAGATCATGGATCTAATCCGCATCATTGCTACTAACATCTTTCAATTTATTTTTTCTCTAGGAACATATCAAAATAACGGAGAGCTACATCGCGAGCTATTGATCTACAACATAGTTATGCAAATACTATCAGGACTAAGTTCCTGATAAATTAAAGTTCAATTAATCAAATTACTTAAGAACTCACACTTAGACAGATATCTCTCTAATCATCTAAGTGATCACGTGATCCAAATCAACTAAACCATAACCAATCATCACGTGAAATGGAGTAGTTTTCAATGGTGAACATCACTATGTTGATCATATCTACTATATGATTCACGCTCGACCTTTCGGTCTCAGTGTTCCAGGCCATATCTGTATATGCTAGGCTCATAAAGTTTAACCCGAGTATTATGCGTGTGCAAAACTGGCTTGTACCCATTGTATATGAATGTTGAGCTTATCACACCCGATCATCACGTGGTGTTTTGGCACGACGAACTTTTTCAACGGTGCATACTCAGGGAGAACACTTGTACCTTGCAATTTTTAGTGGGAGATCATCTTATAATGATATCGACAATCAAAGCAGAATAAGATGCATAAAGGCTAAACATCATATGCAATCAAAATATGTGACATGATATGGCCATGATCATCTTGCGCCTTTGATCTCCATCTCCAAAGTACCGTCATGATCTCTATCGTCAGTGGCATGACACCATGATCTCCATCATCTTGATCTCTATCAACGTGTCATCACATGGTCGTCTCGCCAACTATTGCTTTTGCAACTATTGCTATCGCATAGCGATAAAGTAAAGCAATTATTTGGTGCTTGCATCTTATGCAATAAAGAGACAACCATAAGGCTTCTGCCAGTTGCCGATAACTTTCACAAAACATGATCATCTCATACAACAATTTATATCTCATCACGTCTTGACCATATCACATCACAACATGCCCTGCAAAACAAGTTAGATGCCCTCTACTTTGTTGTTGCAAGTTTTACGTGGCTGCTATGGGCTGAGCAAGAACCGTTCTTACCTATGCATCAAAACCACAATGATAGTTCGTCAAGTTAGTGCTGTTTTAACCTTCTCAAGGACCGGGCATAGCCACACTCGGTTCAACTAATGTTGGAGAAACTGACACCCACCAGCCACCTGTGTCCAAAGCACGTTGGTAGAACCAGTCTCGCGTAAGCGTACGCGTAATGTCGATCCGGGCCGCTTCATCCAACAATACCGTTGAACCAAAGTATGACATGCTGGTAAGCAGTATGACTTGTATCGCCCACAACTCACTTGTGTTCTAATCGCGCATATAACATCTACGCATAAACCTGGCTTGGATGCCACTGTTGGGGTACGTAGTAATTTCAAAAAAAATTCCTACACACACGCAAGATCATGGTGATGCATAGCAATGAGAGGGGAGAGTGTTGTCTACGTACCCTCGTAGACCATAAGAGGAAGCGTTATAACAACATGGTTGATGTAGTCGTACATCTTCAGATCGACCGATCCTCAACACCGAACGTATGACACCTCCGCGTTCAGCACACGTTCAACTCGGTGATGTCCCGCGAGCTCACGATCTAGTACAGCTTCCGGGAAGAGCTTCGTCAACACGAGGTGTGGTGATGGTGATGATGATGCTACCGACGCAGGGCTTCGCCTAAGCACCGCTACGATATGACCGAGGTGGATTATCATGGAGGGGGGCACCGCACACGGCTAAGAGATCAATGATCAATTGTTGTGTCCTAGGGTGCCCCCTACCCCCGTATATAAAGGAGCAAGGGGGAGGCCGGCCAGCCCTTGTAGGGCGCGCCACGAGGAGGAGTCCTCCTCCTAGTAGGAGTAGGACTCCCCTTTCCTACTCCTACTAGGAGGAGGAAAGGAAGGGGAAAGAGGAGAAGGAAGGAGAGGGAGGAAAAGGAGGAAAGGGGGGCCGACCCCTAGTCCAATTCGGCTTGGCCTAGGGGGGTCGCGTGCCCTGCCTCCTCACTTCCACCACTTGGCCCATGAGGCCCATTACTTCTTCCTTGTATTCCCGTAACTCCCCGATACTCCGAAAAATACCCGAATCATTCGGAATCTTTCTGGTGTCCGAATATAGTCATCCAATATATCGATCTTTACGTCTCGACCATTTCGAGACTCCTCGTCATGTCCCCGATCTCATCCGGGACACTAAACTACCTTCAGTACATCAAAACACATAAACTCATAATACCGATCGTCACAGAACTTTAAGCGTGCGGACCCTATGGGTTCGAGAACTATGTAGACATGACCGAGACACGTCTCCGGTCAATAACCAATAGCGGAACCTGGATGCTCATATTGGTTCCTTCATATTCTATGAACATCTTTATCGGTCAAACTGCATAACAACATACGTTGTTCCCTTTGTCATTGGCATGTTACTTGCCCGAGATTTGATCGTTGGTATCTCAATACCTAGTTCAATCTCATTATCGGCAAGTCTCTTTAATCGTTCAGTAATGCATCATCCCTCAACTAACTCATTAGTTACATTGCTTGCAAGGCTTATAGTGATGTTCATTACCGAGAGGGCCTAGAGATACCTCTCCGACAATCGGAGTGACAAATCCTAATCTTGATCTATGGCAACTCAACAAGTACCATCGGAGACACCTGTAGAGCACCTTTATAATCACCCTATTATGTTGTGACGTTTGGTAGCACACAAAGTGTTCCTCCGGTATTCGGGAGTTGCATAATCTCATAGTCATAGGAACATGTATAAGTCATGAAGAAAGCAGTAGCAATATACTAAATGATCAAATGCTAAACTAACGGAATGGGTCAAGTCAATCACATCATTCTCTAATTATGTGATCCCGTTAATCAAATGACAACTCATGTCCATGGCTAGGAAACTTAACCATCTTTGATTCAACGAGCTAGTCAAGTAGAGGCATACTAGTGACACTCTGTTTGTCTATGTATTCACACATGTACTAAGTTTCCAGTTAATACAATTCTAGCATGAATAATAAACATTTATCATGATATAAGGAAATAAATAATAACTTTATTATTGCCTCTAGGGCATATTTCCTTCACTCTCTGCCTTTTTGGTGTCTCCATGCCAAAGGGGGAGAGAGTGTAGGATTTGCGAGTCTTGTGTCGTGTCTTGTTTCGTTTTGCTTTCACCTTGTTGAACCTTCGTTTGCTTTGGCTTGTCGGTTTGTGTTTGTGTTTGTGTGAGTCCAGGAGACTATCATATGGTGTAAGACATATGTCCTCAGTTTATCTTATTGTCTTATCACATTGTCTCGTATGTTTAGTAGATTATCGGCTTATATTGTTGTGTGCTCTTTACTTCATGCTCATCTCTATACCTTGCCTCCATGCCTAGTATCATTCATATTGTTGCAAGGACTGCCTTGTTTACAAAATATAGGGGGAGTGTTGATCCTAGTATGTGTGTTGTGCGGTCCAAAGCATTTCTCTAGAGTGCACACATCTAGGGGGAGCATATCTATATTTTATAAATGTTGGGTTTGCCTATGTCTCTTTTTATATCCCTATGTGAAAATCTCGTATTGTCATCAATCCACAAAAAAGGGGGAGATTGTAAGTGCATATTTCTCCCTAAGTGGTTTTGGTGATTGATGACAATGCATTTGCGGACTAATCGTGTGCATTGAGCGTTTCAGATATCTCATGTCTAGGCACAAGACGACTCGATGCCCCTCAGAGCCTATCGAAGACGGCGTTTCTCTATGTTTCTTTTCGGTGGATTTGAGTCATAGGAAAGCCATACTATTAATTAAGAGGGGGTCCGCTTCGGAAAGGTTAGGGTGGAATCATCACGTACACACCTATTCTTTTTCACCACCTTACCTTGCTTCATTGGAGCACCGGTGTTCCCCTTGTTGTTGCAAAGATGAAGGCATCCTAGTGCTACTGGTCTGCGGCGTGCGGTAGTACTGCTCAAGGGAGCAGTAGTACCGCAGCTGGCCATGGTGGTACCACCCAAGGTAGCGGTAGTACCGCCCGTGCGGTAGTACCACTCCTAGCATTCGGTATTACTGTGGCCTCTGGCCCACCACCGTGGTATGAGCAGATGTAGGGGCGGAAGTAATTTTTTACTTCCACACCCTACGCGGTAGTACTGCTCCCTGTGAGTTGTAGTACCGTGCCAGATTTTTGCACTGACCAAAACTCAGCATAGCCACGGATGTAATTTTATTAGTTCGTGCCTTCCCAGCCAGGATGAGCTCTGCCTTGCGGTAGTACTGCTCCGGTGGTTCTATCGCTCGTTGCCTTGTGCAACAGAGCGTCACATGTCTCCTGCCATCCGAGTGGTAGTACCGCTTCTCCTAGCGGTAGTACCGCGAGCCCGTGCGGTAGTACCGCTTGGATATGCGGTAGTAACGCATGTCGCGGGCTGAGTAGGTGGGTAATGGTTGGATTTGTCCTATCACTATATGAGGGGGGTCTTCTTCCCCAAGTTGACTACCTCTTTCTCCCCTAAGCTCCATTATTGCTCAAAGCTCCATTTTCGCTCGATCTCTCTCTCTAGCCAATCAAACTTGTTGATTTTCTAGGGATTGGTTGAGAAGGCCCCGATCTACACTTCCACCAAGAGAAATTTGATTCCCCCCACTAATCCCTTGCGGATCTTGTTACTCTTGGGTGTTTGAGCACCCTAGACAGTTGAGGTCACCGCGGAGCCATATTCCATTATGGTGAAGTTTTGTGGTGTTGTTGGGAGCCTCCAATTAAGTTGTGGAGATTGCCCCAACCTTGTTTGTAAAGGTTCGATCGCCGCCTCCAAGGGAACCAATAGTGGAATCACGGCTATCAGGACCCCGATCCTAAGTCACACCGATCTAGCATGTAACACATCATATCACTTTTCGACCTCACGCACGGTATTCCCACGGGTGCCACCTTACCTGGCCCGGGACCGTTTGCGCCTTTTGGCTCACGTATATGATAGTGTCGCTAGCATCCATATGACAAAGAACCCGAGCCGACATGGCTAGCCGTGAACCCAAAGCGGCACTAACCCATGGGGACAGGCATACATGAATCAACTTCGAGCATATCAGCCAACAGCGTGTGAATCCGGGCTGTAGCACTGGGCTAACAGGACTCTGGTAACCCGGGCTGTAGCAGGCTAGGCAGGACTCCGGATGTCACCGCGTGACATTTCCCCGAAGGAACAGACACAGGAACGAAGTGAAACACATGCCGGCCAGTCAAGTGTCCTGAGCAGTAGTGCTGGGCTAGCAGGACACCGGTGAACCGGGCTATAGCGGACTACTATGGCTCATGGAAGCACTAGACTACATTTCCCCATAAGAGAGGCTGCCAAGGATAAACAACTAGATTGTCGGATCCCACACATACCAAGCATTTCAGTCATACACACAATATGCTCGATATGTGTAAATACAACATGGCATCACAACATAACTCTACAACTCAAGTATTTATTTATTAGGCTCCGAGGAGCGAGATATTACAAACATGGGTCTCATGACCCAGCAGTCATAGCATACAATGCAAAGCACATGCGGAAGCTTAACATGTCTGAGTACAGACATCTACAAATGATAAAGGCTGAGAAGCCTGACTATCTACCAGATCCTACCGAGGGCACAAGATCGTAGCTGAGGTATCAAGCTAAACGTCAAAGTCCATGCGGAACTACTAATGAGACTGAAGTCTCTCTACAAAACATAAATTAAACAAACGTGAGTACAAAGGTACTCAGCAAGACTTACATCAGAACTAAACTACATATGCATCGGTATCAACAAGGGGGGGTGGTGGAGTTTAACTACAGCAAGCCAGCTTTGACTCAGTGGCTAACCTGAACTATGACTGCAAGTAACTCTTTTGAGGTGGCGCACACGAGTCCACATATTCACCATCCAATACACCACTATGGAACCACTCCCGTCTCCCTACGAGAAGGCCATCCATAGCACTCACACTTATCTTGCGAGTTTTAGAGTATCCACTTTCACTTGTCTATGAACTGTTATAGGCAACCCAGAAGTCCATTACCGCGGACACGACTATTCGAATAGATGATGTTAACCCTGCAGGGGTGTACTTCTTCACACATGCTCTCACCACTTATCGCCGTTTATACGACATGTACTCGGCAACCTTCAAGCGGAAGCCCAACGAGGGTGTCGGCCACGGCCTACCTAAACACTCAAGTCTCTAGTCCAGGTTTATCGCCTATCCAGGTTCCATCCGCAGGGAGTCCGGCCGAGGTTTCCACATACGGCCCTGAATGATGTGAACAGGGTTCCCGAGACACCAAACGGGCGCCCGGTACACCGTGCCACGGTGTATCTACCGCATCATAGCCCACCCCTAGGGTCAGCGCTACGCACGGCCCCCAACACATATCCTATAAACACCAGAAACTAGTTGCAACTCCTGGACAGAGGACAAGGGTGATCAAGAAGCCGAGAGGGTCCATTGGTTTCTGGCCCAATGCGTGGTAGTAACTGTTTCATGGATCACAAACACAGAACTCAGTTCCTGAGGACGGTTTCAATGAGACAACCCACCATGTACTCCTACATGGCCTCTCACCGCTACCTTTACCAAATCATGTTCACACACTTAGCTCTCAACAGTAGGACATGTTTACACACCTCTGATTCATCCCCGATGAACCAGACCTGACTCAACTCTAAGCAGTAGCAGGCATGACAAACAAGCATGAATGAGTAGGCACATCAGGGCTCAAACAACTCCTACTCATGCTAGTGGGTTTCATCTATTTACTGTGGTAATGAAAGGTCATGCAAAGGAAGGGGTTCAACTACCGCAGCATGTACAGTTGAATCGTTGTTGTCCTAATGCAGTAAAAGACAGCAGGAGCGAGAGAGTGGGCTTGTATCGGAATGAACAAGGGGGTTGTGCTTGCCTGGCACTTCTGAAGATAACATTGAGTCTTCATCAGTGTCAACGATCACAGCGTCGGAGCAGCGTATACCGAGAGGGAATAATTACCGAAAAACGAGGAAGAACACAATCAATGTGATGCAACAATATGATGCATGATCATGACATGGCAATATGCTGTTGATTGAGCTAATGCAACTAGCAACGTGTTAAATGAAGTTGGTTTGGACCCTAGGTTCAAATTTAAACTCCATATGTGAGAGTTTAAATTCAATTTATATGAATTGTCCTAAACAGCAGCCATAAGTTGTTCTAACATGCATGAAAGTGCCATAAACATATTCCTTGAATTTTTCTGATAATTTTTCATATATAATTTATTTCATTTGGAGTTACGGTTGATTTTCTATGATTTTTAGAAGTTTTGGACATTTTCTGAAATAAATAAATCATTTAAGATTTATTTAAATTCCAGAAAAAGGATTACTGTGACAGCCTGACGTCATGATGATGTCACCAAGTCAACAGGGCTGGTCCGGGTCAAACCTGACCAGTGGGGCCCACTGGTCAGTGACCCAGGGCCGGTTTCTATGGCTGACGTGTGGGACCAGGTCAACGGTGTCGTGCCCAGGTCAAACTGACCGGTGGGGCCACGGTCATTAGCTTAAATTAAATAGGGTATAACCCTGTGGTTAAATAACGGGTGGGGCCCGTCTGTCAGCGTCTGTTAGGGAGGGATTAGTGGTGATTAGTCTTAATTAAGCGACCACGTCAGCGGTCGACGCTGGCGACCAAAAGCACGGTGGTGGCTCGCCGGAGATGCTCGGGACGGAGCTACAGAGCATCTGTCGCTCATGGTTTGCGGCTACGGCGAGCTGGGAGACTCGCGCATCCAGCGGTGGCAACACCTCGCGCCGGGGTTGACTAAATCGACGGCGGCGGCAACTTTTGCGGTGGCCGGAGTTCGGGCGAGGTCGGGGTTGGCGCTAGGGGGCACAGCAGGTCGAACGGGTGGGCACGCCCGGCTCCTAGGAGAGTGCTGAGCACGGGGCAAAGCTCGGGTGTGGGTGGCGGCAGCTGTGGCCGTGGCGGCGATGAGGTACGGTGGCGGCGAGCTTCGGCCGCGGTGGTTAGTGAGGCTAGAGGAGGAAATAGACGGCGGGGAGAGAGGGGTTTGGTAGAGGAGCTCACGGCAAGGTCGAAGCGGAGCTCAGCTAGCTCGGGGACGACCGGAAGGCGACGAATTCATCGATGGAGTCCGGCGGCCGTGCTCGGGGAAGACGACTCGTGGCGGCGATGTGGGGCTCCCGCGGTGACGTGGCTCGGGGTGGAAGAAAGAGGGGGTCGAGGTGGATCCTCTAAGCCAGTCAGGGAGGCGAGGGGGAGGCGGTGGCTGCGGTGGTGCACGTCGGCGGCGACGACAGCGTTCTCGGGCGTGAGAGAGAGGGAAAACTAGGGGAGGGGATGGGGACGAGAGAGAGTGAGAGAGAGCCGGGGAGGGTCGCGTGGCGCTGCGAGAGACGTCCAGGGGAGGAGGAGGCAGCCAAGCAGGAGGTGGAGGCTCGGGCACGGGCGCGTCGCCACGCCTCTGCCAGTAGGCAGAGGTTGAAGACGGCTCTGCCCCTGGTGGGCTGGGCCAGCGAGCTAGGCCGGCTTCAGGTAGGTGGGCCAGGTAGTCCTTCTCTCTCTCTCTTTTATTTTAGTTCTGTTTTCTATTTTGTGACATTTGTTTTGATTTAATTAAAATACTAAATCATTTTATAAAATCCTGAAAATAAATATGTGACTAGAACTAAAATATCCCAAACCACATAAAATGTTCCAGAATTATTGGACATGTATTATTTATATATAAAATATATATCCAATGCAAATAGTTATTGAATTAATTCAAAGGCCCAAAATAAATATCTCTGAGATTCCAAAAATATTGTTTTGAGTTTTACCTCTTGCCAATATTTTCAGAGACTGAGAGGAACATTTTCTTGGACTTCTTTGAAAAGATTTTAATGTTGATTATTTTTGAAGTAATTTATGAGGGTTTCAACTAACCTCAATTCAACTTTCAGAATTTAGACATGATGCATGATGCTCACTCAGGTAAATAGCTACAAGCAAATTCTAGGGCTGTGACAACTCACCCCCACTAAACAAGAATCTCGACGCGAGATTCAAGTCGTGAGATAAGAAGACAGAGGGACACAAGCTATCACAATCTTCATGATCCAGATGTCTTTCTCGAGGATGTTGATTCATTGCATCACCTTAATCTCGACATCTTGCTTTGGGACTACATCCAACATGACAATGAGAGGAAAGGAAAAACTCTAGAAGGATTGATCTTATCGAAGATCGAACAACTCAGGATCAACTCGTGGAGCGAGACGCTGAAACAACTCTCGAGCTGAGACACGAAGCATGCATCGAGAGGAAAGGAAGAACAACGACGGGGTTGGATTCGATGGGCAACAATTCCACGCCTAAATAGATGGTGAGCGGGTTTCAAAGTAGCGAGAAGTTATGTTGCCCATAATACCATAACGAGGCACCTTAGTGAAGGTGACTCGTAGAGCTATTCCCTTAAGTGGCAAGAAGAATTACTTTTGATTCAAAGATCATTGAAACTCTTCTCACCACCCTGAGGCAATCACAAACGATCGCGTGAAGGATTTTGAAGAAATGGCATACTCATACCAGAATGGATGTTGTGGACTACCTTGTTGAAGACAACGCAATGGATGATTTTTGCTTATCATCAGAAATGGATGAGAGCCATGGTAAGTCCACTTTTGAAGATGATCCTGAACAACAGCTACTGAGGTGTAAGCTGGGAACAAAATGCAAATGTTAGGAATGATTCTGGTAACTGGGGAGAAGGTTCACCGGCAAAGGTGATTCCACCAATTGGATGGCTATCGAACAACTAAGAGAACGGAGGCACATTCCAGTTAACGACAACATCAGAACCTAGTGCCTGAGTGTGCTCTCAAAAAAATGAGCATTTCCATACTCATCAAGGTTTTACCAATATCCATGTCAAGGATCCTGGCAACACAACATACCACCATGATGAATGGTGATGGATAATGCAGATGCAAAGGAAGATAACACTTTCTCAGCTTTCACCTTAGCGAGGCCAAGGAAACAAAATCTGGATGATCGACCGGGGGACATTTAGCGCTCCGCTTCTAATGTTCTCCTTGATGTGCTAGCCTAACCCATTCATTGAAATGGTTTGGTATCTAGAACATCAAGTAGCAGGTCAGACTCGGGGAGCTCAGGAATCCATAAGGAATAACTACTGTAGTAAATCCTACGTAATCCTTATGGGGAGGTGGCCAACTTACTCAATCAAGATACTACAATAATAGGTCTTCCGGTTGGGTGTGTTGGCCACGACATCCACTTTACCGGGTTACAGAGAGACCAATATTATAGCTCTTGGGAAAACGTCCCAACCATCATATCTGCGTGAGATTCAGATCTGGTTGGTGTCAGGATATTACAGACTCATCGAGTCTAGAAAGAAAAGAAAGTTTGCAACACAAATCGACGGGATGACATTGTGAGATTATCAGGAAATGGACTATGGTAGTAAGCTCCAAAACATGAGCCGGTTCTGCTACAAGCGTGTGAACACGTTGTCCTAGACAAGCATGGCCACCTGGTAGTCTTACAACAAAACACTACCGAGTTCAGGAGGGAACCATCAATGAGGATATCGAAGTCCTTGCGTAAGTCTAGCTCCTAAGAAGAAACTTCTTCTCCTTGAACAAACCAATCAGTGGCTTGGTGTGCTAGGAACACATATGGAGTGGAGGTAATTAATCTACCAAACCATAGAATACTTCGCACATATGCATGACTGATTTGGGATGATTCCAAGGGAAACAAAACAAACCTTTCTCAAATTCATGGCGGCAACTTACATCGAGTGCACATGAATTAGAGGAGGTCACTTCTTTCATCCAAACATATGCTTCATGAACGAAACACGAAGATAATGCTTATAAAGTTTCCAATACTAGTGTAGCGTTTAACATGAATCATGGGGGAGACAAAATGTTGCTGATGGGCTCAACAACAACTCATTGGTATTTCCATATCACTGGACTTCCACCATCATGTGAACGATGTGATAGTGTTGGTCAGACCAAAAGATGTAATGGTGTATGCTCAAGGGATCAACCACGAGTAAGACAACATTACGAACATCATTGGTTCTGATTTGACTTGATGATAACCCATACTCAAGTCAAAGTTTGGTCAAGGCAATAGATCCAACAACTGATCACAAGGACCAATTGATGAAGATATCACCTTTCTTCAGCACACACACACACACAAGGATATCCCTTAAGAGTGAACTAAGTAGATTAAGCTTTTATCTTCCAACTCTCCAAGTTGTTGTTTTAGCTTATCCAATTAGTCCACGGGTATCCAACACAGGTTCTTGGGGAAAAGTGGTTTATCGGAAAACCAACTTGATCATGAACTCAACATAACAGTCAGGTGACAACCTGGTAACACTTCCAAGAAGATATTCGGAAAATCACGAACCACTGATATGTTACTAAGTTCGAGATCAATCTTGCTTTCAAGGCAAGACGATGTGATCAAAAGAGCAAGGGTTTGGCAGAATCCTAACTCATCGATCGAAGAGTGCACCAGAAATAAGGACTAGGTAGCACAATCTATCTTAGAATGATGATTCAATAACCAACACGCTAAGAGTGATATTAATGTCCATTAACTACCAAGCAACACGGTTGCTAGGAGTATTGATTTCGCACTTCATGGTTCACTTGTCGGTATTCCGGTTGCAACAACACGGAACCGAGGGATGAACAAAAATGGTAAGAAGTATCACTGCGTCAAGAATTCATAAGAGAAGGTGCAATTCTCATGACGTTCCTATCATAAAGTGGGTAATACTTCTGGGTAGAACAGAGCAAAAGCTGGATGTCATTTGATCTGCAGAACACAACTACTTTGACCCAATCCTGGATATGGACGAGGTACTGGAGTTTGTTTCTCCTAGTCATTCTGAAATAGAATGGCTTGACGGATCACGTGAATAACAGGCATCGATAACATCAACGCACAACTACTCCTGACTATGAATTGATAGACGGGGGTCAGAATACAACTAGAGAGGAACAACTCAAAGGAACATATAACTTTCTGAGTTGTGGATGCATAGATTAGTATGTCGAATGAGTTCAACATATTTCTTCCGGATAACCCTTGCAAAAAGGTAGGGTTGGCAGAGTCACAACATAGAATGGAGAACTCATCAGGAGCACTCTGTCGTGACCTTTTGGTTCAAAAGAACTCCTGCCATAGGTGGTTCATAGTATTTGGAAGAAGGAAGTACCACAAACCTCGAGGACTATCGCAAAGGTTACTAATATCCTAAAGGAACTAGCAACACTATCAACATGAGGTAGGTAGGGTGAGTCTCTGGTTCAAGAACCCATGAATAGAATACCTACCACTACATGGCATCACGGGATGCTTTTGAGAATAATGGCCAGAATCATCACATCGGAAACACAAAACATGGCTAGATTACTAGGTGACTACCTAAACACCTAGGGTCATAATAATAGCTCCAACATATATGTCGAGGCAACAGAGTACCTCAACTCACCGGTTAGTGTGATTACACTGGCCCAAAAGGACATCAAGAACGGAAAGAAAGGGTTTGCAAATGCATCAGACTATGTAGACACCTGGGATGACTCAGACAGCATAACGGCTGTAAATGCTCAAAAAGATTTGAGACATCCTGCAAAAATGGTGGCATAACCACTCAACATCACAATATCAAGGTTCTGAGGCCAGTTATGAATATATGGAAGTAGTAGGAACTGAACTGAGGCTTGAACTCAACAATCCTAGGCAACTATGGTTCAGTAACACGTCATCCTGATAGATAGATGAGAAGGCCTAGTTCTTAATCCCCGTAGAAAGATGAGATGACACAGATCAGAAGGTCATGAGGATAAGGAGTAAAAAGAGCCTTACGTTCCCTTCCACAACCAATTCCCTTATATAACTAAAGCATTTCTAGACTCAACTTCGACCAGTATGGCTTGGTAATCCTACAAGCAGTCAGGCTCTGATACCAACGCTGTCAGGACCCCGATCCTAAGTCACACCGATCTAGCATGTAACACATCATATCACTTTGCGGCCTCACGCACGGTATTCCCACGGGTGCCACCTTACCTGGCCCGGGACCGTTTGCGCCTTTTGGCTCACGTATATGATAGTGTCGCTAGCATCCATATGACAAAGAACCCGGGCCGACATGGCTAGCCGTGAACCCAAAGCGGCACTAACCCATGGGGATAGGCATACATGAATCAACTTCGAGCATGTCGTCCAACAGTGTGTGAATCCGGGCTGTAGCACTGGGCTAACAGGACTCCGGTAACCCGGGCTGTAGCAGGCTAGGCAGGACTCCGGATGTCACCGCGTGACATTTCCCCGAAGGAACAGACACAGGAACAAAGTGAAACACATGCCGGCCAGTCAAGTGTCCTGAGCAGTAGTGCTGGGCTAGCAGGACACCGGTGAACCGGGCTGTAGCGGACTACTATGGCTCATGGAAGCACTAGACTACATTTCTCCATAAGAGAGGCTGCCAAGGATAAACAACTAGATTGTCGGATCCCACACATACCAAGCATTTCAGTCATACACACAATATGCTCGATATGTGTAAATACAACATGGCATCACAACATAACTCTACAACTCAAGTATTTATTTATTAGGCTCCGAGGAGCGAGATATTACAAACATGGGTCTCATGACCCAGCAGTCATAGCATACAATGCAAAGCACATGCGGAAGCTTAACATGTCTGAGTACAGGCATCTACAAATGATAAAGGCTGAGAAGCCTGACTATCTACCAGATCCTACCGAGGGCACAAGATCATAGCTGAGGTATCAAGCTAAACGTCGAAGTCCACGCGGAACTACTAACGAGACTGAAGTCTCTCTGCAAAACATAAATTAAACAAACGTGAGTACAAAGGTACTCAGCAAGACTTACATCAGAACTAAACTACATATGCATCAGTATCAACAAGGGGGGTGGTGGAGTTTAACTGCAGCAAGCCAGCTTTGACTCAGTGGCTAACCTGAACTACGACTGCAAGTAACTCTTTTGAGGTGGCGCACACGAGTCCACATATTCACCATCCAATACACCACTATGGAACCACTCCCGTCTCCCTACGAGAAGGCCATCCATAGCACTCACACTTATCTTGCGAGTTTTAGAGTATCCACTTTCACTTGTCTATGAACTGTTATAGGTAACCCAGAAGTCCATTACCGCGGACACGGCTATTCGAATAGATGATGTTAACCCTGCAGGGGTGTACTTCTTCACACACGCTCTCACCACTTACCGCCGTTTACACGACATGTACTCAGCAACCTTCAAGCGAAAGCCCAACGAGGGTGTCGGCCACGGCCTACCTAACCACTCAAGTCTCTAGTCCAGGTTTATCGCATATCCAGGTTCCATCCGCAGGGAGTCCGGCCGAGGTTTCCACATACGGCCCCGAACGATGTGAACAGGGTTCTCGAGACACCAAACGGGCGCCCGGTACACCGTGCCACGGTGTATCTACCGCATCATAGCCCACCCCTAGGGTCAGCGCTACGCACGGCCGCCAACACATATCCTATAAACACCAGAAACTAGTTGCAACTCCTGGACAGAGGACAAGGGTGATCAAGAAGCCGAGAGGGTCCATTGGTTTCGGGCCCAATGCGTGGTAGTAACTGTTTCATGGATCACAAACACAAAACTCAGTTCCTGAGGACGGTTTCAATGAGACAACCCACCAGGTACTCCTACATGGCCTCTCACCGCTACCTTTACCAAATCATGTTCACACACTTAGCTCTCAACAGTAGGACATGTTTACACACCTCCGATTCATCCCCGATGAACTAGACCTGACTCAACTCTAAGCAGTAGCAGGCATGATAAACAAGCATGAATGAGTAGGCACATCAGGGCTCAAACAACTCCTACTCATGCTAGTGGGTTTCATCTATTTACTGTGGTAATGAAAGGTCATGCAAAGGAAGGGGTTCAACTACCGCAGCATGTACAGTTGAATCGTTGTTGTCCTAATGCAGTAAAAGACAGCAGGAGCGAGAGAGTGGGCTTGTATCGGAATGAACAAGGGGGTTGTGCTTGCCTGGCACTTCTGAAGATAACATTGAGTCTTCATCAGTGTCAACGATCACAGCGTCGGAGCAGCGTATACCGAGAGGGAACAATTACCGGCAAACAAGGAAGAACACAATGAATGCGATGCAACAATATGATGCATGATCATGACATGGCAATATGCTGTTGATTGAGCTAATGCAACTAGCAACGTGTTAAATGAAGTTGGTTTGAACCCTAGGTTCAAATTCAAACTCCATATGTGAGAGTTTAAATTCAATTTATATGAATTGTCCTAAACAGCAGCCATAAGTTGTTCTAACATGCATGAAAGTGCCATAAACATATTCCTTGAATTTTTCTGATAATTTTTCATATATAATTTATTTCATTTGGAGTTACGGTTGATTTTCTATGATTTTTAGAAGTTTTGGACATTTTCTGAAATAAATAAATCATTTAAGATTTATTTAAATTCCAGAAAAAGGATTACTGTGACAGCCTGACATCATGATGATGTCACCAAGTCAACAGGGTTAGTCCGGGTCAAACCTGACCAGTGGGGCCCACTGGTCAGTGACCTAGGACTGGTTTCTGTGGCTGACGTGTGGGACCAGGTCAACGGTGACGTGGCCAGGTCAAACTGACCGGTGGGTCCATGGTCATTAGCTTAAATTAAACAGGGTATAACCCTATGGTTAACTAACGGGTGGGGCCCATCTGTCAGCGTCTGTTAGGAAGGGATTAGTGGTGATTAGTCTTAATTAAGCGACCATGTCAGCAGTCGACGCCGGCGACCAAAAGCACGGCGGTGGCTCGCCGGAGATGCTCGGGACGGAGCTACAGAGCATCGTGTCGCTCGTGGTTTGCGGCTACGACGAGCTGGGAGACTCGCGCATCCAGCGGTGGCAACACCTCGCGCCGGGGTTGACTAAATCGACGGCGGCGGCAACTTTTGCGGTGGCCGGAGTTCGGGCGAGGTCGGGGTTGGCGCTAGGGGGCACAGCAGGTCGAACGGGTGGGCGCGCCCGGCTCTTGGGAGAGTGCTGAGCACGGGGCAAAGCTCAGGCGTGGGTGGCGGCAGCTGTGGCCGTGGCGGCGATGAGGTACGGCGGCGGCGAGCTTCAGCCATGGTGGTAGTGAGGCTAGAGGAGGAAATAGACGGCGGGGAGAGAGGGGTTTGGTAGAGGAGCTCACGGCGAGGTCGAAGCGGAGCTCAGCTGGCTCGGGGACGACCGGAAGGCGACGAATTCGTTGATGGAGTCCGGCGGCCATGCTCGGGGAAGACGACTCGTGGCTGCGATGTGGGGCTCCCGCGGTGACGTGGCTCGGGGTGGAAGAAAGAGGGGGACGAGGCGGAGCCTCTGAGCCAGTCAGGGAGGCGAGGGGGAGGCGGTGGCTGCGGTGGTGCACGTCGGCGGCGACGACGGCATTCTCGGGCGTGAGAGAGAGGCAAAACTAGGGGAGGGGATGGGGACGAGAGAGAGTGGGAGAGAGCCGGGGAGGGTCGCGTGGCGCTGCGAGAGACGTCCAGGGGAGGAGGAGGCAGCCAAGCAGGAGGTGGAGGCTCGGGCATGGGCGCGTCGCCACGCCTCTGCCAGTAGGCAGAGGTTGAAGACGGCTCTGCCCCTGGTGGGCTGGGCCAGCGAGCTGGGCCGGCTTCAGGTAGGTGGGCCAGGTAGTCCTTCTCTCTCCCTCTCTCTTATTTTAGTTATGTTTTCTATTTTCTGACATTTGTTTTGATTTAATTAAAATACTAAATCATTTTATAAAATCCTAAAAATAAATATGTGACTAGAACTAAAATATCCCAAACCACATAAAATGTTCCAGAATTATTGGACATGTATTATTTATATAAAAATATATATCCAATGCAAATAGTTATTGAATTAATTCAAAGGCCCAAAATAAATATCTCTGAGATTCCAAAAATATTGTTTTTAGTTTTACCTCTTGCCAATATTTTCAGAGACTAAGAGGAACATTTTCTTGGACTTCTTTGAAAAGATTTTAATGTTGATTATTTTTGAAGTAATTTATGAGGGTTTCAACTAACCTCAATTCAACTTTCAGAATTTAGACATGATGCATGATGCTCACTCAGGTAAATAGCTACAAGCAAATTATAGGGCTGTGACAACGGCATCTCGCATTGTGTGAGGGCGTGAGGAGAATACGGTGGCCCTAGTGGCTTCTTGGGGAGCACTATGCCTCCACACCACTCCAACGGAGACGTACTTCCCCTCAAAGGGAAGGAACTTCGGTAACACATCCTCGTCTCCACCGGCTCCACTATTGGTTATTTCTTACCTTTACTTGTGCAAGCTTATATTGTGGTGTATCCCTTGCTTGCTTGTATGGTTGTTGTTGTTGCATCATATAAATTGGTCACCTAGTTGCATATCTAGACAACCTACTTTGATGCAAAGTTTAAATTGGTAAAGAAAAGCTAAAAATTGTTAGTTTCCTATTCACCCCCCCCCCATGTGCTCTCTAGTCAACTATATCGATCCTTTCACTAGGCCTTGTCCCGTGGCATTTATTTCTAGCACCAGGACATGATTATGCACCTGAAGAATTGGTTGTCCTGGATCCTACCTGCTTCCTCATGCCTCCTAGTCCTGTGAAAAAAATCATTTGACATTCCGTTGTGCCTTTTGGAATAAATTTGTACCGACTTATCCCATGGCAAGATCAGAACAAGCAATCCATATTTCGAACTCCAAGTACCATATGAGATGGCTTTCGGAGATATGTTGGATGGTGGTGATGGGTTGGTGTTTGGGGGAGTGCGGTAGTGTGGATGAGAGCTAGGGGAAACATGTTCCTTTTAAAGATGTGGATGGTCTGCGCTCCTCATGGGGATCTTAACTTCTAGCCATGTGATCAAAATCCTACCGGCCTAACTACTACAATGTTAATGTGCATAACTTGCTTCTCCTAGAACCAACCCAACTGAATTATGGCTCATTTGTTCCATACAAGCATATGTTATTTGGTGGTTTGAGAAGCTTGATATAGCATAAAAAAGCATATCAATGCTATTTCTAAGGATAAGTAATAAAGTAGCAATGTTGAGCTTTCTAGTGTCGAAGAGACTACAGTTGGTACAGTGTCACCCATAAAAGACACACTGAGCCCGAACCCAACCATGGTCTATGGGAGAGGGCATTAGGAATATATTTATATGGGGTGGTAGAATTATTGGGCTAGATCCATTAACAAGCATAATAATTTATGAATGATACCCTCCTTAAGGTCGAATCATGCATGGCAAATAGTCAAACAATTTAGTCCCAAATTGCAAGTGAAGAGGGGCTAGACAAAAATATAGGGTTGGTTTTCTGCCCTGTAGTATGAGCTTAAGAAGAGGATGGGTAGACGTGTGCTTCTCCTCTGCTCACCCTGCCTAGCTTGGTACGGTGCAACACCGCGCAAACGAAATCAAGGTGAATGATCCGACACGATATGCTTGTGAATGGTATGGAAAAATAAGTCTGATTTGAGAGTTTGGGCGTTACCACCTTTTGCTCCTTGTTGCTATGTCTGATAACGGTTGAAATGTTTTCTTACCACGGAATATAAAAATAACGGTAGTCGTGCGAGGTAATTTTTCTAGCAACAATTGCATCTTTCATCATGGATTTGTTACATATTTTATCGTGGCTTAGTAATGGATTTATAAGTGGTCGTTCCTCCCATATATATATATGAGACATGTTGGAAATATGCCCTAGAGGCAATAATAAAGTGGTTATTATTATATTTCCGTGTTCATGATAATTGTCTATTGTTCATGCTATAATTGTATTAACCAGAAACCGTAATACATGTGTGAATACATAGATCGTAATATGTCCCTAGTAAGCCTCTAGTTGACTAGCTCGTTGATCAATAGATGGTCATGGTTTCCTGACCATGGACATTGGATGTCATTGATAACGGGATCACATCATTAGGAGAAGGATGTGATGGACAAGACCCAATCCTAAGCATAGCACAAGATCGTGTAGTTCGTTTGCTAAAGCTTTTCTCATGTCAAGTATCATTTCTTTAGACCATGAGATTGTGCAACTCCCGGATACCGTAGGAATGCTTTGGGTGTACCAAATGTCACAATGTAACTGGGTGGCTATAAAGGTGCACTACAGGTATCTCCGAAAGTATCTGTTGGGTTGGCACGAATCGAGACTGGGATTTGTCACTCCGTATGACAGAGAGGTATCTCTGGGCCCACTCGGTAATGCATCATCATAACGAGCTCAATGTGAATAAGGAGTTATCCACATGATCATGCGTTATGAAACGGGTAAAGAGACCTGCCGGTAACGAGATTGAACGGGGTATAGAGATACCAACGATCGAATCTCGGGCAAGTAACATACCGATGGACAAAGGGAATTGTATACGGGATTGATTGAATCCCCGACATCGTGGTTCATCCGATGAGATCATCGTGGAACATGTGGGAGCCAACATGGGTATCCAGATCCCGCTGTTGGTAATTGGCCGGAGAGATGTCTCATTCATGTCTGCATGGTTCCCGAACCCGTAGGGTCTACACACTTAAGGTTTGGTGACGCTAGCGTTGTTATGGGAAATAGTATGTGGTTACCGAAGGTTGTTCGGAGTCCCGGATGAGATCGTGGACGTCACGAGGAGTATCGGAATGGTCCGGAGATGAAGATTTATATATGGGAAGTCCTTATTCGGTCGCCGGAAGTGTTCGGGGGTTACCGGTATTGTACCGGGATCACCGAAGGGGTTCCGGGGGTCCACCGGGAGGGTCCACCTGCACCGAAGGGCCCTATGGGCTGAATATAGAGGAGAACCAGCCCCTAGGTGGGCTAGGCGCCAACTCCCCCTAAGGCCCATGCACCTAGGGTTGGGGGAAACCCTAGAGGGGGCGCCCCCCACCTGGCTTGGGGGGCGATCTGAATAGCTGTGTGTACAACTCCACCAACCGCGTTCTTGCAACGCTTCCGCTTAGCGACCTTCAAGGGTATGAAGATGCACTCCCTCTCTCTCATTGCTAGCATCTCCTAGGTTGATCTTGGTGACATGTAGGAATTTTTTTGAATTATTGCTATGTTCCCCAACAGTGGCATCATGAGCTAGGTCTATGCATAGATTTCATGCACGAGTAGAACACAAAGAAGTTGGGGACGATGATTTGTTCAATTTGCTTACCATTACTAGTCTTATCTTGATTCGGCGGCATTGTGGGATGAAGCGGCCCGGACCGACCTTACACGTATGCTTACGTGAGACTGGTTCCACCGACTGACATGCACTTTATGCATAAGGTGGCTAGCGGGTGTCTGTCTCTCCCACTTTAGTCGAATCGAATTCGGTGAAAAGGGTCCTTATGAAGGGTAAATAGCAATTGGCGTATCACCATTGTGGTTTTGCGTAGGTAAGAAACGTTCTTGCTAGAAACCCATAGCAGCCACATAAACATGCAACAACAATTAGAGGACGTCTAACTTGTTTTTGCAGGGTATGCTATGTGATGTGATATGGCCAAAAGGATGTGATGAATGATATATGTGATGTATGAGATTGATCATGTTCTTGTAATAGGAATCACGACTTGCATGTCGATGAGTATGACAACTGGCAGGAGCCATAGGAGTTGTCTTAATTTATTGTATGACCTGCGTGTCAATGAAAATGCCATGTAATTACTTTACTTTATTGCTAACCGTTAGCCATAGTAGTAGAAGTAATAGTTGGCGAGACAACTTCATGAAGACACGATGATGGAGATCATGGTGTCATGCCGGTGACGATGGTGTTCATGTCGCGCCTCGAAGATGGAGATCAAAGGCGCAAGATGATATTGGCCATATCATGTCACTTTATGATTTGCATGTGATGTTTTTCATGTTTACATCTTATTTGCTTAGAACGACGGTAGCATAAATAAGATGATCCCTCACTAAAATTCAAGAAAAGTGTTCCCCCTAACTGTGCACCATTGTGAAGGTTTGTTGTTTCGAAGCACCACGTGATGATCAGGTGTGATAGATTCTAATGTTCACATACAACGGGTGTAAGCCAAATTTACACATGCAAAACACTTAGGTTGACTTGACAAGCCTAGCATCTACATACATGGCCTCGGAACACGAGAGACCGAAAGGTCGAACATGAGTCGTATAGTAGATATGATCAACATGGAGATGTTCACCGTTGATGACTAGTCCGTCTCACGTGATGATCGGACACGGCCTAGTCGATTCGGATCATGTATCACTTGGATGACTAGAGGGATGTCTGTCTGAGTGGGAGTTCATTAAATAATTTGATTAGATGAACTTAATTATCATGAACTTAGTCTAAAGTGTCTTTACAATATGTCTTGTAGATCAAATGGCCCACGCTAATGTTGCCCTCAACTTCAATGCGTTCCTAGAGAAAACCAAGCTGAAAGACGATGGTAGCAACTATACGGATTGGGTCCGTAACTTGTGGATCATCCTCATAGCTGCCAAGAAAGCATATGTCCTTGAAGCACTGCTAGGTGACGCACCCATTTTCCCACCAACTCAAGACGTTATGAATGCCTGGCAGTCGCGTAGTGATGATTACTCCCTGGTTCAGTGCGGCATGCTTTATAGCTTAGAACCGGGGCTCCAAAAGCGTTTTGAGCAGCACGAAGCATATGAGATGTTCCAAGAGCTGAAATGGTTTTCCAAGCTCCTGCCCGGGTCGAGAGATACACTACAAAAAAAGACACATCCGTGACATTTTGAGCCGAATGAAAAGAAATTATGTCATACATATGACACTTCTATGACGATAATTGTGACAAACCCCGGTATCATCATAGATGTGGTGGGCTCCTACTTCTATGACAAAAAATCATGACAGAAAATGGGCTTTTCATCCTGGGCGGGCCGGAGACGCAGCTGCATGACATTCTTTGGGCCGTCCATGACAGAAAAAACCGTGGTAGAAGCGAGGGCGAGGAAAATTTCGGGGAGTTCCCGGTTACGGTGGTTGGTCGGGGCCGAGTGATGTGCATTTCTCCCGTACACGTATGCGCGTGTGTGCGAGGCATTGGCTCTAACTGAACCCGAGCGAGGCGTTGGGCTCTAACTGAACCCGAGCGATTATACTGCAGGCTACGCGTTACTGAACCCGAGCAATTGCGATGGCTGTTAATTGAACCCGATCGAGCGATTCCTTCGCTACTGCTGCTAACTGAAGCCGATCGATGCTGCCTCTGGATGAACAGTGAGCATTGCGGGGGGGGGGGGGTTGGATGAACAGTTCCCGGTGGGGTGGATGAACAGGACCCCGTGGTGTTGCCTCTGGATGAATAGGACCCCGATCGATCGAGCTGGTTGGGGCTGGATGAACAGGACCCCGTGGAGGGCTGGATGAACAGGACCATCCCGTAGATGGCAGGATGAACAGTAGACGGTGGAGGGCAGGATGAACAGTAGCCCGTAGAGGGGTGGTTGAATAGGAGCCTGTGGAGAGTGCTGGTTGAATAGTAGCCAGTGGAGTAGCGCGCGGTGGAGGCAGGATGAACAGGAGCCCGTGGATGAACAGTCGCAGGTGGAGGCTGGAGGAGGTCGACGGTGGATGAACAGTAGCTCGTGGAGGCTGGAGGGGGTCGACGGTGGAGATGAACAGTATCCCGTGGAGTCCCGTTTTGCGGTACGCCACACCCCTCCCGATGAACAGGACCCCTGTTTCGACCGTAGTGCTCCAACACAAGTCCGTTTCCTTCGTTTTGTGGTACGCCACACCCCTCCTGATCAACAGGACCCCCGTTTCGACCGTAGGAGGTCCGTTTCCTCCGTTTTGCGGTACGCCACACCCCTCCTGATGAATAGGATCTTGTTTTGAACATGGTCGGTCGAACACAAGCCCGTTTCCTCCGTTCTGCGGTACGCCAGGCCTCGTTTCCATCGCCTGTTCTGTCCAAGCCCTCCTGATGAACACGACGCATTCCGTTGCCTCCCCATGAACACGACGCATTCCATTGCCTCCCCATGAACACGACGCATTCCGTTGCCTCCCCATGAACACGACGACGATGCTGTTTCTCCATTCCGACCCAGCCATGTACACGAGCCCTGGCCGTATGTATGCGCGAGTAGGCGTTCAAGACCCCGCCCGTATGTACACATACGTGGCCGTATTTTCTTTCTTGCACCCTGTCCGCCTCTACTACGACACATGCGTGCCTCTACATCGACCAGTATATATGTATGTACACGTTCGCGACCAGAATGACAACGCTACGTATGCTTCGACCAGGTGGGTCCCGACTGTCAGGCACTTCCTTGTGTGTGAAGATGTAGCTGGTGGGTCCCAGCAGTCAGGGGGCGAAATACGGTGGCCCGTCCGATGGGTCCCGCTGTCAGGTGGAGAAATAATTATTTTGCACGTAATAAGGAGGCACTTCCTTGATGCGGTCGTGGACCCAGCTGTCAGCCTCTCCACGTACAGTCCATGTCCGATGGAAGCCGTTCCTTGACCACGTTGACCACGCCACGCCGAGAGCACCAGGGCGGTGGACGACAGCGAGGCCTAGGAAGGGGACGACGCGGAGCCGGGGAAGACGCGGCAGTCGATGCCCACACGTAGAGGAGTATGAGGGTTCACTGGTTCGCTGCGGTGTGAGGCTGTCGTCGCCGCAGAATAACAAGGGGTATGGGTGAGTAGAGGGATGGTCTGGCTAGCGGTGGGAGTAGTAGGGGGCGGTGAGGCCTTCGCCGCATCGCAGCCGGCCATGGGAGGCAGGAGCACGAGGCACGACCGGCGCTGGTTTGGGCGGCTGGAGCAAGAAGACCAGAGGTTGAAGAAGCACTACGGCCGTTGGATGGACATCGTACGGTCACTGGAGCTAGAATCGTGCATATTGACTAAGTTGACAAAGCCCTCCGTCCCCATCAACTTAGTAGGCCCACAAGTCAGCCTGCCACTATACTGGGTCCCAGCTGACAGGGGGAGTATTCATTTTTTGTGTGCGTAATAAGGAGGCACTTCCTTGCGTGCGAAGATATAGCTGGTGGGTCCGAGCTGTTAGTGGCGGTAACGTTTTTTCGCGAAATACAGTGGCCCTTTCGGTGTGTCCCTAATGTCAGGTGGAGGAATCATTATTTTGCGCGTAATAAGGAGGCATTTCCTTGCGTGCGGCCGTGGACCCAGCTGTCGGCCTCTCCATGTAAAGTCCACTTCAGATGCATGTCGGTCGTTGACCACATTGACCAGGCCGCGCCGAGAGCACCAGGGCGGTGGACGACGGCGAGGCTTAGGAAGGGAACGACACGGAGGCAGGGAAGACTTGGCCGTTGTTTTTGTTTCCCGCGCGGAGGAGAGTACGACTGTATGAGGGTTTACTGGTTTGTCTGCCATCGCCGGAGAATAATAGCAGGTGTGGGTGAGTAGAGAGATGGCTAGGCCAGCGATGGGAGTACGGTGGGGCGGTGAGGCCTGCGCGGCAGCAGAGCCGGCCGCGGGGAGGAGGGAGCAGGCAGTCTCGCCGACGCCTGTTTGAGCGGCTGGAGCAGGAAGAGCAGAGATTGAAGAAGCACGACGGCCGTTGGATGGCCATCCAACAGTCACTGCTTGTGCGTCAACCTATGTTTTTAGGAAAGCCTCAAATCTGTGGAAAACAACATACAGCCCACCTGCCATTATCTCTAATAATTTACAGCCCATTTGCTAATTATTAAGGTTTTTTGGAGCCTATATTCTTTTTTTTAGCATTACATCCCATATTGTGGCCACGGTTAAAAAATTATACGAAATTTTGCATATTTCGGTGCGGTCCGAACTGTTTTTAATCCCGAAATTTCGACTCACATTCAAACTGATTTTATTTGTATCAATATAAAATCCAACAAATTCTCCACGCATAAAAATTAATGTAATTTCAAATCTCGAAATGAAAAAAAAGATATTTGAAACTAATTGCCGGTTTAATGTGTTTTAAAAATGTACATCCCATTTCTCATAACTGATGGGCCATTTTCTCGGCCAGCTGAATGAAAGCTCTCCTCGTCTTGAAAGATTTGCAGCCCAACAGGCCTGACAAAGCGACTTACTTGGAAAATCACAAAAAAAACTGGGCTGTGGCCATGGACCCAGCTGTCAGCCTCTCCACGTACAGTACTCTTCTGATGGAATGTCGTTGACCACGTTGACCACGCCGTGCCGAGAGCACCAAGGCGGTGGACGACGGCGAGGCCTAGGAAGGGGATGACGCGGAGCCGGTGAAGCCGCGGCAGTGGATGCCCACGCAGAAAGGAGTACGAGGGTTCACTGGTTCGGCTGCAATGTGAGCTGCCGTCGCTGCAGGGCCTGGCTAGCGGTGGGAGTAGTAGGGGGCAATGAGGCCTCATCGGCAGCACAGCCGGCCACTGGAGGCAGGAGCAGGCGGTCTCCCCGGTGCTAGTTTGGGCGGCTGGTGCAAGAAGAGCAGCGATTGAAGAAGCAGTAGGACCGTTCGATTCAAATCCAACGGTTACTGCTGCTATAATCGTTTGTTGACTAAGTTGGCAAGCCTTGCGTACGCGTCAACTTAGTAGGCCCACGGGTTAGCCTCCCAACCGGTGCGCCCCAGATGTCAGTGGGAGGAATCATTTTTTTCACGTAATAAGGAGGCAGTTGATTGCGTGCGGCCAGGCCAGTAGAGGGAGTAGGGTGGGCCGGGGAAGCCTGCGCGGCATCACATTGGGCCACAAGAGGAGGGAGCAGGCAGTCCCGCCGGCGCTAGTTTAGGCGGCTGGAGCAGGAAGATCAAAGATTGAAGAAGCACGTCGGCCGTTGGATGGACATCCAACACTAACTGCTGCTAGAATCGTGTGTTCACTGACAAAGCCTTGCGTAAACAAGTCAGCCTCGAAATCTGTGGCGTGTACAGCACATTTGCTATTATTTTTATATTTTTTTACTCATTTTCTAATTCATGTGGAATTTATTGCAGCACGTTTTCCATTTTTAGAATTGCTGGCCATTTTCTGGTCAGTACCAGGGTCAAAAAATATCTAAATATATGGGAAATTTTGAAAATTCGCAAATTTTTGCTGGGGAACGAAATATTCTTAATCCAAAAATTAATAGCCATACTAAAACAAATTTAAAAATAAATTAGTACTATGTCATGTTAAATCCAATGAAATACGTATAAGATATCAGTGAAGAACAAAAACAAAAAAGAAACTTATATCCCATTTGCTATAATTTTTTGGAATTTTCAACCCCTTTTGATATTACTTTTAACAGACATTGACCATACTCTTAAGCCAGGCCGGAATGCATCCCTCCTCGTCTTGAAAGATTTGCAGCCTAGTAATTCAGAGAAAACAAATAGGCCTAGCTTGGGTATTCTTCAAAAAGAAATACTGGGCTACCTATTTTCCCAAAGAACAGGTGCATGAGCATTTAGCTTTATTTACTTATTTATGTTTAGGGGACCATGAGCATGTACGTGGGCCAGATTCATGTGAGAGCCTCCCTGTCGGTGTCAAAACCGGCGGATCTCAGGTAGGGGGTCCCGAACTGTGCGTCTAGGCCGGATGGTAACAGGAGGCAGGGGACACGATGTTTTACCCAGGTTCGGGCCCTCTTAATGGAGGTAAAACCCTACGTCCTGCTTGATTGATATTGATGATATGGGTAGTACAAGAGTAGATCTACCACGAGATCAGAGAGGCTAAACCCTAGAAGCTAGCCTGTGGTATGATTGTATGTTATGGTTGTTGTTGTCCTACGGACTAAAACCCTTCGGTTTATATAGACACCAGAGAGGGTTAGGGTTACACAAGGTCGGTTACAAAGGAGGACATATCCATATCCGTACTGCCTAGCTTGCCTTCCACGCCAAGTATAGTCCCATCCGGACACGAGACGAAGTCTTCAATCTTGTATCTTCATAGTCTAACAGTCCGGCCAATGGAGATAGTCCGGCTGTCCGGAGACCCCCTAATCCAGGACTCCTTCAGTAGCCCCTGAACCAGGCTTCAACGACGATGAGTCTGGCGCGCAGTATTGTCTTCGGCATTGCAAGGCGGGTTACTTCTCCGAATACATCACAGAAGAATTTGAATACGAGGATAGTGTCCGACCCTGCAAAATAAGTTCCACATTCCACCTTAGAGAGAATAATATTTTCGCAGATCTAATTTGCTGGCTTGTTTTGACAGCATGACGTTACGTCATGGCCCGGTGATTATTCGAACCGTTTCTTTTAACCAGCCCCACACATAACGCGAGGCAGTTTTTCGACACGTCTTGTCAAAGCAGAGATCGTGTCCCCTTATTACGGGATTCTCATCAATACGGGCGTGGGTAACCCAATCGCGCCATCAATTGCGGCGCTTGGGGGATAAGCGAGTTTTACCAGGCAAGTGGTGACGCTAAGTTTTGTCCACCCATATAAAGGGATAAGGATTCACCTTTCTATCCACGCCTTCTTCCTCCTTTGCTCATCTGCTCCCGCACACTCGAGCTCTAGCGCCCAAGTCCACACTTCCCACCTCGACCTTCTCCAATCATGTCCGGAGCGGCAGGCAAGTGGATGGTCTCCTCCGTCACGGAGGGAGACATCAAGAAACTGAGGAGAGTCGGATACCTGCCGGACGACATCGCACACCGGCTCCCAGATGAGGGGCAGCTCATTCCCACCCCCAGGCCCCATGAGAGGGTAGTATTCCTCACCCATTTCCTCCGCGGACTGGGGTTTCCTCTCCATCCCTTTCCCCGGGGGCTCATGCTTTATCATGGCCTGGATTTCCACGATCTGGCCCCGAACTTCATCTTCAACATCTCAGCGTTTATCGTCATGTGCGAGGCCTTCCTCCGCATCAAGCCCCACTTCGGCTTATGGCTGAAGACCTTCAATGTCAAGCCGAAGGTGGTGGGCGGCCGCCAGGCGGAGTGCGGAGGCGCCATGGTGGGCAAGATGCCCAACATAACATGGCTCGAGGGCTCCTTTGTGGAAACCATAAAGGGGTGGCAATCGGGGTGGTTCTATATCACCGAGCCGCGCGATCCTGCATGGGCAGCGGCCCCCGAGTTCCGATCTGGCATCCCCACGCGGCTCACCTCCTGGAAAGAGAAGGGCCTGCCCTGGGGTAGTTCGAAAGAGCTGACCGGACTCCAAACATGTATTCAAAACATGGTGGACAAGAAGCTCAAGCTTGTCAACATAGTCCAAGTTATGCTCATCCGCCGGATACTCCCGTGCCAACAACGGGAGTTCAACTTGTGGGAGTTCAATCCGGCGCAACACCAAACTCTGAACAAGCTCTTCGACACAACTCATGAAGATGCCTAGAGGGTGCTGTCCAAAAGTGCCGAGGTCCCCCCCCCTATTATTGAGGATTGCGGATTCAGCGCGAAGCGCCAAGCCAGTGCGGTAAGCTGCTTTACCTTTCAAAGGATACTTATTTTTTTATATAGATTGACTCTATGTGGGATCTAAACTCCTGTACCTTTGACAGGACTGGCAGAAGATGGCCGGGCAGATCGACTGTCCGGCTCCTTTGCCCGAAGGCCCCGCGGACGCTCTTCTGGCGAAGATGTTGACTCCGGCCACTTTTACGGTGCTGGAGAAGACCAAGAAAGCCAAGGAAACCCGAAAGAGTTCCCGACGCCAGGCGTCGTCGGACTCACCGTCCGATGACTCTGCGGTGCACTCTTCCCCCGAAGATGAGGAAGAAGGAGAAGAAGATGCTCCCCACCGACTGGGGGAGATAAGAAAAGGAAGGCCGCCCCAACCGGGGAGGCCGGAGGGTCCAAGAAGGGAAGGACTCTCCTTCCGGACAGTTCCACCGCCGCCGATGAAGGCGAAGGCGAGTGGTTGCCCAGGGTTAAGCCCCGGGGAGATCGTGAGTATTCGGATACCAGAGTAACTCATAGGATTCCTTTGTCGCACTACTTTCCCTAACGTCGAACGCAATTATGCAGGCCGCCACGAGCCAATATTGGTGTATCATCAGACGGCTCCTTGGGCTTGTCGGACATGGATAGCGATCCAGTCCCGACCGCCACCTCCCCCCATCCTGCCGACGACGCCGAGGTGTTGTCTCAAGAGGCACCGGATCAAGGGGAGACAGTCCTGGAGGCGCCTCAAGGCGACCTTCCGGACTCTAGGAGCCGTGGGGACGGGCACCCCGAGAGCTCCGAGTTCGGCCCTCAGCCGAACACCGTGCCGGACCCTCCAGCGGTTCCGGGCTCGGGCAGGCGGCCTCCTTCTAAGAGGGGCAAGACGCCTGTGCCGGTGACCTCTGTCCATCCAGAGGCACCGGACAATCTGCTAGAAGAGCTTCGCAGCGCTTCCATCGACGAGGAGCACCGCACTATCATGAGTGCAGTGATCCAGAAGGTTTAGTCTGCCAAGAGTGGATTGACTGAAGCATGTGCCAGCTGAGGGAGTCCTGGATTAGGGGGTGTCCGGATGGCCGGACTATACCTTCAGCCGGACTCCTGGACTATGAAGATACAAGATTGAAGACTTCGTCCCGTGTCCGAAAGGGACTTTCCTTGGCGTGGAAGGCAAGCTTGGCGATTCGGATATATAGATCTCCTACCATTGTAACCGACTTTGTGTAACCCTAACCCTCTCCGGTGTCTATATAAACCGGAGGGTTTTAGTCCATAAGACAACATACAGAACAACAATCGTACCATAGGCTAGCTTCTAGGGTTTAGCCTCTCTGATCTTATGGTAGATCTACTCTTGTACTACCCATATCATCAATATTAATCAAGCAGGACGTAGGGTTTTACCTCCATCAAGAGGGCCCGAACCTGGGTAAAACTTCGTGTCCCTTGCCTCCTGTTACCATCCGGCCTAGACGCACAGTTCGGGACCCCCTACCCGAGATCCACCGGTTTTGACACCGACATTGGTGCTTTCATTGAGAGTTCCTCTGTGTCATCGCCGTCAGGCTTGATGGCTCCTACGATCATCAATAGCGATGCAGTCCAGGGTGAGACCTTCCTCCCCGGACAGATCTTCGTCTTTGGCAGCTTCGCACTGCGGGCCAATTCACTTGGCCATCTGGAGCAAATCGAAAGCTATGCCCCTGGCCGTCAGGTCAGATTTGGAAGTTTAAACTACACGGCTGACATCGCGGGGACTTGATCTTCGACCGATTCGAGCCACTGCCGAGCGTGCCGCACTGTCACGAGGAGCATGATCTAGCTCTACCGCTGAACAGTGCCCTGGAGGCCGCACCCGCATCGGCTTCGACCCTTAATTCGGAGCCAACTGCACCGATCGAGGATGGGTGGTTGGACGCCGCCTCGGGGGCTGCGATCCCAACAGCGATCAAGTCGAACACCAGCCCCGCACTCCGTGAGACTCGTGACTCCAAGGAGCCGGACTCCAAACCCTCCGCGTCCCTGCCGATCGAATCCGATTGGGAGCCGATCATGGAGTTTACTGCCGCGGACATCTTTCAGCACTCGCCTTTCGGCGATATTCTGAAGACACTAAAGTCTCTCTCTTTATCAGGAGAGCCCTGGCCAGACTACGGTCGGCAAGGTTGGGATACGGACGATGAAGAAATTCAAAGCCCACCCACCATCCACTTTGTAGCCACTCTCAACAATTTAACCGACATGCTCGACTTTGACTCCGAAGACATCGACGGTATGGACGCCGATGAAAGAGACGATGAAGAACAAGCGCCTATTGGGCCCTGGAAAGGCACCTCGTCATATGACGTATACATGGTGGACGCACCAAAAGATGACGACGAGGAGCGGAAGGACGCACAGAAGGCTTGTTCCCTCGAAAAGCAGTCAAAGCGGCGACACAATCGCCGCCCCAAATCCCGCCTTGATAGAAATAACGATCACACAAACCCAGTGCTGGAGCAGGGCGAACCGCTGTCGGACAACGGCAATCCGGATAATCAAACCGAACAAACAAATTCTATCAAGGATAATGGTCCGGACGACATAACGCCAGACAGGCACCCGGAGCAGCAGAATGCTCGTAAAAGGCTTGTTGCCACCGCGAGGAGTCTTAAAAAGCAGAAGCAAAGGCTCAAGGCTGCGCAAGACACACTCCAAATCAGATGGAGTAAAATACTCAACACAGCAATGAGGTACAGCGACAATCGCCCCTCCAAGAGCTACCCAAAGCGGAAGCTGCCACCTGAATTCGATGAGGAGGCCTCAGACCCCCCACAACCAAATATCAAAGCAGCCACCTGGCCGGATAGACGACCCCTCTACCAACACAGAGCAACATACAACGCCACTCGCAATACAACACGCGACCCATGCGAGGGATCGCACCCAAAGGACGGCGCAACAAGATCCATCTATGGACCACGCAAGCGTGCCCCAGCATACAATGCAACACAACAAACATCTAAACAACGCGGTACACCTAGCTACAGGGGTGCCGCACACCCTCTATGTTTCACCGATGAGGTGCTGGACCATGAATTTCCAAAGGGATTCAAACCCGTAAACATAGAGACATACGACGGAACAACAGACCCTGGGGTCTGGATTGAGGACTACATCCTTCATATCCATATGGCTCGAGGAGATGATCTCCATGCCATCAAGTACTTACCCCTCAAGCTCAAAGGACCAGCTCGTCACTGGCTTAAAGGCCTCCCCGAAAGCTCCATTGGAAGTTGGGCAGAGCTCAAAGACGCCTTTTGGGCAAATTTTCAAGGGACTTATGTCCGACCTCCGGATGCCGACGATTTGAGTCATATAACTCAACAGCCCGGAGAGTCAGCCCGAAAGCTTTGGAACAGGTTTCTTACTAAAAAGAACCAGATTGTCGATTGTCCGGACGCCGAAGCCTTGGCAGCTTTTAAGCATAGCGTCCGTGACGAATGGCTCGCCAGACACCTCGGCCAAAATAAGCCGAGAATGATGGCCGCGTTAACAAACCTCATGACCCACTTTTGCGCGGATGAGGACAGCTGGCTAGCCAGATGCAGCACCAGCGACCCTAGTACATCTGAAGTTAGAGATGGAAACGAGAAATCACGGCGCAACAGCAATAACAAACGCCGGAATAAAGAAGGCAGCACGAAGGGCACGGCAGTAAACGTCGGATTCAAAAGCTCTCGGCCAGGTCAAAAGCCGCCCTCTAAAGGCACCAGGGATGAACTGTCCAGCCTCAACAAAATTCTGCACCAAGTATGTCAGATCCATAGTACCCCTGGTAAACCTGCTAATCATACCCACAGAGAATGTTGGGTCTTCAAGCAATCCGGCAAGCTCAACGCCGTACACAAGGGGGAGGATACACCAAGTGAAGACGAGGACGAGCCTCCCAAGCAAGACACTGGGGAACAAAAGAAATTTCCACCAGAAGTCAAAACAGTAAACGTGTTACACGTGATCAAGGGAAAAAACAATGCGGCACTCCCAGCAAAATATACCCAAGTGTCTGTCATCACGAAGTCCTGCCACTGCTCGTCTCAACCGATCACTTTCGACCATCACGAGTCTTGATGGACGGTGGCAGCAATCTAAACCTAATATATCAGGATACAATCCGTGGGATGGGGTTAGACCCAAAAAAAAATTCGCCATAGCAATACTACCTTTAAAGGAGTAACACCAGGCCCAAGGGCTCGTTGTACGGGCTCCCTCCTACTGCAAGTTATATTTGGCTCCCCCGATAACTTCCGTCACGAGCATTTAACCTTCCACATTGCTCTGTTCCAAAGTGGCTATCAAGCACTGCTCGGACGTGAAGCTTTTGCTCGCTTTAATGCAATACCACACTACGCCTCCCTTACACTCAAGATGCCAGGTCCACGTGGCATCATTTCAGTGAACGGAAATATCAAGCGATCTCTGCGCGCCGAAGAGAGTGCGGCTGCCTTGGCAGCCGCACACTAAAGGCGCCCGGACCAGTGAAAGCATCCAATAGGTCGTCAAGACCTCAGACACAACTAATCAAGTCCGGCACCGCTATTTATACCGAATAAATGGTCACACCCCTATTTGATACAAGGGGCTCAAACGCGCGCAAACAAGTGGCAATTTCTTCTCATCTTGAATTATACATGGTTTCTTTAAAAACTATCTTTTTGCACGACAACTTTTTCACATGAATTCCTCTCTTTTACAGACGATCATCGTGCTACACTTGTCCAGGATACAGCACAACAGAGACATAGGCGCAGACGTGCAGCAGGGACCCGCTCCAAGGATTCTTTTTATATTAAGATCCTTCGTAAACCTTTTTTTACTGTCTCTTGTTGATACATATCCACCGTTGAGAAGGATGCTGACGTCTTGGCATGTGGCCACGCCAGAACAATGCACATACCTGGACACAAGGGGCTTCTTACAAAGGCCATTATTTAGGCCCGGTTTATACCACAAAGACCGAATACCTTAGGGAGTGTTCGGCGTCGCGAGTTTGGCCCTATATGCATCAGCTCTGAATCATTGTCTTTGGTCAAATGTTGGGTTTGCCCGGCTCCTGTGTTTTGCTGCCTTACGTTCCGCTTTACCGGCTAAGGTAGCACCAGGAGAACTACTGCGATTGTGCCCTGGTTCATCCGGACGAGCACCTCAGTAGAGAAAGCCGAAAACTGACTGTCATGATATAGCGTGAGACTGGTCAACCACTCGATGACCTGTTGGAATGTTAGAATTCCTCCGCCTTAACGAAGGGCCGTTTTCCGGCCAGGCATGTACGCACCCCGGGATCGGGAGAGTGCGGAGCCACCAGGGGCTATCTAGTAGCCCCACTATCAAACTCCTATGGCTAAGTGAAAGTGCTAAAGCATTATAGTCCGATTGCCTCGCTAGCTCCGCTATCACCTCCTTAATAGGACCAAGACGTTGGGTTAAGTGTGAACGCGTGTTTTTTGCGAGCACCTCCGCATTATATGCGTGGGGGTTGAAGCCGACGGCTGCAATCTTTCAGGTTATACACATGTATACATAAACGGCCGCCCGGGAGGCATCATATTACTTTCAGGCAAAAGTATAAAAATAGCCTTATAAAAATTTATAAAAGCATTTCGCTTACAATGAAATTACATATCACTCAAACATAATATTTTTTGAGCACTGGGTCTCTATCAAACGAGCACCCTCAAGAACTTCTTCAAAGTAGTGCTCAGCAGCCATTCGACCTATGGCCGAATCCCGCGCTGCAACAGTGGTAGCGTCCATCTCCGCCCAGTATGCTTTAGCACGGGAAAAGGCCATCCGTGCGCCCTCTATGCACGCCGACCTCTTCATCGCATTAATGCACGGCACCACGTCAAGGAACTGCTGCACCAAGCTGAAATAGTTGTTCGGTTTTGGCCTTTCCGGCCACAGCTGATCCACAACAGACCTCATGGCGAGTCCGGACAACCTATTAAGTTTGGCCCATTCGGCTAATTGGTCCGTCAATGAAAGCGGACGCTCGGGGGAATGGAATTGTGTCCAAAACAGCTGGTCCACTTCACGGTCCGTCTGACCCTGGAAGTACTTGGCCGCATCGGCAGCACTCGCCGCCAAATCCATATACACATCCTCCAAACTCCACAGCCGATCCAGAGAGGCATACCGTGGATCTTCGAACTTCCTCCGCAACATAAAGGATTTCCCAGCTACAATATCCCCGGCTTCCCGCAGCTCCTCCTTCTTTGCCCTCATAGCAGAGCGGATGTCTTTTCTCGTCGCAGCAGCCTTCTCAAGGTCCGATGCCTTCGCTAGGTTTTCCTTTTCGAGAACTCGGCAACGGTCGGCGGCGGCTTTTAATTCTATGGCCATCTTGGCCATCTTATCTCGGCTCTCGCCATGCGCGGCCTTCTCGGCTTTCAACTCTTCGGCCGCCTTCAAAGCAGCCGCATTACCAAACCTCGCTTGTTCCTTGGCTCGGGCAAGTTCTGTCTGCAAGGCTTCAATAGTGGCAGCTCCATTTGCAGTCACAACATATTAAAGATACTGGCATCATGCTACTCTTACTATGTGGCGTTTACCAGATAAAGACACTTACCCTGTGCCTCGTCAAGCCTTTTGTTAACATGCTCGATGTCGGCGTCTGCCGCATCCAACTGTCGTTTTAATTGGGCAAACTCGCTAGTCCGGCTAGCCACTGGAGCTTCCATCACCTGCACATAGAGGCAGTATGGTTATTACCTGGGAATATGATCCTCTGTTCGTCGTCGTTTCCGACGACAACCAGAGTCTCAGGGGCTACTATCTACACAGGGCACACCTAGCATATGCAGGACTATCATACAATATTTTACGTACCTCAAAGCCTGTCAGTAGACTCATAAAAGCTTCATGCAATCCACTTTCGGCGGACGAGATTCTCTCCATCACCGTATTCATCAGCACATGGTGTTCATCTGAGATGGCTGCTCGCCCCACCAACTCCCTCAGAACATCCGATCGCACACCAGACGGAGCCGGACTCTTTTGTCCGCTCTCTTTGGGAGCCGGACACTGGGAGCTTCGGGGGTTAATGGGATTATCTTCTGGCCTCACCGGACTCGGAGAGGCCCTCCGCGACGACACTTCGGGGTCGCCCGCTTCCGGAGCGGAGGAATCCGGAGGAGGCGTTTCGCTCTCCATCATCTCTGGAAGAAGATCCCCCGAAGACGAGCTCATTTGAGAGGGGCTAAGACCCGAACTGCAAAGATATATGCGGTGGTTATTTTCTTAGAAGAAAAAGATGGCATACCTGTACTATTAAAGTATCTCGGGTCACTTACGACTCGCTGGAGAATTGATCCCCCCGCAGACTTTGTGCGGCAAAAGCACCCCCCAAGGTAGGACCCTTTGTGGGAGACTTCTTCTCCCGTTTGGAAGCTTCGGCTTCTGGATCCCCGAGCACAGTCCTTTTCCTCCTCCGGTCGTCTTCCTTCATGGAGACGCTCGCTCCCTCGGTTAGAATGGGTAGCGTTGGGGGCCCGCGTCCGCCCGTATTATCCTCCCCAGTATCTTCCTTTAAGGGCTCCGGGCAAGGTGCGACCTGGAGCATCTTTTCCAATACCGGATTGTCCAAACCCTCAGGGAGGGGGACCGAACACCGAATCAACTTCGCCTTTGTTAGCCAGTCCTAGTCAAAAAGCGAACTCTCAGAAATAACTTCGCAACAAATGAGAGATAGTATGCTCGGCCGGAAGATTCCTTACCTGTTCGGCGGCGCGGTTACTGCTCAGGCCCACGTCCTCGGTGATTTCCGGACACTCTACCTGAGGTCCGAAGAATAACTTGTACATCTCCTCGTGTGTCAGGCCGAGGAAATTTTGAATGACACGCAGTCCCTCGGGATTGAACTCCCACAAGCGAAGGGGCCGGCGTTTGCAAGGATGGACTTGACGAACCAGCATAACTTGTATTACCGCGACCAGACTAAAATCTCCATTGAAGAGATCTCGAATGCGGCTTTACAGTATAGGCACGTCCTTGGCTAGACCCCAGCTCAGACCTCTGCTGATCCATGACATCAGTTGTGGTGGAGGGCCCGAGCAGAAAATAGGGGCGGCCGACCACTTGGCACTTCTAGGAGCCATGATGTAGAACCACTCATGTTGCCACAATTCAGACGGCTCTGGAATGGAGCCTTTGGGCCATGGAGCTCCCGTCATCTTGCATATTGAGGCACCTCCACACGCCGCATGTTGCCCCTCGATCATCTTCGGCTTTACTTCAAAGGTCTTGAGCCACAGGCCAAAGTGAGGGGTAACCCAGAGGAAGGCCTCACACACGACAATAAATGTCATGATATGGAGAAAGGAGTCCGGAGCTAGATCATGGAAATCTAGCCCGTAATAAAACATCAAACCCCTGACGAAAGGATCCAGAGCAAGGCCTAGACCTCGGATGAAGTGGGAGACGAACATGACGTTCTCGTTGGGTTCGGGGGAGGGGACGGCCTGCCCTCAGGCAGGCAGCCGATGCAAAATCTCGGCAGTCAGATATCTGGCCTCCCTCAACTTTTTGATGTCTTCTTCCGTGACGGAGGAAGGCACCCATCGGCCTTGAAGGCTAGATCCGGACATGACTGAAGGTTCGGAGCACCTGACCTGAACTTTGGGTGTTTGAGCTTGAGGTGGGGGAAGGATTCGATTGAGCACGGGAGGGAAAAAATAAAAGCCTTGTCCCTTTATAAAGAGGGTGAATATCAAGCGTCCTCTCTGTGGCCGTTTGGACTTGCCTATAGTCTAGGAGTCCTAGAAGCGGTTGGGTTGCCCACGCCCGTATTGAAGAGAATCCTGGAATAAGGGGACACGATCTCTGCTTTAACAAGACGTGCCAAGGAAACCACCTCGCATGACACGCTGAGGTGGGATAATAAAACGATTCGAATAAAGGCTTGGCCGTGGTGCGATGTCGCACTACGGAATACGTCAGCAGATTAGATTTGTGTAAATATTATTCTCTCTATGGCAATATGTGGAAACTTATTTTGCAGAGACGGACACTATCTTTGTGTTCAAAATCTTCTATGAAGTACTTGGAGGAGGAACCCGCCTTGCAATGCCGAAGACAATCTATGGGCCGGACTCGTCGTCATTGAAGCCTGGTTCAGGGACTACTGAGGGAGTCCTGGATTAGGGGGTGTCCGGATGGCCGGACTATACCTTCAGCTGGACTCCTGGACTATGAAGATACAAGATTGAAGACTTCGTCCCGTGTCCGGAAGGGACTTTCCTTGGCGTGGAAGGCAAGCTTGGCTATTCGGATATATAGATCTCCTACCATTGTAACCGACTTTGTGTAACCCTAACCCTCTCCTGTGTCTATATAAACCGGAGGGTTTTAGTCCGTAAGACACCATAGGCTAGCTTCTAGGGTTTAGCCTCCCCGATCTCGTGGTAGATCTACTCTTGTACTACCCATATCATCAATATTAATCAAGCAGGACGTAGGGTTTTACCTCCATCAAAAGGGCCCGAACCTAGGTAAAACTTCGTGTCCCTTGCCTCCTGTTACCATCCGGCCTAGATGCACAGTTCGGGACCCCCTACCCGAGATCCACCAGTTTTGCACCGGATCAAGGGGAGACAGTCCTGGAGGCGCCTCAAGGCGACCTTCCAAACTCCGGGAGCCGCGGGGACGGGGCCCCCGAGAGCTCCGAGTTCGGCCCTCAGCCTAACACCGTGCCGGACCCTCCAGCGGTTCCGGGCTCGGGCAGGCGGCCTCCTTCTAAGAGGGGCAAGACGCCTGTGCCGGTGACCTCTGTCCATCCAGAGGCACCAGACAATCTGCTGGAAGAGCTTAGCAGCGCTTTCATCAACGAGGAGCACCGCACTATCATGAGTGCGGTGATTCAGAAGGTTCAGTCCTCCAAGAGCGGATTGACTGAAGCATGTGCCAGCCTTCTAACAGGCTTTGAGGTAAGTGTTTTGAAATGTAGTAGAAATATTACCGCATAGACAGTAGCCCCTGATGCTTTGTTCGATGTTCACAAAGAAAAGCCGAACAGAGGATCAAATAATATCACAGGAGTCTAATATAAGTATGTCAATATGCGTATGCAGGCCTCGCTGCTGGCGTCCGCCGCACTGACTGCGGAGGTCGCCGTACTGAATCAGGACCTCGAGGGGTCCAGGAAAGAGCTCGGCCTTGCCAAGAGGCAGCTCGAGGAGAACAAGGGTAAGTAATACCCTATCTTATGTATATGTATAAAAGAGGACGCGATTGCAAAATGACAGGATCATCGTATGTTTGCTAGGGGCCACGACCGAGGTGGCGACCCTAAAGCAAGCACTAACCAAGGCCGAAGATGCAGCGGCCAAGGAGCGCACCGAGCGAGAGAAGCACGAGGCTCGGGTGGGCGAGGTGCAGCAAGAGCTCCAGGCTCTTGTGGCGAAGCACGAGGTGTTGGAGCTTGACTCCAAGACACGGGAGTCTGAGCTTGCCGCGGCCCTCGAGAGTGTAAAAAGTGCCAAGGCCGAAGCTCAAAAGGCCCTCCAAGAGATCGACGCGATGAAGAAGATAGTGGCGGGTAAGGCTTTCTATATGCAAAGCGAGCATGTAAAAGTAAATTACCGGTTACTTACCCGGATCCGGAGCTCCTCAGGAGCATTCGCAGATTTGCCCCATAGTGTGTCCGATGCCGCACAATTTCACCAGGCCAAGGATGGAAGCTCGACGGAGAGGTTGTTCTGGTCTCAGTATGCTGAGGCCGAACATCCGGTGCCAATGAGCGACCAGCTGAAGCAGATGGTCGAGCTACATAAGGCGGCCGATCAGGCCATGTAGAGCTTTATAGTCCGGCTGTGGCTGGGCGACGCCCTTCCGAACAGCTTCTTCGGCCTGGTGAGGTGGCTTGTGGATGCCTGCCCGCGGCTGGAGGTCGTCAAGCGATCTGTCTGCATTGAAGGTGCACGCCGGGCTTTCGCCCGTGTGAAATTGTAGTGGGTCAAGCTAGACGCCGTGAAGCTGATCAAGGAGGGGCCGCCGGAGGACAAGGAGCACCGCCACCCCGAGATGTACTACGAGGGTGTTCTGCCGGGTGCCCGTCTTATCGCGGATGAGTGTTCAAAAGATGTAATATTTGAATAAGACTTGCTCGTTTTATCCTGTATTTATGAAAACTTATTTCATATGCGCTATGCAACACTTGTTTGAATTTAAAATATTACCTTCTGTTTGGCCGTTTATCCAATCTGAGAGATGGCTAGTCCTCGGCTTCTGCCCCCATGCCACGAGTGCTGGGGTGTTCGGGATAAACCTGAGCACTCTTGTTCCCATATTTGGGTGCTTCGAGGGAGGTGCTCAACACAACGAACAAGGCAACCGGACTAATAATGCTTTATCACTCCCACTTAGCCATAGAATTCTATAATTTTAAATTCCGGCGAAGCCCCTGGTATTTGGAAGGCCGAATTCGGGGCGCGATACACGCCTGTAAGCCGGACAGGGCCGGCCCCTCGCCCTAAGCGGCATAAGTCTTTAGGGACTCGAAAAACCTCGCCGAACAGCGACCAGTCTCTCGCTTTATCATGACAGTCAGTTTTAGCTTTCTCTACTGAGGTGCTGAACCCAGCAGAACCGGGGCACAATCGCAGTAGTTCTCCTAGCGCTACCTTAGCCGATAGAGCGGAACGTAAGGTACCAAAACATAGGAGCCGGGCAAACCCAACATTTGACCAAAGACATGATTCGGAGCTGATGCATATAATGCTATAAGTTCGGGGTGCCGCACTTGTGAAAGTGTTCGGACTTTTCACACCGCATTGTGGGGTACATAAGCCCCTGGTGTATTGCCGTACCAGAGTGTATGGTTGCAAGGCGTCATTAATGAACATATATATATATATATATATATATATATATATATATATATATATATATATATATGGAAAATAGATTCTACCACCTAGTGGTAGTTACCACCATCCCCACTGCCATTCGATTGCATCAAGATATGTGCCTTTCTTAATGGGTCATGGGCACCATAAAATCAGATTTTTTTTTTTATGCCCGATCTGTTTGTTGGACTGAGCTTCCTAATTTTGTGGGGCGCCCAACCTTTTCTCTTGCCGTTTAATATTTCATTCATGGATACACGCTGAACCAGGATGACACAATCCGGTTAGATCTCCCTCTCTCTCTCTCTCTCTCTCTTCAAATTCAAATCTGCGTGAGAAGACTAGATCCGCAAAAATGTAGGTGACATCAAGTCGGTGGATCCATGCATGCGTGAGGCAATTGATTCTTCCTTGTTTCTTGATTTTAGTGCACACGCGGTTGATTTTCCTGGACTGGGTGTATCTAAACTAATTGGAAGGTATTTATTGGAGGTAGAAGTCCCAGTTAAATGCTAATTGGTGTTACTTCGTCTGATCTCTTTAGTATCACGGATGGGTGAAGAGGATTATCAGCGGGGAGGGGTCCAATATGATGATCCCGTGTGCAAAGACTGACCCAGCATGGCCTTGATGTGCGACTACGGCAAGCGGTTGCGGCGACAGCGGCAACACGACAACGTTCCGGTACGGCGTCGACGAAGAATACATGTGGCTGCGTGTAGACGAATGATGTCGTTGGCGGCGACGATGTATGTGTGAGGACATGGTCACATTATGGTTTGAAAGAAGTTTTGTATGACCGTTCAAATCTAAGCTTCAGGAATCGGTGAAACGATAGACAAACTACTTGTACTGTTGTACACTATAAATTCTTGTACACTGCATATTTTCTCCTCTTTTTTGCGGGGTTCATACGTTCTCCTTCATTATACCAAATACTACTTTTTAATATACTCATTCTTGGATGAATATACTCTCTATAGTGTAGATGAATATAATCCTCTCTTATACAATCTTTAATAAGGCCGTTGAAGACGGCCATATGGAGTATGTTAGAGGATGGAGTATGCAGTATACATGAAGCCTTTTCGGTAAATTTTAGTGAACACGGAAGCCATTAAGAATCTGATTTTTGTTTGAGCACGTACTTGATAACTTAATTATACTCAAAAGTAAGAATGATCTACTCTAGCACTTGTCTACTAACCGGGATTTCATATTACCAAGATAAGCATATACTCCATACTCACCCGCAAAAAAAACATATACTCCATACTCCAGTCTCTAGTTAAATGTGCATACTCCATACTATGTGTATACCACTTAAATGGAAACGAAGCATGTGTATACAACTAGTGTTCACGTGATTCTATACTGTAAAAATGGAGTATCTATGCCACTGGAAGTATATATTAAATGAACATACGCGACTGGAAGTATACATATACCCAAGAATATACCTTTTCCAAACTACATATACTCCTCAGCACATACCATATACTCCTTTCAATTCCACACTATGTACTCTATACTATATACTCCTTTCAACTCCATGCTACATACTATATACTCATCGCTCCAAAATATATTATTTTCCAAACAATATACTACGTACTATTTTCCAAACAATATACTATGTACTATTCCAAACTAGTATGTAGTTCTACATACTCGAGTCAGAAGTATACAACAGATTCCTCAAAAGTAAAATAAGAGATGTTTGGTCCAGCACGTTCAGCTTATAAATATCTTATCCATTCATGGTGATGCATTCGGCCGGCTAGGGAAATAGCAGGTTGTTGAACTAACTCACACCATTTATTTAATTATTTAATTAGACGTTTAGTTACCTATCGGCTATTGGATTCTTTCGCATCCACCAACCCGTTTGGTTTAGAGATAAGAAGAGACACGTGGCGAGCAAACAGCTAGGGGTAACTACCATTGTTTGTAGATAAAATTTGTCCTATATATATATATATAACAAAAATGCAATAATAGTCGTAATGTCATGCATTGTTTATTAAAAAATTGCGTTAAAGCAGAGTGATACAGATAGTGTGATAAGCAAAGAGTAGGACTATGTCCCTTCCAAGGGCAAGCTGAGGAATGATATTAAATTGAATATTTCACTCGTTACTGTAATCAATCTGGGAATTCCATGGTATAACGTAGCTGTCTGCCTCCTTGGTTGCTGCATCATGTGTTCGGCAATAGTGCTGCCGGACAGTGTTTCCAGAGATTAAGGTCCTCAAAGAAAAAGAAAAATAACCAAACGGGAAGCCCCTAGTGCGGTTTAAGCCGCGTCTTGGGGCGTGCCGCAGTTGTTCCCCCTTTCCCACTTGTGCCCATGGTATTTTTAATGCGTAATTATGTACACGCGGCACGAATATCGCCGTTGGGCTGGGATTGGGGTGGCCGCCGTATTGCTATGCGAGCTCAGATCACGCCAGGCGGTCTATTTGCCGATTGCCCCGAGCGCGCTTGAAGGTGTCCGGTCTTTGAAGCGCCGAACTGGTTGGTTGCCTTGAGAGGCTGCTTTGCGCTTCTGCTGCGAGGGCTGCGGTGCTGCTCCCGCTGCACCATATGTGTTTCTGTCCTTCCTATTCGAAATCGTGGTAGAATTCATGTTTCTACTCTGTATCCTACTACTATGCTAGTCCACTGATTAGTTTCATCTCTGTGATAGCCGTCATGATTTATTTTGTGCTTATTCGGATTAAATCTCGTAGTAACTTGCTCATATATTCAACTAGCGCAACGTCCCCTACAGCCACTCCCGTTTCATGGACGGCCTGGTCGATGTTGGAATTTTTCTAGTAGGCCTTTATAAGGTGAGCTCTTCTACCACTTGTATGAGCATGAGACGAGGAGACCTACACGCGCGCTCCTCCTCCTTGCTCGCCTCGCCATGCCACGCCTCGTCACGACGTGCCGCGGGTTGCGGGATTGAGCCGAGCCGAGGACAGAGCTATACTCCCACGACCTACCCGGCCCGCACTATATAGTTTCTCACCACCGTTTTAGATCATTGCGCTGCCAAGCAAGTCTTCTCCATCCCTCCTTTCCATGTGCACCGGGAGAAGGGACAGCAGGCCTCCAGAACCCCGCCTCTCATGATCCTGTACGGGAGAGGGGCGATCAGGTTTTTTAGGGAGCGCACTCGCGCGACTACTGGCAGCGATGACTTCGCGAATGACGACTTCTTCCCCGACCTCGGCAACCTCATCCTCGACATGGGCGACAACGTCAACGCCGGCAACCAGTGAGATACAGGGTGTAGGAAGCGGTTTGGGAATTTGCATGCCTTCACAACCAGTGAGATACTCCGTACAAAGTACGACAGAGAAATAACCACAGAGAAGGAAGCTAAAAGTAAACAATCAAACGAGCATTTTTGCATTTGTTTTGCATTGAATCATTTCACAAGCTTGACTAGTGCTGTTTTTCTACTTTTACAAAAACCGCATCGTAATGTTAAAACATGCATTTGCACGTACATAAGTAATAGTAGTACTCCCTCCGTCTAGGTGTATAAGTCTTCCCTCCTTCTTGGTCACGGTGCAAAACCGAAGATGACTTATTGACCTGGACGGAGGGAGTAGCACAGTCTGCAAGCATATATCGAGAGAGACGTGTAGTGCGATAGTATATAGTAAAGTTTGTGCTATATGCACGTACTTGCAAAATGCGTACGAATACACAAGGTTTCCACACTTTTCCTTTTACATACTTAATTAAGGACGCTAAAAATTCCTGAACGTTCGGGATTTATCATTTGCATCCCAAAACTAATGAGATCGCCTTACGAAACAAAAATTATACTCCTCCTAAAAGCCACGGTGCTCGCAGGAGCGCTTGCGGCACGCCACGAGTGCCCTGGTGCGTGGTTGTTTCCCAGCGTGCCGACACAACGCCTCTTCCTCAGCCGCGCAACTCGCGAGGTGCTGACTGGCGGCTTGCCGGTGGACGAGCGCGATCTCACTGGTGTGGTGATCCGGCGCCAACAGGTACTCCTCCTTGCTGGAAGTGTGCACCCGGTCCACGTACCGCCAAGCGTAGATGAGGCGCTTGGGCCCGACTGCACTCAGGGCGTCAGCACGGGCGTCCTCCGCCACCCTCACGGCCCTCGCACGAGCCTTCTGCCAAAGAGCCAATTGCCTGACTCTCTCGGACGCGACATAGGCCTCCCAGGCAGCTTGTTCCGCGGTGCGCTTCTCTTCCTCGGCCTTCTTCTCCACCTCTATTTTGGCGCGCTCTGCTGGAGGCAAAGCCTCCCACAAGGTGACATCCATTTCTTTCCAAAGCTCCTCAAGGCTGGGGGGCTCGGTGGGCGGCGCGACGTTCTCCTCGTAGCGGGGAGCCGACGCGTCCTCCGGCGCGCATGTTGGCGAGATTGGGAACGCCGACGCGTCCACCTCGACGCGTCATGGCGAGGAGAGGAACGCCGACGCGTCCTCCTCGACTAGCGGCGGTGAGGAACGGAATGGCGACGTGTCGCGTCGCAGCGAGGAGCGGAACGCCGACGCGTCCTCCTCGACTAGTGGCGGCGAGGAACGGAACGGCGACGCGTCGCGTAGCGGCGAGGAGCGGAACACCGACGCGTCCTCCTCGACTAGTGGTGGCGAGGAACGGAACAGCGATGCATGACCGTCTGCGCGGTGCAGCGAGGGGCTCCTAGGGCTTGGGAGGGGCGATGCCATGGTGGTCGACGTGAGAGGGAGGGGGAGGAGATAGCGATGAACATGAACGTGAGGGGGAGGAGATAGCGATGTCGTGGGAGGCGTAGTATTTATAGCGAGCAATGGCACACCTACGTAAGATATGGACTGAGCTGCACTGACTTAACTACCGGTCCAGTCGCGTCACTAACATGTGGGCCAGACCCCTGTTGGGCCCATATGTAAGTGACCGAATGCACCTGCAGTTAAGTAACAGCTACGTGGGCATATTTGTTGGAGTAAATTACGGGGGAGCGAAGGGGTGGAAATATTGCTGGTCACAACGGATTGGACGAGCGTGGGGGAGGAGAGTCATGCATGCAGATTTTTTCACATGGGGTGGAGTGGTGGGACCGTCGGAGGGAGAAGGAGAGTTTGGCAGGCATATTGTTTCCACACATGGAGAGGAAAAGATTTGGAGACGAACGGGCTTCCTGCAGGTATGGGGAACGGTGCATAATAAGTCATCTTGCACGTTGGGCTAGGTATAGTCTCAAGTCATTAAAAACAAACACGCCCCACACATGTTCATATTTCAAGGTGCACTAAATTATTGCATGCGATGATTAAGACTGGCCATAATGGTGGTATCTTAGCTGGTATCATGCACACGGGAATAGCAAACATGCTGATGTGGCAAAGAATTAAAGAAGAGAGGGGGTTAGAGTAACTAGTGTTCATGCATGCATTGGTAAACACATTTTTTTGTGGAGAACGACAGCACTAGTTGAGTACTTTTGCAGACTTCAAAAACTATTCCACAATGTGTCAACAATCACAATGTCAAATCAATATTTTACACTCATTATAAAACGTAGTTCTTATACTCATTATAATCAGTACTCCCTCCGTCTAGGTGAGCAAGTCATCTTAGATTGTGCACTGTGACCAAGGAGGAGGGGAAAACGAGAGATCTTAATGTTTATTTGCTAATTAATAGCATTGCATGCAATGAACTAACCACTGCATGTCGTGTTTGGTAGTCTCAAGTCATTAAAAGCATGCACACCCACATCTCCTATTGGTTGATATGTCAAGAAACAAGAAATGAGGTAGAAGTTAATGCACCACGCCTAAGTGTTTTGGGAGTATTGTAGATATTGATATTTTTAGTATAAATTTGGTCGTGGGATTTCATTGATGTCTGTCAAAGCGTTGACAGGTCTGTTATGCGTGACCTGAAGATGAAAGCGTTGAGCATCTCGAAGTTGATCAACAATCTTCAATTGTCAAAGATTAGCCGTTCGGCCAATAAGGTGGCACACTTAATCGCTAAGTATAGCTTTGACAATAGATTAGATGGTATTCTTGTAAATAATGTACCACCCTGTGTGGTGAATATTGTATCGATGGAGTGTACTGGTGTGGCTGGTTAATTAATATAAGGTGGTGTTCAAAAAAAGTATAAATTTGGTCAAAGACTTTGCAAATGGTTGACGGGAGTGAAAAAGACCAGAGGGAGTATCATGCATGCGGAGTAGGCAAAAAATTGCTTGTCTAAAAAAGGCAAAAAAATTGCTCATTTATAGCCGGTCGTAGTCTCAAAGGGCGCGACCGCGCGAGGGAGGTGAAGGTCGTGGGAGGCGTGATGTTTGACGGAATTAAGTGAAGTTACATCCACGCGCCGGCATGGCATGCGAACAGGCAGAAGCTATACCGTCGGGCCTACGATATGGGTCTAGTAGACATGACATCTAGTGGGTCCCGCATAGTTCTCGAGAACTCTTTGGGGGCTTGCAGCCGTTTATCCACCGGGCAAGCCAGCAACCCCACGCCGTTCGCACGCCCTACTCGTCCCCGTCTTCTACCTTACAACAGTTCACTCCCAGTCGTCCCGTCCTTTCACATTAGTTCGCTCCCAGTTTTTTTTGTGTGGGGTACAACAGTTCAACTTCTCCTAACCCTCCTCCAAAATCCATGGCCTCCCAAATCTCCATGGTCGCCGCTGAGTACCAGGTTAGAGCCATCACCGGCGATCAGTTCATCGTCATCTACACACGTGGATCCGAGATGGTGAAAGCATGGCTTGCTCGCTTCCTACGCATGTTCAACAGTTCAACGGATGAGTGGGTCGCTGGGCTAGATGTTGAGTACACCACAGTCCTGGGACAAGAGAAGGATCTAAAGGACGAAGAGAGGAAGAAGCCCGCCGTGATCCAGGTTTGCGTACATAATGTTTGCTTGTTCTACCACATATGCCATGCCGACGTTGAGTGCCAGGATTTTAAGAACTTCCTCAAGGACAAAAGAGTGAAATTCGTTACTGTAGACTTTAAGAACGACAGTGACGTCCTGCGTCGGATAGGTCTTGTTGTAGGCCAGCCCTTCGATCTCCAGAAGGCAAGCCTGGTGTCCTCCTCTCAACCTTCAATGCTGACCCTGGCAGCAGCCATGATTGATCCTTTGTATGCTAAACTGAAGAAACCTCATCACGAGTTTCATCATGCATGGGAGTCGAAGACATTAGATGAAGATCACATCCTGTACGCAGCAATGGATGCCTACCTTTGTTTAAATATCTACAAGGGTTGGATGAAGAAGCAGAGCCCAGTGTCCGGTTCAAGCAAAGAAGCGTCGGCGAAGAGGAAGAGGAAGAGGGACGAGGACGAAGTCGAGGACGTGGACTCGGACTCCAAGTAGGTGGCAGTGCCGTCGCTCATGTTGGTTCTACTGCAGTGTCAAGCGGACTAGTTGCTTATTAGTTTATTTTCAAGGGTGTGTTGTGCTGAGGCCCCAGCAGAACTATGTTTATGTTCTTTCTCGTTATTTGAACTCTTTAGTGCGTACAGTAGTACTAGTACTATGTCTTACTATTGTTCTTCTTGCAGTTGGTACTACTGCTCGTATCTTCGTGTTCCTACTATACTTAATACGTTCTACTAGTAGTATAATTTGGGTCAGTCAATTTGTGAAAGAAGTTCGACGGAGCGAAGGAAGAAGACGGCAGAAGAGGTGGAAGAAGCCCTTCTAGCCATCCATGTTGCATCAAACGGCTCACATGAGTCGACTGACCCAAATTGCTCCTTCAGATTACAGGATCCACGTGACATTCAAGGTCTCGAAGGTAGATTCCACGTCCACACCCGGTTTGCAAGCTCGACACGCGCGCGACCGGCTTCCGCCGCGACAGCCACCATGCGCGCCTCCTCCGCGCGGGCGGAGACGACAATGACACGCTAGTTCCTCCTCGCCAGCGTGCTGGTGCACGCGCTCGTCCTCCTCTTCGTACGCTGCGTGCATAGACGTGGCTCCACAAGCTGCTCGCGTGCTTGGCAGCGCGGCAGCATCGCGAAGAGGGACTGCAGACGACTTGAGTGGGCGAGCCTTCGGCTTCATGGCACAGGGATGGCGGTGACACGGCGGTGATGGGCGAGAAATTGTTGGTCGGAGCAGGCGGGCGCCGGCATGCGCAACGGCGGCGGCGGCATATTGATGAGTGCGCGTGTGGGAGCTTACTTTAGTTTTATATATAAGGTTGGTCAAACTTAAAATAAAACCGTACTAGTACACGTAAACATTAGACTTAGGCAGTGCTTTTATTAGTTACTAGCTTATGTTCTTGCCCATTGTGACCAGCCTTAGTACCACGGCCACGATACGGAATCCTGTGCAAGCGCGTGAACCGCAGCCGCGCGGTCGATCGAACGGTGCGTCACCGTGTCGCGCTCGAAGGACATCCACCGAACCTTTTTGTGTGTGTGAAAACAATCCTCGAATATTACTCAACTTTTTTTCCTGTGAAAGTTCCTGACGCTGCAATATTTCCATATATTTGAATTTAGCTCTAGTTCGTGTTTATTTGGATTTGGACGTTTTAGGTGCGCCCTAGTTTTTTTTAATACTGATTTTGTGTGTGTGACTGAGAGAGAACGTGTGTATGTGTCCATATGTGTGTTGTGGCGGAAGGGCAATGTGGAGACGGTGTGCATGTGATATAGACATAGAGAGGTGTGAATGTGCAAATGATCGTGCATGAGTGAGACATAGACAGATGCCGATACGTTGTGTATACATGAGAGAACGGTCTTCTAGTTTACTTGTGTGTGTGAGAGAGAGAGAGAGGGAGACAGAGAGAGGAGCATCCGTAACACAACAACCATCTCTCTCGATTCGTCCGTCCGTCGCACGGCACGGTCGCATGCAACACATGCATCAACGCGCACATTTTGACACCCTCACCCGGCCCCTGCCCACCTCAAGGCCCGCACAGTCTCTTCGTGAATACCCATTTCTCTCCTTAGGTTTGTTTTCTCTCAATATATGACACACACACACACACACACACACAAAGAGACACACGCAGCACAACACACACACACACTCCCCCGAGCACACAATTCATCCCCATCCAAGGTTATACGGAGACTACTCTCGCTTGTGCTTCTTTGCACCCCAACATGCACAACACCTCAATCTTCAAAGAGGGCAACGAGCAGATCGAAGACGGCGACCACACCGCGCTAGAGAATGCGGGGTCATTTGGAAGCAGGGTGATGTGACGACGGCTGACTGACTCCTCCCCCCACCCTCTCTCTCTCTCTCTCTCTCTCTCTCTCTCTTGCACAAAATTACCAATCCCTCTCTCCCCCACACAAAATTGTCAATCCCTCAACCAACGAGATCCTTACCCTCTCATCCATGTTTTTCCTGCTCTCCCATCAAACATGTTGTCTCTTCTCCTTCCACGTATACAGAATCCAGATGCACACGCATCTCATGTATATTACATGTATGCATCTTTCTCACAGACCTAACTTCTTCCTCTCTCTTTCTCTCTCTATCTCTCTCTGTCTCGTTAGGTTTGTCTCCTACTCTCTCGTCCACATACATACAATCTTTCCCTCCCTATCTGCTCCATCTTCAAAAGCTCCCTCTGCATGTTTCATTCACACATTGGGATATGTCAAAATGTTGCTTCTATAATGGCTGATGTAGAGTTATGGTTGTTCTTGTTGCATCCTACAAAGTAATAACTATGAAATGCATTTAGATTCTCATTTGACTGGGATTATGTGAGTTTGAGTATGTTGTGAAGTACTATAGACCTTGTATACATCTTGGGATTCGACAATGATTGTAACTATTGAATTGTATAGACCATTACATTCGAAGTCAATAGCCTAATATATTTATTTCACAATTTCAACAAATGATTAGTTCACTACAAACTAAGAAAACAAATGTGTACTCCCTCCGTTTTTATTTAAGTGTGCGTATTAGCATTGGTCAAAATCAAGTTTTGTAAACTCTCAGAAAGCTTATAACAAAAAATATTAACATATACAATAACAAATAAATACCATTACATTTATTATTGAATGTACTTTCACATCATACATATTTGTTATGGTAAATGTTTATATTTTTCTATAAACTTGGTCAAACTTTAAGAAGTTTGACTTCGGTCAAACCTAATATGAAGAGTTTACTACTACTACTTGCTAGTTGCTTAGCCGAATCACTCAACACGCCACACGGGGAGTCCAGTGTCACAAAATTTTGAGGTCGGCGGGAAAATCTCCCGCGGCCCTGATTCGAGAAGTGGGAAGTTACCATCATAGCCTTCGGAACAGGCCTACGGATGACGCTTGGTATGGGGTTGTTTTCGTAACTTCAGGTTCACCCTACCCAGCCAACCCCACCCCGGCACCCAGAGTAGTACACCTGAATACTCCCCAATTTCTATCACCACCGCAAAATAGACTTCTCCACGGCACCGCAGCCTTCGTGCTCCTCCCCTTTACATCGGCGCACTCGTCCGCCGCAGCGCATCTGCCTCATCGATGACCTCGTACGCCGCACTGGAGCCTGTCCACCGTCGTCGTCGTACACGGAGCCTCTTCCCTGGCATCGTCTTCCACGGTCTCGGATCTGCTTCCTGGAAGCCGACGCCAAGCGCAGAAGTACCACCGTTGTGGACAATGAACTAACTCCCGTTGCTGACCATGACTCACAGAGGCCGCCGCGACCATCGTTCTCCTCCTCGATTGGTAATGTGTGTATTGAATCACTTAGCAGTACATGTGCAATTCCAATTTTGTTCATACCTACCCTTTAAATTTCCTGGGTGCTATTGTTCCCGTAAAAGTAATTGGTTATAGCCTCCATTGTCCAACAGAATATCAGCTTGTAATTGTGCGTCGCTCCTGTATCGCGATGTGCTTGGGTAGGTTTTTCATCTGCAACCAGTAGTGTGGCAAATGATGGAAATGTTTTTAGAACTAGCAAAATTCCCATGCGTTGCACGCATCAAGATGCATTTGTATGAGTAGTTTATCTTGTTGGAGATGCTCTAACATGGCAGACGAGTGCTTTAATGTTGCCCACAAGATGCGTGAGTATTACTAGTAGTATATTTTTCTTGCCATGTTGAGATTTTAAAACCACGAGTGCGAACATGCAGAGGAGCAATGAAGACCAAACACGGGATATTGGGGACATCTTCAAGGAGCGTGGCAAGTTAAAGAGGAGCTGCACCGAACTTGTAAAACGAGCTTTGGTAAGTAACACCCTTTCAATTACTTTCGTGTAGCCTCGTGTTCTTCGATGCGTATATGTTGTAGTTTCTGTTTCTCTTAAGCATGGTGTTCTTCGATGTGTAATAAGAAGAGTCTTAATCGTCCTAATGCTTTCGTTTTTAGCTTGATGTAGGAAGTGGGTGTTCTCACCATGTAGTATGTTTTTATTTATTTTTTCCTTTTGAATTCACTTCTCCGAGTTCTCTTTATCTGGCTTCTACTAAATGGATCTAGGTTGCTCTGAGTATTCATCTAAAAAAGAAGTAACTTCATGTCAGGATGCAGTTACTGCGAGGAGGAAAGTATGGTCAACCTCGAGATCATGTTTCTAAAATGAGGATGGATTACACACAAGGTGCTGATACGTCTCCAACGTATCTATAATTTTTTATTGCTCCATGCTATATTATCTACTGTTTTCGACTATTTAGGGCTTTATTTTCCAGTTTTATATTATTTTTGGGACTAACCTATTAACCGGAGGCCCAACCCAGAATTGCTGTTTTTGCCTATTTCAGTGTTTCGGAGAAACATAATATCAAACGGAGTCCAAACGGAATAAAATCTTCGGGAACGTGATTTTCTCACCAAACATGATCCAGGAGACTTGGACCCTACTCCAGGGAGTCAAAGAGGAGGTCACGAGGGTGGGGGGCGCCCCCGCCCCCTAGGGCGCGCCCCCCTGCCTCGTGGGCCCCTCGGTGCTCCACCGACGTACTTCTTCCTCCTATATATACACACGTACCCCCAAACGATTAGAAGAGCAGCCAAAAACCTAATTCCACCGCCGCAACTTTCTGTATCCACGAGATCCCATCTTGGGGCCTGTTCTGGAGCTCCGCCGGAAGAGGGCCGTCATCACGGAGGGCTTCTACATCATCCTAGCCCCTCCGATGAAGTGTGAGTAGTTTACCTCAGACCTTCGGGTCCATAGTTAGTAGCTAGATGGCTTCTTCTCTCTCTTTGTATCTCAATACAAAGTTCTCCCCCTCTCTTGTGGAGATCTATTCGATGTAATCTTCTTTTTGCAGTGTGTTTGTTGAGACCAATGAATTGTGGGTTTATGATCAAGTCTATCTATGAATAATATTTGAATCTTCTCTGAATTCTTTTATGTATGATTGGTTATCTTTGCAAGTCTCTTCGAATTATCCGTTTGGTTTGGCCAACTAGATTGGTAGTTCTTGCCATGGGAGAAGTGCTTAGCTTTGGGTTCGATCTTGCGGTGTCCTTACCCAGTGATAGAAGGGGCAGCAAGGCACGTATTGTATCGTTGCCATCGAGGATAACAAGATGGGGTTTATTTCATATTGCATGAATTTATCTATCTACATCATGTCATCTTGCTTAAGGCGTTACTCTGTTTTTAACTTAATACTCTCGATGCATGCTGGATAGCGGTCGATGAGTGGAGTAATAGTAGTAGATGCAGAATCATTTCGATCTACTTGTCACGGACGTGATGCCTATATACATGATCATGCCTAGCTATTCTCATAACTATGCTCAATTCTGTCAATTGCTCAATAGTAATTTGTTCACCCACCGTAGAATACTTATGCTCCTGAGAGAAGCCACTAGTGAAACCTATGGCCCCGGGTCTCTTCTCATCATATCAATTTCCATCACTTTAATCTTGCTTTGCTTTTTTACTTTGCTTTTACTTTTTACTTTGCATCTTTATACCAAAAATACCAAAAATATTATATCTATCATATCTCACTCTTGTAAGTGACCGTGAAGGGATTGACAACCCCTAATCACGTTGGTTGCGAGTAGCTATCGCTTTGTGCAGGTACGAGGGACTTGAGCGTGGCCTCCTACTGGATTGATACCTTGGTTCTCAAAAACTGAAGGAAATACTTACGCTCCTCTGCTGCATCATCCCTTCCTCTTCGGGGAAAACCAACGCAAGCTCAAGACATAGCAGGTGACAGTTCCCTAATGATGCTGGATTAGACACAAGGTGCAAATTCCCAAATGATGCTAGATTACACACAAGCCCAGTGGAGTCTTCAGTTGTTCGTGTCCTCGTGGCATTTGTAAAGGCTGAAAGAAAGCGTGCAGCAGCCCTTGAGAATCTAGCTGGGTTCCTGAAGAAGCGAAAAGAGCAATCACATGCTCTCTTCACCCAAGCCAAAGAAGAGATGGAAGAAGCCAGAAATAAGCTAGCAGAGGCAGAGCAGGCTAGGCGTCTCCTGCTATCTAAAATTGTTGTCAATACAAAATTTCCTTCATAATAGCTAGGTTCAAATGTTTATCCAGTCAGCATGCCTGTTGTGATGTCCGTGCATCTACTGATGTGGCACAAAATGTTTTTTTCGGGTCATGTAATAACAGCAATTACTTTCCAACCAATAACAGACGAAGCATTGGACATGGTATAGTTCACGCACAAGCCCGACATTCCAAGTTCAACTTCCACATCAAACTCATGTTCACAGATATCTGCACATTTATACATAATGTCCACAACCATGATTCACTTCAAAGCCAAAAAAATGTGAGGAGAGTTATAAATAAAGTAAATCCTCTACTAGTTCCTGCTACCAGTGCGAGCACAACAAGTCAAGACCATCCGTAAATTAATTATATTTTAGTCATTTTTTGTGTTCTAAAATGCCTGCCGGCTCGCGGAAGGACGTGTTGCCGGCACACGCGCGGATTCAATGAAGGCTGGCGGGGCAGTCTTAAGCTGGTTGCACGCGGCGAGGAGGCGTGCTCAGCCGGGCCTGCAGCGAGTGCGGCCCTCTTAGTCGACGCGCCGGTTCAATGCCTGCGCTGAGAGTTCGCGTCTGTGTCAGAGCAATCACTCCCTCCAGTCCTTTTTTGTTTGGGTATAACAAAATTTCATTTTCCATTCACATTTTACAAGTAAAGTTCATGGACAAACTTTGACCCAAAGTACGATGGGGACTAGTAAACTAGAATGGAGGTTGTAGTTTTTTTTTAATCAAAGAAGGGTTTCCCCTTCCGATTTTCATTAAAGAAAACCAGCATCGAAATCTAAACCATAGTATTTTCCCTAGAACTACCAGGTTCAACATCTCGCAACATAAACCCATACAACCTCCATCGCAAAAAAACCATACAACCATACGCCAAGGAGGTACGTAGTACTATGAATTCCATTTTCGCTCCATACCAATCATTCTAAAAACTACTTACTACTTATAACCCGCCATTGAAAATCAGAACTCTTAACCCCACTAAAAAACGGTATTTTAAATGTGGTTACTCGATCTGTGGCAACTGGCGAGCCACCGCGCTCCAAGTCGTTCACCTGTGGTCCCGACCATCAACTCCTACGGATCAAATTATCACGCGAGCTGACTATTCCTACAAAGGTGCTCCACCACGTATCCGGTACCCGCGAATGCAGCAATCGTGCCCCTAGGGTTTTAGGGTTTATTTGTTAACGTCGCCTTTATGTAACACTCATGTGTGCGAGACAGCGAGAGGCCGACTGCGTGCGTGCGCCTCTTCTCTTCATATATGTACTCCACCATTTGTCTGGTGTCCAAAAAATTATAATAACTACTAGCAATGTGCCAATGTGTTGCCACACGATCAAAGTAGATTAATACAGTGGCGGAGCTAGATGCAGACTATGCCTGGGGCTGTGCTATGTTGAGTGATAAACTTCTATGATTTTCTATGCTTTGCATGAAGAAATTACAAAGGAAGTTGTTTCTAGGCCTGGGGCTATAGCCCTAGCTGCCCCAGGCCTGTCTCGGCCACTGGATTAATACATATTCACCGATTTGAGAGAAAAAAAGTCTAGCTTTGAAATACGTATATCACTAAAAATATGTTATGTTTCACTCAAAATATATTCCTTTGGCGGTTTTGATGAGATAAGGGAGGAATGTTGTTGGTTTCAAGATTCGAGAAGTGGTATATGTCTAATTTCTACTCTTACTAGCAAGATGCTCGTGCGTTGCACGGAACATCAAGATCTTGTGGGAGAAAAGGATGAACGAGGGAAGGCCTTATCTGCAAATATGGTGAAGAGTGCGGGTAAATTGCCATATTTTCCTTCCTATCCGTCAGACATAAATCAGACGACCTACATTGCAGGATGGCAGGCCCACCATCATCACCAACTCTATTTTTTATCCCTACTCTTATAATAAGCATTGTCGGTGATGATCGTGTGCCTGCCATCCTGCAATATAGGTCGTCCAATCTATAGTTGACGAATAGGAAGGAAACTATGGCAATTTTGCAAAAAGATACCCACACCCCTCTCCACATTTGCAAATAAGGCCTTCCCTCGTTCATCCTTTTCCCCCACAAGATAAACTACTCATACAAATGCATCTTGATGTTCCGTGCAACGCATGGGCATCTTGCTAGTTGTTGCAAAAAGCCCATGTGTGTGAGAGAGAGAGGGCGAGTGGAGGAGGACGGAGTGCATGTGTGACAAAGACACAAGGAGTGTGTGTGCGATAGGTATCAGCTTAAAATGAAGCGATAGTGTGTGTGTGCACGATCGAGAGGGCGTGTCTCAAGAAGGGAAGAAAAATCTACATAGATACAAGGAGCGGGAGAGAGACATGTATGCGATGGTGGAAGCACGAGTGTGCGGGTGTATAAACCTATCTAGAGGCTAGCTAGTCTATAAATGTTTGTGAGAGAAATACGACTCGGGGTGCGAAAGCGAGAGTTTTGTGTGTGTGAGAGAGAGACGGTAGTCGGGAAGGGGAGTGGAAGCAGGAGTTGTGCGTGTGTGTCTGTGAGAGAGAGAGGAGACGGTAGTCGGGGTTGTCTGATCGGTAAACAAATGAATAATGTCAGTCTGGGATGGAGATGAAAAGGAGACCGCAACAAATATTGTGTCTACAGGAGAGATAGAGAGAGTAATTTTAGTGGTATGAGTCATATGTAGAGACATATAGGGTGTGTGAGAGAATCCCATAGAGAGAAAGACAAAGTGAAAGACGAGTGGAGACTGTGTGTTTGGCGGTGAAAAAGAAAGCTTAGGTACCGAGTGATACCAGAGAACAATAGAGACGTGAGATAATGAAAACCGTGTAATTTATAATGATAGGGAGAGTGTGACACTTCTCAAGGGAGATGTCGAGAGACCATGTTTGCGAGGATAGGAGCAACATGAAGTGAGCGTGCGGGTGAGCTGGAGAAAAGAGAGTGATAGCTACCTGAAGGAGCATGCATGCGAGAGAGATGGGCGTGAAAGGAGTGAACAAAAAAGGGATTCAAATATTTGAATTCGAGACGATGATACATGTAATCCATACTCGAACCAAAATTGATCTATCAAACATGCATATTCATATGAATTCACGCACATCTATGTTATTTAATATGTAGATATTACTGATCCACACATTTTAGTAGAACATAATTTGGTTAAAAAAATTCGAATTCAACCTTAAGATTTCGAGATCGTTGTATTTGTAAATCATATTATACATATAAAGGAGCAGAATTCTTTGTTGTGCTTTTGAAAGTATATATAAAAAATGATGTATGTAGAATGTAATTCCAATTGAAAATGGATCCCGCCCAGAAAAAAAAATAGAATACAACGGGATTCGAATTGAGTTGGCACGGTAAACGTGCACTCTGCAAAATTTGAACGAAGCGGGGAAAGTCGCAGTAACCGCCCGAAACCAAAATCTGTGAGATGGAAATCACTACTGCCTATCCCTGCCACGCAAAGCCTATATGCTAGATTTCTATAGGTTTCGATAGGGGTAGGTTTGTAATTTCACCCAAACGTGACGTAACCGCCTCTCACCCGGATTCATACACGGTGGGCACCAAAACACAGTGTGTCCTCGGCCGAAATCGACTCCCTCCCCGATTCATATTCATACACGGTGGGCGCCAAAAACAAACTCTCGTCGGCAAATATTCGGTGTATGCGAGATTACGGTCCTATCCCCGACCGACTAGTGTTGTTGTGATGTAGGAGAAATTTGAAACGGGGGCTAAGTTTGTAAATTTCCTCGCATTTGAGACAAGCGCGCCCTGAATACATGGTTCCCCCCTTCCTCTCTACCTCCCTTTTCCCCATCCGTACTCCGTGGGCGCCAAAACACCCTCTCCACCCCACCCTCCTCTGTCCGTCGCCGTTCGCCACCCCATCCACCTCCATCCTCCTCCACCATGCCGGAGCTGATACCCCAACGCCGCCGTCCATTACAAGAGATCGACCTCTCTCATCCACGGCTTCGGACCGGGATCCTTGCATCCCGTCCTCTCGCTTCATCCCCGCCGTCGTCCACCTTGTCGGCACCGCTCCTACGACCGTCTCGTCCACCGTGCCCCGCTGCCACCGTCTACCCTCCTAGATCTGCTTCCACGCCGCCGACAGCCATCGCCACCGCAGCACTGCCAAATTCTCAGCAGATGCGTACACGGTGCCGCACCAGAGGCGGTACTCTTTCGTATCTGCTCAACTTATTTATCGCAGCAAGAAAATAGATCGCCACTGCTTTACTCTGATTTCTTGTCTTGGTTGCGAAGTTGCCTTTGTCCGGCTTGCACCTTCAGATCCGCCATGGCACGCTCAACACCATACTCGCAATGCTTATGGTTTTCCCCTTTTATATTCCACACTAGTTAAATCACAGTAGACTAAATTTCAAAATTGGGTCAGTCGATTTTTCAGAGCTCGCCGGAGTTCACCAGTGCGATCGAAGGGGCTCGGGTGGGGACGATGGTTGTGGGGGCAGTGGTGGGGCCTCGTCGAATGAAGAAAACTCGACGCGGGTGGGGGCGGGGGTGGGGTGGCGGAGGAACACAGGCGGTGGGGCCGGTGGTTCGGCCGGCGGCCCGTGCGGTGTTCTGTATGGGAAGCACAGTATGTTCCTTGTCAGGAAGGGGAGCAGGGACATCTGCAGTCAACAGTTGATAGAGATGGCATGTACGTGACCGATAGGCTTTCAATTACTAGCGGCAATACAACACCATAATTTCCAGCCAGTTCCACTTTCCCGATTTATATATCCTGGTTATGGTGTGCCCCTGTTATGTACACTATGATCTGCCTAGTTGTTGTGTGCTCTTGTTATCATGGTTTGGCAATAAACTCTCTATACAGTATATTATGAACCTATCATCTGCCAGCTATCCTTACTTCTGGAGCCTATTTTTTTGTGTACTTGTGCCAGATTATATAAATGCACGCACCATATTACAGCACACATGAGCTCTCTCATCAGAATCCAGTGATAGCACACAAGTGTTTACAGGGGCGCCCCTATATTAGAATATCATCTGCATTACAAAGATAATCTCACAACTATTTATGTTTTCATGGTTCTCAGATATTATACGCAATTACAGTGAATATCAGAATCCGCGCATCAGAAGAATATTGTGGAACACTGCAATGACTTACAAAATTGGCAGCAAGGCATTGAGTGCCATTCTGGAAGCAATGAAACTCGTACGCTCCCCACCTGTTGATTCTTGTTCAGAATATCATCCTAATGACTATTCTAACCTCGAGGAGTCAAAGGCAGATGGCCTGTCCTGTTCACCCATCAAGGTGCATGTTCTAATTTGGCAAGGTTTTATTGATTGCGCGTATCTTGCATATGTTGTCTTGCATTTCTTCTACTTTGTTGCACCGCCATCTGCTTAGTTTACTCATCATATATGTCGAGATGCCATGCCCATCCATTATCAATACATATTCCATCTGTCATCATACCATGTTTTTCCACTCAAATGTTGTTCTTGTGCATCAGACATCAAAAAGGAAGAGGGTGATTGCCGAACCTGAAGGAGCACCAGCAAAGTCCTTGAAAAACGTGGTGGTGCCGGAGAAATCAGACAGCACCCCACTTATATTGGTTGTACAACCAGTGACACAAAACGTAGGACCGACTCCAGCAGACTGTACCCATACTTCACTGGCCACACCACTAGCCCCACCACACAGGACCTGCACTCCAGCAAAAGGTATACCGATTTCATTTGCCATAGCACCAGCTGTACCACAGAAAAATCCCACTCCAGCAAAAAGTACAGCAAGTCCACCGGCCGAAGACCTATCCCAACTGTAGAGACGGCCAATTCCTGCAGATTGGAACCCCATTCCATTTATTCCCAGTTTAAAAGACAATGCTTTCAATGTTGTTAGGGACTACGTGCATATATTCCCATCATGGGAAGATTATTGTGAAGACAAACACCATTTTCACATCTTCCTGTCCAACTTACGTGTAAGTGCTATTATTCATGGCTATTATTTTCCTGTTTTCTGCTGATTGAACACATCAATGATTTACATTACATTGTTGTAACTAGGCGAGGGTCAATCTGGATAGTCATGACGAGCAAAGCTTGCTTGTGCTTTTCAAGGAAGCATTGCAGCAGTATCGGTGTTACCTGAGGAAATCACACTTTGATGGCAAGTCTATAAACGAATTTCCGGTGAAGTCTCCTGTGCTAAATTTAGAAGACATTGAATGGAAAAACCTTGTTATGCACTGGTCTCGTTCCCAGGATGAGGTACTGTCTATGAAATCACATGACAATTTGAACTTCTACTTTTCCGCATGTGCCTTACGGATCTTTTTTGCAGGAAATCTGCTCGAAGAAGAATTCCGGTTTGACAAGAATGACAGGATATCGCAAATATGCTGCCCGCTGCTTTGCTCTTGTTAGTACCTGTTGTCCTGTATCACTGTACTTGCATACATACCTGGTTCATTATGTGACAGCAGTATGCATGATAGCTTGCTTATCAATTGTTCGCTCCAAATTATCTGATCTGTATGAATGGTTACATTAGTGTAGAATATATCCAATGCCAATGTTTTTTAGCTCTGCATTGTTCTTGTAAGTACATGCTGTCCTTTATCAGTGTACTTATAATGACAGGTAGTTGTTCATGTACCATCACTCTGCAGCTTATTTTCCTTTGCCCTCCATTTTCTACACATCAGATCTATATTTACTCTTACCATAAGGTTGGTACTGAAGAAGTTTAGATGTGCATTGCTCTTGGCTGTACCTTTTGCCTGTATCGCTGCACTTACATTTATAGCTACTTGGTTATGTAGCATCACTCTTCATCTTATCTTAAATATTCTCCATTTTTTCGTATATTATCACATCTATATTTACTCTTAACAAAATGTAGAATAAAGGCAATGCTTTTGAAGAAGATCCTGTGGTAAACTTCTTGAATTGCCCCCCCCCCCATCAGCATGGACAAGGCCTTTATAGAGCCTGTCTTCACCAATAATGTAAGTTTGTCCATCTCAAGCCTTCAAACTTTGTTGTATATATTTGGTTAGGCATGACTGCAACAGCTGTTTATTTTTGGTGTTTGCATCAAATTGCTTGTTTAAAGTTTATTATATGTAGTTCATAAACAAAAGTTTGTCCTTTCTCAATTTAAGTTTTCAGTTGTACAACCAAGTTCCTTCTTCATACCATGTAAATTAAACTATACAGAGCAAGTGATCTTCTTTTGCACTGCATGTATGCTTCTGTTCTTCATCTGTAATCCAGTGGTGTGGTGAACCTACCCACTACAGCACAATGTCATATTCTGCAATGTCTTAACTATGAAAAATGTCATATCATTCTACTATTATTTAAACCGTCTCTTTATTTGCCAATCTGAAATGGTATAAATTGACAGCACACTAACCATTGATACTTATGAGTTCTTGATCTGTAATCCAGTGGTGTCGTGAAGCTGCCAACTCCTTCACAATGTCATTTCCTGCCATGTCTTGACCTGAACAATACCATATTGTGTTAATGCAAATTTAAACTATGTCACTTTATTCGTCAATAAGAAATGTGATGAATTGTCAGCACTGATACTTTTATGTGCAAAGCCTGTCATTTGTCTGCTTGTTTATCTTTCAGAGTGAGGAAGATATAAGTGTTGAACAAGTGCAGTCCCATCATCTTGCTCAGCTGCTTGCGCTGCAGCTCCCCAGTAGGGCTAACCTTTCTTGAACTCTATGGAAGTGCTGTCGGTTTTGTATATTATTTTTTCAGCGTGTTTATTTGCACTGATGGCGATCTTTGATGCCCAGTGTATGTAATCTGATGTCTGCTTGTGCTTTATTATCATAGTGGCGAACTTTGGTGCCTAGTGGATGTAATATGTTGTAATTTCTTTATTGTATAGTATAGATTTTTTTTCTTATTCACGATGCTGCAGTTATTTTACTGTATATATATCCTGTCTTCGCAGTAAACCGGCCAAACCGTAAAATTATGGTACATAATCGGGCTGTCATGCAATCAGGATGTAGGTTGGGCCTGAAACGTGCCGATCAGCTCACGGGCCGGCAGCAGCCCGAAATGAACCCCGGCCCATGATTGTGCGAATCAAATCACAGGCTTTTAACAGGCCGAAAAATTGTCTCGATCCTTGTTTGTCCCAATCAGATATCGGCTGCGAGCAGGCCGGATGCAAACCGGGCCGTAGTTAGGCCCAACTATATGAAGGGCTTTTAACAGGCTGAAATTAATATAGGGCCGAAATGTTAAACGGGCCCTTAACAGGCCAAAACTAATATCAGGCCGAATTACTAAGTGGGCCTTTAGCAAGTGGGCCCAAAAGCATAGTGTCCAGTTGATGGGCCGAATCTGATATGGGCCATAATTAGGCCCAAAACCTCTTAAAGGGACGGACCTGATCTGGGCCGTAATTTGGCCCAGAACATGGTAGGCTTTTAACAGGCCGGATCTCATATGGGTCACTATTAGGCCCGGAGCGTGGCAGGCCATTAATAGACCGGATCAAATATGGGTCGGCATTTGGCCCAAAACATGGCAGCCAGTTAACGGGCTGGCCAACTAGGGTCCTCAAAATCTTGTGGGCCTATACCTGGGCCGGCCCATTAATGTTGGCGAAATCTCGTGGGCCTTTAGCTGGGCCAGCCCATTATGATCCGCAAGAATTTTGTGGGCCTTTACCTGGGCCGGCCTATTATGGCACACAAAAATCTTGTGGGCCTTTACCTGGGCCGGCCCATTATGGCCCGTGAAATCTTGTGGGCCTTTAGCTGGGCCAGCCCAGTATGGTCTGCAAAATCTCGTGGGCCTTTAGGTGGGCCGGCCCATTAGGGTCCGCAAAATCTTGTGGGCCTTTAGTTGGGTCGGCCCATTTAAACTTGTTGGGCCGTGCCACGTGTTGACGTATCATAGGCACCTTCTGTCCAGTGAGTGGATGACATCTGTCCCGACGATGAGCCGACACGTGTTTCCTCTAGCCAATGATGATTTTACACGTGGAAAATCCCCATTGGTCGGGGCTGTTAATGGGTTATCGGATCCAAAACCCTACCTGATAGCTTAACGGCGTTCCGTTACGGTGGATGCCATGTGTCGGTCACCCTTGACGAAAGCACTTCTGTGATGCGCGATTTATCGTCATGGAAGTGGACACTTCCGTGATGATAATTTTGGTAATGTCATGGAACACTTCTACGATAGCACAGGTATGACTATCTTGATTCTTTCATAAATTTGTCATGGATGTACATGCATGACAAAAAAAGCGACCTACTGTGACAAACACGTATCATCACGGAAGTGTATTTTTTTGTAGTGATATGAAGTCTCCGACAAGTTCTACAGTTGTAAGTGTTGGGGAACGTAGTAATTTCAAAACATTTCCTACGGACACGCAAGATCATGGTGATGCATAGCAACGAGAGGGGAGAGTATGATCTACGTACCCTTGTAGATCGACAACGGAAGCGTTAGCACAACATGGTTGATGTAGTTGTACGTCTTCACGGCCCGACCGATCAAGCACCGAAACTACGGCACCTCCGAGTTCTAGCACACGTTCAGCTCGATGACGATCCCCGGACTCTGATCCAGCAAAGTATCGGGGAAGAGTTCCGTCAGCACGATGGCATGGTGACGATCTTGATGTACTACTGTCGCAGGGCTTCGCCTAAGCACCGCTACAATATTATCGAGGACTATGGTGGAAGGGGGCACTGCACACGGCTAAGAATATGATCACGTCGATCAACTTGTGTCTCTAGGGGTGCTCCCTGCCTCCGTATATAAAGGTTCAAAGGGGGGCTGCGGCCGGCCAGGAGAGGGCACGCCAGGAGGAGTCCTACTCCCTCCGGGAGTAGGATTCCCCCCCTTTCCTAGTTGGAATAGGATTCGGGAGGGGGGAAAGAGGAGAGAGAGAAGGAAGGGGGGGCGCCGGCCCCCTCTCCTTGTCCTATTTGGACTAGGGGGGAGGGGCGCGCGGCCCAGCCCTGGCCACCTCTCCTCTCTTCCACTAAAGCCCACTAAGGCCCATATACCTCCTGGGGGGTTCCGGTAACCTCCCGGTACTCCGGTAAAATCCCGATTTCACCCAGAACACTTCCGATATCCAAATATAGGCTTCCAATATCAATCTTTATGTCTCGACCATTTCGAGACTCCTCGTCATGTCCGTGATCACATCCGGGACTCCGAACAAACTTCGGTACATCAAAACTCATAAACTCATAATATAACTGTCATCGAAACCTTAAGCGTGCGGACCCTACGGGTTCGAGAACAATGTATACATGACCGAGACACGTCTCCGGTCAATAACCAATAGCGGAACCTGGATGCTCATATTGGCTCATACATATTCTACGAAGATCTTTTATCGGTCAGACCGCATAACAACATACGTTGTTCCCTTTGTCATCGGTATGTTACTTCCCCGAGATTCGATCATCAGTATCTCAATACCTAGTTCAATCTCGTTACCGGCAAGTCTCTTTACTCGTTCCATAATACATCATCTCACAACTAACTCATTAGTTGCAATGCTTGTAAGGCTTATGTGATGTGCATTACCGAGAGGGCCCAGAGATACCTCTCCGACAATCGGAGTGACAAATCGTAATCTCGAAATACGCCAACCCAACATCTACCTTTGGAGACACCTGTAGAGCACCTTTATAATCACCCAGTTACGTTGTGACATTTGGTAGCACACAAAGTGTTCCTCCGGCAAACGGGAGTTGCATAATCTCATAGTCATAGGAACATGTATAAGTCATGAAGAAAGCAATAGCAACATACTAAACGATCGGGTGCTAAGCTAATGGAATGGGTCATGTCAATCAGATCATTCACCTAATGATGTGATCCCGTTAATCAAATAACAACTCTTTGTCCATGGTTAGGAAACATAACCATCTTTGATTAACGAGCTAGTCTAGTAGAGGCATACTAGTGACACTCTGTTTGTCTATGTATTCACACATGTATTATGTTTCCAGTTAATACAATTCTAGCATGAATAATAAACATTTATCATGATATAAGGAAATAAATAATAACTTTATTATTGCCTCTAGGGCATATTTCCTTCAGTCTCCCACTTGCACTAGAGTCAATAATCTAGATTACACAGTAATGATTCTAACACCCATGGAGCCTTGGTGCTGATCATGTTTTGCCCGTGGAAGAGGCTTAGTCAATGGGTCTGCTACATTCAGATCCGTATGTATCTTGCAAATCTCTATGTCTCCCACCTGGACTAGATCCCGGATGGAATTGAAGCGTCTCTTGATGTGCTTGGTTCTCTTGTGAAATCTGGATTCCTTTGCCAAGGCAATTGCACCAGTATTGTCACAAAAGATTTTCATTGGACCCGATGCACTAGGTATGACACCTAGATCGGATATGAACTCCTTCATCCAGACTCCTTCATTCGCTGCTTCCGAAGCAGCTATGTATTCCGCTTCACATGTAGATCCCGCCACGACGCTTTGTTTAGAACTGCACCAACTGACAGCTCCACCGTTTAATGTAAATACATATCCGGTTTGCGATTTAGAATCGTCCAGATCAGTGTTAAAGCTTGCATCGACGTAACCAGTTACGATTAGCTCTTTGTCACCTCCATAAACGAGAAACATATCCTTAGTCATTTTCAGGTATTTCAGGATGTTCTTGACCGCTGTCTAGTGATCCACTGCTGGATTACTTTGGTACCTCCCTGCTAGACTTATAGCAAGGCACACATCAGGTCTGGTACACAACATTGCATACATGATAGAGCCTATGGCTGAAGGATAGGGAACATCTTTCATTTCCTCTCTATCTTCTGCAGTGGTCGGGCATTGAGTCTGACTCAACTTCACACCTTGTAACACAGGCAAGAACCCTTTCTTTGCTTGATCCATTTTGAACTTCTTCAAAACTTTGTCAAGGTATGTGCTTTGTGAAAGTCCAATTAAGTGTCTTGATCTATCTCTATAGATCTTTATGCCTAATATTTAAGCAGCTTCACCGAGGTCTTTCATTGAAAAACTCTTATTCAAGTATCCCTTTATGCTATCCAGAAATTCTATATCATTTCCAATTAGTAATATGTCATCCACATATAATATCAGAAATGCTACAGAGCTCCCACTCACTTTCTTGTAAATACAGGCTTCTCCAAAAGTCTGTATAAAACCAAATGCTTTGATCACACTATCAAAGCATTTATTCCAACTCCGAGAGGCTTGCACCAGTCCATAAATGGATCGCTGGAGCTTGCACACTTTGTTAGCTCCCTTTGGATCGACAAAACCTTCTGTTTGCATCATATACAACTCTTCTTCTAGAAATCCATTCAGGAATGCAGTTTTGACATCCATCTGCCAAATTTCATAATCATAAAATGCGGCAATTGCTAACATGATTCGGACAGACTTAAGCGTCACTACGCGTGAGAAGGTCTCATCGTAGTCAATCCCTTGAACTTTCCGAAAACCTTTTGCGACAAGTCGAGCTTTGTAGACAGTAATATTACCGCCAGCGTCAGTCTTCTTCTTGAAGATCCATTTATTCTCAATCGCTTGCCGATCATCGGGCAAGTCAACCAAAGTCCATACTTTGTTCTCATACATGGATCCCATCTCAGATTTCATGGCTTCAAGCCATTTTGCGGAATCTGGGCTCACCATCGCTTCTTCATAGTTCGTAGGTTCATCATGATCTAGTAGCATGACTTCCAGAACAGGGTTACCGTACCACTTTGGTGTGGATCTCACTCTGGTTGATCTATGAGGTTCGGTAGTATCTTGTTCTGAAGTTTCATGATCATTATCATTAACTTCCTCACTAATTGGTGTAGGTGTCACAGAAACAGGTTTCTGTGATGTACTACTTTCCAATAAGGGAGTAGGTACAGTTACCTCGTCAAGTTCTACTTTCCTCCCACTCACTTCTTTCGAGAGAAACTCCTTCTCCAGAAAGTTTCCGAATTTAGCAACAAAAGTCTTGCCTTCGGATCTGTGATAGAAGGTGTATCCAATAGTTTCCTTTGGATATCCTATGAAGACACATTTCTCCGATTTGGGTTCGAACTTATCAGGTTGAAGTTTTTTCACATAAGCATCGCAGCCCCAAACTTTCAGAAACGACAACTTTGGTTTCTTGCCAAACCACAGTTCATAAGGCGTCGTCTCAACGGATTTTGATGGTGCCCTATTTAACGTGAATGCGGCCGTCTCTAGAGCGTATCCCCAAAACGATAGTGGTAAATCAGTAAGAGACATCATAGATCATACCATATCTAGTAAAGTACGATTACAACGTTCGGACACACCATTACGCTATGGTGTTCCGGGTGGCGTGAGTTGCGAAACTATTCCACATTGTTTCAAATGTACACCAAACTCGTAACTCAAATATTCTCCTCCACGATCAGATCATAGGAATTTTATTTTCTTGTTACGATGATTTTCAACTTCACTCTGAAATTCTTTGAACTTTTCAAACATTTCAGACTTGTGTTTCATTAAGTAGATATACCCATATCTGCTTAAGTCATCTGTGAAGGTGAGAAAATAACGATATCCGCCACGAGCCTCAACATTCATCGGTCCACATACATCTGTATGTATGATTTCCAACAAATCTGTTGCTCTCTCCATAGTACTGGAGAACGGTGTTTTTGTCATCTTACCCATAAGGCATGGTTCGCAAGTACCAAGTGATTCATAATCAAGTGGTTCCAAAAGCCCATCAGTATGGAGTTTCTTCATGCGCTTTATACCGATATGACCTAAACGGCAGTGCCACAAATAAGTTGCACTATCATTATCAACTTTGCATCTTTTGGTTTCAACACTATGAATATGTGTGTCACTACTATCGAGATTTAATAAGAATAGACCACTCTTTAAGGGTGCATGACCATAGAAGATATTACTCATGTAAATAGAACAACCATTATTCTCTGATTTAAATGAATAACCGTCTCGCATCAAACAAGATCCAGATATAATGTTCATGCTTAACGCTGGCACCAAATAACAATTATTTAGGTCTAATATTAATCCCGAAGGTAGATGTAGAGGTAGCATGCTGACTGCGATCACATCGACCTTGGAACCATTTCCCACGTGCATCGTCACCTCGTCCTTAGACAATCTTCGCTTAATCCATAGTCCCTGTTTCGAGTTGCAAATATTAGCAACAGAACTAGTATCAAATACCCAGGTGCTACTGCGAGCATTAGTAAGGTATACATCAATAACATGTATATCACATATACCTTTGTTCACCATGCCATCCTTCTTATCCGCCAAATACTTGAGGCAGTTCCTCTTCCAGTGACCAGTCTGCTTGCAATAGAAGCACTCAGTTTCAGACTTAGGTCCAGGTTTGGGTTTCTTCTCTTGAGCAGCAACTTGCTTACTGTTCTTTTTGAAGTTCCCCTTCTTATTCCCTTTGCCCTTTTTCTTGAAACTAGTGGTCTTGTTGACCATCAACACTTGATGCTCCTTCTTGATTTCTACCTCCGCAGCTTTCAGCATTGCGAAGAGCTCGGGAATAGTCTTATTCATCCCTTTCATATTATAGTTCATCACGAAGCTCTTGTAGCTTGGTGGCAGTGATTGGAGAATTTTGTCAATGACACAATCATCTGGAAGATTAACTCCCAATTGAATCAAGTGATTATTATACCCAAACATTTTGAGTATATGCTCACTGACAGAACTGTTCTCCTCCATCTTGCAGCTATAGAACTTATTGGAGACTTCATATCTCTCAATCCGGGCATTTTCTTGAAATATTAACTTCAACTCCTGGAACATCTCATATGCTCCATGACGTTCAAAACGTCGTTGAAGTCCCGATTCTAAGCCGTAAAGCATGGCACACTGAACTATCGAGTAGTCATCAGCTTTGCTCTGCCAGACATTCATAACATCTGGTGTTGCTCCAGCAGCAGGCCTGGCACCCAGCAGTGCTTCCAGGACGTAATTCTTCTATGCAGCAATGACGATAATCCTCAAGTTACGGACCCAATCCGTGTAATTGCTACCATCATCTTTCAACTTTGCTTTCTCAAGGAACGCATTAAAATTCAACGGAACAACAGCATGGGCCATCTATCTACAATCATACATAAACAAGCAAGATACTATCAGGTACTAAGTTCATGATAAATTTAGGTTCAATTAATCATATTACTTAAGAACTCCCACTTAGATAGACATCCCTCTAATCCTCTAAGTGATTACGTGATCCAAATCAACTAAACCATGTCCGATCATCACGTGAGATGGAGTAGTTTCATTGGTGAACATCGCTATGTTGATCATATCTGCTATATGATTCACGCTCGACCTTTCGGTCTCCGTGTTCCGAGGCCATATCTGTATATGCTTCGCTCGTCAAGTATAACCTGAGTATTCTGCGTGTGCAACTGTTTTGCACCCGTTGTATTTGAACGTAGAGCCTATCACACCCGATCATCACGTGGGGTGTCTCAGCACGAAAAACTTTCGCAACGGTGCATACTCAGGGAGAACACTTCTTGATAATTAGTGAGAGATCATCTTATAATGCTACCGTCAATCAAAGCAAGATAAGATGCATAAAAGATAAACATCACATGCAATCAATATAAGTGATATGATATGGCCATCATCATCTTGTGCTTGTGACCTCCATCTTCGAAGCACCGTCGTGATCACCATCATCACCGGCGCGACACCTTGATCTCCATCGTAGCATCGTTGTCGTCTTGCCAATCTTATGCTTCTACGACTATCGCTACCGCTTAGTGATAAAGTAAAGCATTACAGCGCGATTGCATTGCATACAATAAAGCGACAACCATATGGCTCCTGCCAGTTGCCGATAACTCGGTTACAAAACATGATCATCTCATACAGTAAAATTTAGCATCATGTCTTGACCATATCACATCACAACATGCCCTGCAAAAACAAGTTAGACATCCTCTACTTTGTTGTTGCAAGTTTTACGTGGCTGCTACGGGCTTAAGGAAGAACCAATCTTACCTACACATCAAAACCACAATGATAGTTTGTCAAGTTGGTGCTGTTTTAACCTTCGCAAGGACCGGGCGTAGCCACACTTGGTTCAACTAAAGTTGGAGAAACTGTCACCCGCTAGCCACCTTTGTGCAAAGCACGTCGGGAGAACCGGTCTCGCGTAAGCGTACGCATAATGTCGGTCCGGGCCGCTTCGTCCAACAATACCGCCGAACCAAAGTATGACATGCTGGTAAGCAGTATGACTTATATCACCCACAAATCACTTGTGTTCTACTCATGCATATAACATCAACATATAAAACCTAGGCTCGGATGCCACTGTTGGGGAACGTAGTAATTTCAAAAAAAATCCTACGGACACGCAAGATCATGGTGATGCATAGCAACGAGAGGGGAGAGTATGATCTACGTACCCTTGTAGATCGACAACGGAAGCGTTAGCACAACGTGGTTGATGTAGTCATACGTCTTCACGGCCCGACCGATCAAGCACCGAAACTACGGCACCTCCGAGTTCTAGCACACGTTCAGCTCGATGATGATCCCCGGACTCCGATCCAGCAAAGTGTCGGGGAAGAGTTCTGTCAGCACGACGGCATGGTGACGATCTTGATGTACTACTGTCGCAGGGCTTCGCCTAAGCACCGCTACAATATTATCGAGGACTATGGTGGAAGGGGGCACCGCACATGGCTAAGAATATGATCACGTGGATCAACTTGTGTATCTAGGGGTGCTCCCTGCCTCCGTATATAAAGGTTCAAAGGGGGGTGCGGCCGGCCAGGAGAGGGCACGCCAGGAGGAGTCCTACTCCCTCCGGGAGTAGGATTCCCCCCTTTCCTAGTTGGAATACGATTCGGGAGGGGGGAAAGAGGAGAGAGAGAAGGAAGGGGGGGGGCGTCGGCCCCCTCTCCTTGTCCTATTCGGACTAGGGGGGAGGGGCGCGCGGCCCAGCCCTGGCCACCTCTCCTCTCTTCCACTAAAGCCCACTAAGGCCCATATACCTCCCGGGGGGTTCCGGTAACCTCCCGGTACTCCGGTAAAATCCCGATTTCACCCGGAACACTTCCGATATCCAAATATAGGCTTCCAATATATCAATCTTTATGTCTCGACCATTTTGAGACTCCTCGTCATGTCCGTGATCACATCCGGGACTCCGAACAAACTTCGGTACATCAAAACTCATAAACTCATAATATAACTGTCATCGAAACCTTAAGCGTGCGGACCCTACGGGTTCGAGAACAATGTAGACATGACCGAGACACGTCTCCGGTCAATAACCAATAGCGGAACCTAGATGCTCATATTGGCTTCTACATATTCTATGAAGATCTTTTATCGGTCAGACCGCATAACAACATACGTTGTTCCCTTTGTCATCGGTATGTTACTTCCCCGAGATTCGATCGTCGGTATCTCAATACCTAGTTCAATCTTGTTACCGGCAAGTCTCTTTACTCGTTCCGTAATACATCATCTCACAACTAACTCATTAGTTGCAATGCTTGCAAGGCTTATGTGATGTGCATTACCGAGAGGGCCCAGAGATACCTCTCCGACAATCGGAGTGACAAATCCTAATCTCGAAATACGCCAACCCAACATCTACCTTTGGAGACACATGTAGAGCACCTTTATAATCACCCAATTACATTGTGACGTTTGGTAGCACACAAAGTGTTCCTCCGGCAAACGGGAGTTGCATAATCTCATAGTCATAGGAAAATGTATAAGTCATGAAGAAAGCAATAGCAACATACTAAACGATCTGGTGCTAAGCTAATGGAATGGGTCATGTCAATCAGATCATTCACCTAATGATGTGATCCCGTTAATCAAATAACAACTCTTTGTCCATGGTTAGGAAACATAACCATCTTTGATTAACAAGCTAGTCTAGTAGAGGCATACTAGTGACACTCTGTTTGTCTATGTATTCACACATGTATTATGTTTCCGGTTAATACAATTCTAGCATGAATAATAAACATTTATCATGATATAAGGAAATAAATAATAACTTTATTATTGCCTCTAGGGCATATTTCCTTCAGTAAGATGGAGGAAAACAGTTCTGTCAGCGAGCATATACTCAAAATGTCTGGGTTGCACAACCGCTTGTCTTAGCTGGGAGTTAATCTTCCAGATGACTCGGACATTGACAGGATCCTCCAGTCGCTTCCACCTAGCTACAAGAGCTTTGTGATGAACTACAATATGCAAGGGATGGAGAAGTCCATTCCTGAGTTATATTCAATGCTGAAATTAGCGAAGGTGGAAATCAAAAAGGAACATCAAGTGTTGATGGTGAATAAGACCACTAGTTTCAAGAAGGGCAAGGGTAAGAAGAACTTCAAGAAGGACGGCAAGGGAGTTGTCGCGCCCGGTAAATCAGTTGTCGGTAAGAAGCCAAAGAATGGACCCAAGCCCGAGACTCAGCGCTTTTATTGTGAGGGAAATGGTCACTGGAAGCGGAACTGCCCCAAGTACTCAGCGGATAAGAAGGCCGGCAATGCCAAAGGTTTATGTGATATACATGTTATTGATGTGTACCTTAACAGCGCTCGTAGTAGCTCCTGGGTATTTGATATCGGTGCAGTTGCTCATATTTGTAACACAAAACAGGAGCTGCGGAATAAGCGGAGACTGGTGAAGGACGAGGTGACGATGCGCGTCAGGAATGGTTCCTAGGTCAATGTGATCGCCGTCGGCACGCTCCCTCTACATCTACCTACGGGATTAGTTTTAAACCTCAATAATTGTTATTTAGTACCAGCTTTGAGCATGAACATTGTATCTGGATCTCGTTTAATGCGAGACGGCTACTCATTTAAATCTGAGAATAATGGTTGTTCTATTTATATGAGAGATATGGTTTATGGTCATGCACCGCTGGTCAATGGTTTATTTTTTTTAATCTCGAACGTGATGTTACACATATTCATAGTGTGAATGAAAAAAGATGTAAGGTTGATAATGATAGTCCCACATACTTGTGGCACTGCCGCCTTGGTCACATTGGTGTCAAACGCATGAAGAAACTCCATACAGATGGATTTTTGGAGTCTCTTGATTATGAATCATTTGACACGTGCGAACCATACCTCATGGGAAAAATGACCAAGACTCCGTTCTCCGGAACAATGGAGCGAGCAACCAACTTATTGGAAATCATACATACTGATGTGTGCGGTCCAATGAGCGTTGAGGCTTGCGGTGGCTATCGTTATGTTCTCACCCCCACTGATGACTTAGGTAGATATGGGTATGTCTACTTAATGAAACACAAGTCTAAGACCTTTGAAAAGTTCAAGGAATTTCAGAGTGAGGTAGAGAATCAACGTGACAGGAAAATAAAGTTCCTACGATTAGATCGTGGAGGAGAATACTTGAGTCACGAGTTTGGCACGCACTTAAGGAAATGTGGAATTGTTTCACAACTCACGCCGCCTGGAACACCTCAGCGAAATGATGTGTCCAAACATCGTAATCGCACTCTATTGGATATGGTGTGATCTATGATGTCTCTTACCGATCTACCGCTATCATTTTGGGGTTATGCTTTAGAGACTGCCGCATTCACTTTAAATAGGGCTCTGTCGAAATCCGTTGAGATGACACCGTATGAATTATGGTTTTGAAAGAAACCTAAGTTGTCGTTTCTGAAAGTTTGGGGATGCGATGCTTATGTCAAGAAACTTCAACCTGAAAAGCTCGAACCCAAGTCGGAAAAATGCGTCTTCATAGGATACCCTAAGGAAACTATCGGGTATACCTTCTACCTCATATCCGAAGGCAAGATCTTTGTTGCCAAGAATGGATCCTTTCTAGAGAAAGAGTTTCTCTCGAAAGAAGTAAGTGGGAGGAAAGTAGAACTTGATGAGGTATTGTCTCTTTAACCGGAAACTAGTGCAGCTCAGGAAGATGTTTCTGTGGTGCCTGCACCGACTAGAGAGGAAGTTAATGATTATGATCATGAAACATCGGATCAAGTTGCTACTGAACTTCGTAGGTTCACGAGGACACGTTCCGCACCAGAGTGGTATGGCAACCCTGTCCTGGAAAACATGTTGTTAGACAACGGTGAACCTTCAAACTATGAAGAAGCGATGGCGGGCCCGGATTCCAACAAATGGATTGAAGCCATGAAATTCGAGATAGGATCCATGTATGAAAACGAAGTATGGACTTTGACAGACTTGCCCGATGATCGGCAAGCCATATAAAATAAATGGATCTTTAAGAAGAAGATAGATGCGGATGTATAAGGCTCGGCTTGTCGCTAAGGGTTATCGACAAGTTCAAGGGGTTGACTACGATGAGACCTTCTCACCCGTAGCGAAGCTGAAGTCCGTCCGAATCATGTTAGAAATTGCTACATTCTATGATTATGAGATATGGAAAATGGACGTCAAAACGGCATTCCTTAATCGTTTCCTTAAGGAAGAATTGTATATGATGCAGCCGGAAGGTTTTGTCAATCCTAAGAATGCTGACAAGGTATGCAAGCTCTAGCGCTCAATCTATGGGCTGGTGCAAGCATATCGGAGTTGGAACATTCGCTTTGATGAGATGATCAAAGCGTTTGGGTTTACGCAGACTTATGGAGAAGCCTGTGTTTACAAGAAACTAAGTGGGAGCTCTGTAGCATTTCTCATATTATATGTGGATGACATACTATTGATGGGAAATGATATAAATTTTTTGGAAAGCATAAAGGCCTACTTGAATAAGTCTTTTTCAATGAAGGACCTTGGAGAAGCTGCTTACATATTAGGCATCAAGATCTATAGAGATAGATCGAGACGCCTCATTGGTCTTTCACAAAGCACATACCTTGACAAGATATTGAAGAAGTTCAATATGGATCAGTCCAAGAAGGGGTTCTTGCCTGTATTGCAAGGTGTGAAATTGAGCACGGCTCAATGCCCGACCTTGGCAGAAGATAGAGAAAAGATGAGTGTCATCCCCTATGCCTCAGCCATAGGGTCTATTATGTATACCATGTTGTGTACCAGACCTGATGTGAACCTTGCAGTAAGTTTAGTAGGGAGGTACCAAAGTAATCCCAGCATGGAACACTGGACAGCAGTCAAGAATATCCTAAAGTACCTAAAAGGACTAAGGATATGTTTCTCGTTTATGGAGGTGACGAAGAGCTCGTTGTAAAGGGTTACGTCGATGCTAGCTTCGACACAGATCTGGATGACTCCAAGTCACAAACCGGATACATGTACATTTTGAATGGTGGGGCAGTTAGCTGGTGCAGTTGCAAGCAAAGCGTCGTGGCGGGATCTACATGCGAAGCGGAGTACATAGCAGCCTCGGAGGCAGCACAGGAAGCAGTCTAGATGAAGGATTTCATCACCGACCTAGGAGTTATTCCCAATGCGTCGGGCCCGATGACTCTCTTCTGTGACAACACTGGAGCTATTGCCCTTGCCAAGGAGCCCAGGTTTCACAAGAAGACCAGGCATATCAAGCGTCGCTTCAACTCTATTCATGAATATATTCAGGATGGAGACATAGATATATGTAAAGTGCATACGGATCTGAATGTCACAGATCCGTTGACTAAACCTCTTTCGTGAGCAAAACATGATCAACACCAGAACTCTATGGGTGTTCGATTCATCACAATGTAACTAGATTATTGACTCTAGTGCAAGTGAGAGATTGTTGGAAATATGCCCTAGAGGCAATAATAAAGTGGTTATTATTATATTACCGTGTTCATGATAATTGTCTGTTGTTCATGCTATAATTGTATTAACCGGAAACCATAATATATGTGTGAATACATAGATCGTAATATGTCCCTTGTAAGCCTCTAGTTGACTAGCTCGTTGATCAATAGATGGTCATGGTTTCCTGACCATGGATATTGGATGTCATTGATAACGGGATCACATCATTAGGAGAATGATGTGATGGAGAAGACCCAATCCTAAGCGTAGCACAAGATCGTGTAGTTCGTTTGCTAAAGCTTTTCTAATGTCAAGTATCATTTCCTTAGACCATGAGATTTTGCAACTCCCAGATACCGTAGGAATGCTTTGGGTGTACCAAATGTCACAACGTAATTGGGTGGCTATAAAGGTGCACTACATGTATCTTCGAAAGTATCTGTTGGGTTGGCACGAATCGAGACTAGGATTTGTCACTCCGTATGACGGAGAGGTATCTTTGGGCCCACTCGGTAATGCATCATCATAACGAGCTCAATGTGACTAAGGAGTTAGCCATGGGATCTTGCGTTATGGAACGAGTAAAGAGACTTGCCGATAACGAGATTGAATGAGGTATAGAGATACCGACGATCGAATCTCAGCCAAGTAACATACTGATGGACAAAGGGAATTGTATACAGAATTGATTGAATCCCCGACATTGTGGTTCATCCGATGAGATCATCGTGGAACATGTGGGAGCCAACATGGGTATCCAGATCCCACTATTGGTTATTGGTCGGAGAGATGTCTCGGTCATGTCTGCATGGTTTCCAAACCCGTAGGGTCTACACACTTAAGGTTCGGTGACGCTAGCGTTGTTATGGGAAATAGTATGTGGTTACCGAAGGTTGTTCGGAGTCCCAGATGAGACCCCGGACGTCACAAGGAGTTTCGGAATGGTCCGAAGATGAAGATTTATATATGGAAAGTCCTTATTCGGTCGCCGGAAGTGTTCGGGGGTTACCGGTATTGTACCGGGACCACCGAAGGGGTTCCGGGGATCCACCGAGAGGGTCCACCTGCCCTGGAGGGCCCTATGGGCTCAATATAGAGGGGAACCAGCCCCTAGGTGGGCTGGGCGCCAACTCCTCCCTAGGGCACATGCGCCTAGGGTTGGGGGAAACCCTAGAGGGGGCGTCCCCCACCTAGCTTGGGGGGCAAGCCTCCCCTTGGCCGCCACCCCCCCCCCCTCTAGATGCATCTAGGGGGGGCCTCTCCCTTGCCCCTATATATAGTGGGGGTGGGAGGGCAGCCGCACCCTTCCCCTGGTGCAGCCCTCCCCCTCTCCAACACCTCCTCCTCCTCCATCACGCTTAGCGAAGCTCTGCCTGAGAACCACGAGCTCCATTACCACCACGCCGTCGTGCTGTCGGAGTTCTCCCTCAACTTCTCCTCTCCCCTTGCTGGATCAAGAAGGAGGAGACGTCCCCGGGCTGTACGTGTGTTGTACGCGGAGGCGCCGTTGTTCGGCGCTTAGATCGGAATCGACCGCGGTCTGAATAGCTGCGTGTACGACTCCACCAACCGCGTTCTTGCAACGCTTCCGCTTAGAGATCTTCAAGGGTATGAAGATGCACTCCCTCTCTCTCGTTGCTAGCATCTCCTAGATTGATCTTGGTGACACGTACGAAATTTTTTGAATTATTGCTACGTTCCCCAACAAGACACACATGCACAAAAACTCCAAGGCTTGTGCCACCTCTAGGTCTTCTCCACCCCCTTCCTTGCATCCACTGTGTGATCGAGATAGCGGTTCTCTAGAATCTTGACTCTTGCGATCGTGTATGGGAAAGAGGTGTAAGCGAATCTAGGCCTCCATACTAGGTATTGAGATTCATGACAACAAGATTGAAGGGACTTAGTTTTTCTCTATGCATTGATCAAGTGATGACCCAAAAGATGTTATAAGTCTGGAAAAATTGTTCTTGACCCTCAAATCTGAGGGTCAAGGTTAGCTTTTTAGTGATCAGAGATAATTTGGAGTAAATAGGTATGTCAATACTTTTTTAGTAGGCATATCAATAAATTAAAAGGGGATCTCCCCTAAAAAGGGGATCTTTGAGGTAACTAGGCGCTATCAGAGCTAGACAACAGGGAGGAAAAACAATCTCTCACAATGCCTGATCCAACTTTCGTCATATAATTACGTTATATGTATTGCAAAAAAAAATAGATAGATCACATTCGGGGAATAAAACAATAAATTATTCCATATTCTTTGGTCATTGAAAGATATCAATTGAACTTGATCACTTCTCTCCACTGCCCGACTAAAAGGTGCAAGATCATGCTACTAAAGAATTTGTCTTACATCAAACTGTTGGAAATATGCCCTAAAAGTAATAATAATTGTATTATATATTTCTACGCTTATAATTAGATGTTTATACTCTATGTTATAAGTTATAACTGCTATGGTTCTTGAATATGTGATTCAGAGGAAAGCTCATAAGCATGGGTAGAGTTATAAATGGTAAAATCTAATTCCTAATCTCTCCTCTAGGACTAGCTCAATTGTTACATGATGATTATGTTTTCTTGATCATAGGCATAAGTTAAGTGTAACAAGGATGTCGACAATTTTGAGAGTATGATGTTAGAAGAACGATCATATTGAATGACCCAACTTGTTTTTTTATACTCAGAGATAAAAGCCTTACAAGTACTCTTTGGTAGCGACACTTTAGATCTCTGGGAGTGAAACTTCATGTCAATACTTCATAGCATCCCCCAAACCGATGGTTAAGCAGAGATAATGAACCGATGCTCAAAAACATGTTTGAGATACATGGCCTTTTAACAACTCAAGAAATAGCACCCATGGCTTGCTCTGGCTGAATGGTGCTATTGGTATAGCACCACTCTCCACACGTATCTGAAAATACACCTTTTCAGGCACTTTGTCTTTCCACCTCCTCAAATTTATGAATCCAATGTACTAGATTTCATCCTTGGTGCCTCCGTTGATCTCCTGCACAACCTAGAAATAGCTATGCAACTCAGCAAGGCAAACTTTCTCAAAGCCCAAACGAGAAAGAAATACTTTGCTAACAAGAAACGGAAAAAAGAAAAGGAGTTTCAAAGGGTGATATGGTTTATCTCAAGATTAGTCTTATATCACACTTCATCAAGTAATCACCGTCACCTACTTCACTCTAAATCCCAGGGCGCATTTAGAGTCACGGTGAAAAAATGACAATACTTCATACAAGCTCCTACTTCGCCATGATTGCAAAGTTCGCCCTAGTGGTATATGCTCATGGCCACATCAGAATGGAGCCCGAAGCCGTCATTGACGGAAAACTGACTCCACAACGACAAGGAGATATCACTGTCCCTACTATTCATTGGCTGATCAAATGGGTCAATCCTTCCTTTGAATAAGTAACAAATGTAATTGGGTTAAACCCTAACCACCACAAATGTGGTATGGCTTATTTTCCTCTTAAAGCAATAGAAGCACTTCCGAGGTCCAGTATGAATCCATGACTACTTTAAGTCCCCCAGCTTTCTGAACACTTCTTAACCCTGTTGATCTGAGCATGTCAGCAACCACATAGCAACTGGATAAGTACAGAGAATGGTTCAAATTCAAGGGACAAACTATGCCAGTTCAAATTTGGCAGACTGAAGTTAAATCTTGTATCTACAAACATGGACGATAATAACAGAGGCCAAAAGTGTATGCTCTCCAAACAGACAGACAAAGTCAAGCTACAAAAGTTCCTAGAGGGAACTGCCGCCATACGTAGTTTCCTACTGGGAACTGTCGCCATACGAGCTGTATATTACACAAACAGGTCACACTGGTTGGTTGGTCATGTTCCTAGCCGAACCGAGTCAGTCATATGTCCATGTCGATCAACGCATCTTCCTCCTCGCCATCTGAGAGTGCACCAGCAAGGAAGTCATCTCCTGCAAATTTGCTGTGGTGGTACAGCAACTTATCAGTGACTGATGTAGTTTCAGAACTCCTCATACAGTGTTCTTCATAAGAAAAAGGCGTGCACATACCTAGTACAGCAGCAGCGAAAGCTCACTACTCGCTTTAGCTTCCGGTTGTAGAAGAAAAAGTTGACCGACCATCTGCAAGCAAAACAGAATGCCATTTACACATTAGAGTATCCTTCAAAATGCTTTTAAGTTCAATTCAAGCATGGTTTCCGTGGATAAGATTGCCCTACATGGCCCCTTTCTCTAGAAATGGGTCTCCGTCAGAGTCTGGGTTGTAGCTGTAGATGTCACACTCCCTGATTTTGATAACCTGTTACAAAATAATGTGTAAACGTAGAATACAGGACTGCTGACTTTTCTGAACTAAGCATTTACTGATGCACACCTCATCAATAGCTTTAGTCATACTGTCCAGAAGTGAACTGCCTTCATTTCTTGCTGCCCAGAGCTGAACAATAGTCCGATTCAGGTTAAGCATATAGAACAGGTGGGTGGAAAACAGTCTCAGTATCATTTGTAAGTTGAGCAGTTGAGTGAAAACATAGTTGCAACTATAAATTTCACTTTTACATTCCATAACTTATTTGTGTATGTTTACAAACATGTTTATCGACCAAGAGTAAAATTCATGGAACGCGTGAAAGCATTACCCTAGAAGCCTCCGATAAGTAGTTGTCTAGCATCTGCTTGAAACTTTCCATGTCTTCTTCTTTGAAGAATAGGTGTGCCCGAACAGCACTGCTAAGCGAAACAGATGTTGACAAAGAGGATGTTAAATTTAATCTGAAGGTCATCCCATCATGCAAGTGTCGCATAACAGTAAGGAGACCTTAAGAAAGGTACGGCTCTGTAAAATACCAACATGTTCAAGGGAAATGGAGAGAATTGAACTCTCAGCTCAAAAGAGCAACGAATATTAATCCGTTTGTCATGCCATTTGACAACACCCCCTCAGGCTGGTTGGAAAGGACAATAGCGGGTTGCCATATCGCCCAAAAAAAGCTGAGTATGACATTACCCATTATCCTTCCTCCCAGACTATACAGAACACACTCCATGTAACACAAAAATTACCTGAAATCATAATCTGGATACATATGGCCAAGAGTGAGAACTAGATATATCAACGTTTTCCGGCTGGAATAAACACAAGATAAAAAGGTATCAGGCTAATTAAACATAAAATGTGCAAAACAAAGGTGAAGGAGGATCACTATCAGACAAATGCTTACCTAGATCTACAAGACAAATGCTCCACAGGTGAAGGAGGATCACTATCAGAAGATTTGCCGAGGTAATCAAGAATCTGAATGTGCAACAGAGTAGTTAAATGGCAGAGATTGTCGCTGGCATGCTCAGACGCATAAATTTTGGTAAGGATGGAAAACCAAACATGATACCTTTCAAAGGCATGATATGCTAATCTTTCAGAATAAGATGCTCATGGGGGGAAAGGTCATACAGAACATTGAAAACAATTATTATTATTATTTTAGCATATACACATTTATATAGTTCCTATGTTTTTAAAGCGTCCTTAAGGCGACGCCTAGGCGTCGAAGCGCTCCCCCTCCGCTTTGGAAAATCGACCGCTTTGGGTGCCTAGGCGTCCAAAGCGCCC